>NC_132973.1:6525232-6838565 GCF_047496725.1 Anoplolepis gracilipes | reverse complement strand
TTCAATTGAGCATGATAATAGCCTAAAACACCGGGGGATCCATAATCGTATCGTGGAAGTTTGCAGACTTTCGGCATAGCTTCCATTAAAGTCTTGGTAAATTGGTGCAAACTCCCTTGGATCAGAGTTTTGACAATTTTTAAAAGTTCTTCCATAACTACGGCTATTCCTTGATACCCGAGCAGCTTGCATATGGTACGAAAGTGATGCGGACCAACGAATCCTGTATATTGTCCATATTGAGTGCTATAAGCCAGGTTCAATTGTTTACTACCCCAGAGATAGTGATGGGACATTTGCGGAGGTTTATCTCTATGAACTGGTTGTACAAACTGTAGACCGCGACACTTGACAAATCTGTACAAATGCATTAAATAATACATATTAATAATATTAAATATATCTCGAATCTATACACGATGTTTTAAAAACCGTACCTATTTGTTGCAGCATTGTAACAATAATTTGGCAAAAAATCGTAATTCAATTCCCAGAATACATGAAGGGTGATTCGTCCATACGGAGCTAGAACGTTATGATTCGCTTCCCTAAACATAGCATCATATTCGTCTAGCGCGAGCCACTTGCTTAAAAGTTTATGAGTAAGGCGATTAACTTGTAACAACCCATCTAGTTCCTGTCGAATATTAGCAAACGAATTAGCTTCGAAAAGATATATTGTTATTGTTGCAGCGAGAAAAAATTATTATAAATACACGCGGAAGACTTACCACAACTCCAGTTATATCCCCGGATTCGAACTTGCTAATAGCCAGATCCAACGATTTTTGCATATCCGCATTAATACGTTGCGTTATAAGTTTATTCAAATCAATGCTTCTTCCAAGTAACTGAACATGTCGCTGTTTCAACAATGTTTCGTATCTATTAGCACGTGGATATGGGAGTAGATATGCCCCGAGAGCTACACACTCTACCCTGAATCGTTTGTCCAACAGGATACTGGCCGCCAACTGCTTGTAATGCGCGAAAATCTGTTCGCTAAGTTTGTAAACAAATTGATCGAAGCACAAATTCACTTCAGCTTCTACCTCATCGTACAGAAATTGCTTACGGAATATGGTCAGCGCGTATAACGCGCTATCGTTATATAAATCTAGAGGATATAAAACGTATCTGTAAAATAATAATAATATATCACACAAAATGATAATTTAATTAATAAAAATCATTATCATGGAAGTGTGAACGGTTATTTTATATATTCATATAATAAACTTACTCCATCATCGACGGTTCCTTACTTCTTAATATATGATCGGTCAATATCCACGGCATGGACATTTCAATGGGAAACTGAAATATATATTTATTGATTAAATCTTTTGGAATGAAATATGTATGGATTGTATCTCTATGTGGTACATATTTGCCCGAGAGGAACATGGATAAGTTTTAAAATTCTAACATGTTTTGCGGCATCAGTTATCTATCGTACACAGCAGCAAACGAAGAAGTACCTGAATACGTTTCTCCATGGTGATCAGGTCGCTGCATTCTTCATTATGCTGGTGACGTACTTGGCATTTCTAATCATAAATAAATTATAGAATATATGCTATTTTCATATAACATTAGCTTCATAATAAATGTATACAAAAAATTGCAAAATTTCAGTAATTGATTATGTTACAGATCTTATAAACTCGAATAAAATAAATAACACATAATGTTGATTTATTCTAATTGGCAAATTATATGATGCTGCAATTTCAAAAGTATGCTGACATTAGTCGACTTAAAATAAATCAACGTTATTATTTACCTGTATTTTCCTACCCATTGTCATTTCTAAATAAAATTCTCTATACCATAGTTGTGATAAGTCGCAACAATTCTGTAGAGACTCTGTGAGCAATAAAAGAAAAAATGTTGAAAGAAAGCAGAAAATAACTGGAAATTTAAAAAGAATCTGCATCTATTTACCACTGAAATTCAATAAATAACTCCAATAAAAACTGGTTTTGTGAAACTGATCAATTTGAACGAGATATTGGCCATCGATATCTTTCCTAAGAGTGCGTTTTCCACCGCTTTTATCGGCAATTAACGATTCCAACATAGTCCGCACCATGTAAAGTTGTGTGGAGGATGGACCTATATTCCATAATTTTATCATAATCAATCTCAAACTCGATTATAATTTCAAAGTTAAAAATAATATGCAGTATTTTAAGAATAAACTGACCAACGTTTCTTCGCGGGACTTTAATGCCAAATCCGTTATCTGGATCTTTTTTGCCTTTTAATGCAGGATCTCCAAGTGGTTCCACTCCAAAATGCCAATCGGCGCAAGTTTCTCTAACAGAAACGATTATACTAAAACAAAGTAAAGACAAAAATAAATAAGAAAGACCATTCCAGCATTCTTAAAGCTATATTTGTAAATAATTTGCATAAATATCAATCTTCTAAGAAATGAGAGAGAAAAGAGGCAATGACATTTATATAATATATAATTTATGCTAACCTTCTAATCAAATCCTTTTTATTCTTGATTGCTTTCCTTAAAGGTTCACGTAGTGCGAGTTGTACAAAATCTTGCAATTCAGCATATATATTTCTACGTATTGCATCAATAAAAACAGTCTCCATACGTGCCATTAATACCTGTAATCCTTTAATCATTGCTATAACTTCTATAAGCGCAAATTTCTCTTCGTCAGTATAGTTATAACGTGTAGCCTATGTAAGAAAAGGAGTGTTAGTATAAAAATGATTATTTCCATGGTATAAATGTATAAATAAATTAATAAACTCTTGATAATATTCTTACTCTTTCATATTCTTCAGCCTCTTGTGGACATTCTTTATTCATATGATGGTCAGTTGGATGCAACAGTTTCCAACTGTAAAGTTCTGTTACAACACTGGTCCATTGTGAAAGTAATTGTAATCCACGTAATGCCAGCTCTGCAGTATCCCGATTCTCTATATCGCTTCGACATTCCTTATATGTTGTAGTGACTTCGTTACTGTACCTGTATATAACAATTGTCAAATGTATATTAGTAGCAGGTACTAGACAAAATCAAATATAAACAAGATTATATTGGAAAATACCTTGCCAATTCACTGATATATTTCACATGATCTTCTCTAATTTGCGGAAGATGTACCATAAGATCAGCTTGTGGACTCATGCTATTCGACGAAGAGGATAACGGCCATTTCGACGCATCAAAGTGTTTCGAACGTTTGATATAATTGAATGGTGCAATTTGCATATCTCCGAACAATGGAACTACTTCTAAATTCTTAAAGATTCTATCGATTCTATCTAACTTTAATTTTTTTTTCTGATCAAGTTTATTGATATTACACAATTCACTGTCCATTAAGAATAAACCAAAACCCATCACTTTCACCAACATGTGCTTCTCATTGGGTGTAAGATACATTTTAGTTTCAAACATATGAACACAGATATTGACAACATCCGCAAGTAATTCTTCGTATCCTGCAATCTTCTCTAGATTTTCTTTAACTGTATCGCGAATTTTATTTTGTGTTGCCAAGAACATTGACAAATTTTGTGACTCTTGCAATGTTTGAGAATCTGACATTACTTTCAAAAACTGTGCAGCTCTAAAAAATTAAACAAAGTATATTTGAAAAACAAATATACATTTAAAGTAAAGTTCAATATAATTTTATTTATATAAATTACCTTCTATATGTAGAATAATCATTCTTTACACTAGATTTCATGTTTTTCAATTCATCCAATACAGCAAACATATTGATAAATTTTCCCAAGGTTAAGAGATATGCTTCAGATACAAAATCTTTTCTTTTCTCATGATGACATAATCGCTTAACTTCACCTGAAAATCGTTCAATCGCTTTCCTCTGAAATGTAAGTACACATAAATATGTATGCGATACAGAGAAAGAGACTCAAACTAAATAACTAACTATTGTAATACAAGTTACAATTTGTACTTACTTGAAAGTACATGAAATTTAATAATTTATTCACTTCAGGTGCTAGTACTTCCACAGTCTTTTCATAAATTTCCACTCTGTTTGGCTGTTCATTAGATTTCGGTTGTGGAATTGCACGCGAGCAACATCTCCATGTATATAACATGACAGCATGCTCTAAACCTTCTTCCAATAATTCATTCTACAAAGATATTTTCAATAAAAATATCTTGTTAATATTCAATTATCGGCAAATATAATTTTAAAAGTCAAACTTACCAAACTCGCATGCACAGTTGCTTCCTCAATATACTTGGCAATGCCTGTTACAAAACCATTTCTATCTTCGAAATTGGTATCGAAGTTCGCTTGATACACCACGGAACATGGTTGAGCTTCTATACAAGGTTGTTCGTCCGGTAATGTAAATTCGTCCAATACATCAACGTTCGACAGAGCGTCGCCCAGAGTGACTTTGTCGGTGGTCATCTCGTCGATGATGTGCTCGTTGTAAAGTTACCTCAGATAAAAGATACAGCAAATCCCAGCAAGGGATTTAAGTATATCCAACAGCCGGATGTATTTTTACGTACGTGATAGATGCAAAATCATCATGACATATCTCTGAGATGATTATTGAATCTGACGTTCGAAATCACGAAGGAGATGGTGAATCGTGGGAAAGGAAGCTCCAAGTTTCAGATCGTCAAGAAGCATTTGGGGATGACAGGTATGTTTCTCCAATGCACTGTCGCATACAGTCTGTCTTGATGATGGATCTCGCGAACGCCGCTTTCCCTTGTCGGTTTTTCGATATCAAAAATCAGTAACATAACACGACGTACACACACGAGATAAGAATATGTCAGAGGAAACTCCTCTGAATGAGGAGAGAATCGAAGGGCAAACGATTCGACCTATTCGAGTGTATTCGATAATTCGATATCGCACATCCGGACCACGCCTGCGTTGATTGGCTTGAATAGATAAAGTATAGTACCTGCAGGTTTTAAAAACTCTCGTGTGAATTCCCTATTCGATTTGCCAATCATCACTCATTTGATTCGAATTCAATTATACACTCTATTATCAGAGAGAAGCCTGAGAGTGGCCACGGTGCCATTTTCTCATACAACGATTTTTCCACATCGTTATCGACGAGATATTAAAAAAACGATGGTCTTAAGTATATGGAGTTTAGCAAAATTACCAACCATGCAAAGATTTTCTTGCTGTAGGTAAAAAATTATACATAAATTATTATTCAGCCAGATGCATGTGCCATGAATTTACCTTCTAAATCTAAAAATACATGAAATATATGAGTTTCGAAATATAATCGTCAACATAATGTATGTATAACATAATGGGAGCTTCTCAGCAAGACACAATGTCCACTAGTGTGAGTGAGACACACTGATTTATTCTTTCTCAGACTAGTGGACATTATATTACACTGTGTCTTGCTGGAAAGCTCCCAATAATATATTATTGTTAAATTATTCTGTTTATACTTGCAATTGTAAAAAAAGATAAAACAAAATATGTACGATATTTTTTTAACAGATTTAATTTTTATTTTACATATATATCAATATATATATATTGTGTATAATAATATATTACATATTTGAAACTATTATTTTTTGCAGAAATTAGAAAACTATTTTTAATTTTGGAAAATCTGAATTACTTTATTTTTAAACACGTAACACAGCAGGTTTGAGAATTATGGTAAAGAAAAAGAATTCCCAATAATAAAAACTTAATAGTAAAACCAAATTATAAGATCATAAATATAATATTATAATATAATAATATAATATATATAAATACGCATATATATATAATTAAACTTTGTTATAGTAAATATTGAATTTGTAGGAATAAAAAGAAAAAAATCTCAATGATCTTTATAAAATATTTTTAAAAAAATGTATTCTTGTTTCAAAAAATATTTAGTAAAATTATAATACTATTTTAGGCAAAATTTAATAAAATAGCTTTTACATAAAATAGATGACGTTAAAGTAATAGCTGATAATTTATCAATTCTTTTTCATTTTGTCAATCAATATTTGAAGTTTTGTTAATCAATAGCAGTATCTCATTAAATATTAGCAGTTTATTAAGATTTATACAGATGGAGCAAGATGATTTAATAATTAAAATGATCTGGATAGACATTTTTTATATCAAATAAAAAAAATTTATAACAGAAACTTTTAATACTGCTCTATTTATGCAATAAAATACAATATCTCCTATTTATATTTTCTTCGATTCACGAAGAAAATATAAATAGGAGATATTGCATTTTTTGTAGAATTAAATTTATTTTTAAAATATTTCGAAAATAAGATGTAATAATCTCTCAGAAACAGTAAAACGGGATATCGTTAACATTGTAGAGCTATATGTAGTGATATATCGTTTAATTTTTTTAAATTAATTTTTCTAGATTTAATTAAAAATATATACTGCGCGCCATCGAATTATTTGAGATATTGCCGGTAGGACTGTTCTTAAAATCGGCATTATGATAATGCGGCATTCTTATCGTACTCTTGAGAGCTGGTCAACGAATAAAAAAAAGCGCGCGGGATGAATGACGGACCGATGTTAAACCGACCAAGTTAAAGTAGTAGTAATCCGGTGCATCTTGTGAAGACGTCTGGTGTGTCGTGCAGCATTCAATTTAAAGACATGTCATTCATCAAATTCCTCGTCTTTTCGACCATTTTCTTCACCTTGTCAGGTAATCGTCAGTTATCGATTTAAAATCTCAATTGATTATAAAAAAAACCTTTTTTTTTCTCCGCAAATTTCAATTGATTTCGATTAATCCTTCAGTTGTTAATTCCAGCGTATGCATATCCGGAAAATAAACTAAACGATGGTGTGCGGGTATCGATTATCGAGACAGTATTGGAACGCGAACCGGCAACTTTCAAATTGTACACCAGGTGCGTGCATGCCCTTTACTGTTGTGAAATTACGATTTACAACGAGATATAAAAAATGTGAATCTGTATATACATATATAATATTATTAATATAAAACACTATATAGTATAAATTATAAATTATACTGCAATAAATTATGCATAAAAATATTATTAATATTATAATATTATTTATATTATATTTATTATATTACGTATTTATATTATGCAATCATTTTAATTGATTTAAAATCAAACGGCATAATATATTGCATAATGTATAATGCGAATTGTGTGTATTGCATTATTTATAAAAAAATTTTCTCGGTATTTTTCAAATAATTATTTTATATATTTGCAATTGTAGAGAAGTATCTTTTAGCACCAAATCGAGAATCAATCATGCGTCGACTAATTTCCATGCACTGTGATACGTTATCGCGGACTGCTCCGTGGAGGATGCATCAGTTTTTTAATGATACGTGCAATCAGCGAATATTCTATTCTCAGCGCTGACGTTCGATCGACTATCGAGCATCGAGGCGCCGTGTCACATTACGTCGCGTCTCATTGACGCCTGAATATCGCGCCCTCGGATTAATTCCCCCCCCTCTCTTGCATTTTTTTCTTTTTCTTTTTCCGATAGACAAAATAACCGAGGAAGGGACGTCACTTTTTGACGTTCTAAATGTTTTTATTTATTTTTTTTTTACGTAAAGAAAACAAATTTCAAAATCTATATCCGCGATAATGAAAATGTTACGATATTTATTGACTGCGTTTTTGTATTTTTTTACAGTATTCAAAGTACGGTTGTATGTCCATTATTGACAATTTGCAATATAAATCATTATTATGTTGCATATTAATCATTATTATTATATTGCATAGGGAGAACCCATTTGGTGAAGAACAATTGTTTCTGAACAACACCGAGGTGTTGTACGCTTCGCATTTCAACGAAAGCAGACCGACCAAGTTCATCGTTCATGGATTTAGCGATACCGGGAATGAAGGCTGGATACGAGATCTAATAGACGGTGGGTCGACATGGATATTGCGTCGCAGTTTATGCATTTTTTTTACTACCGCTATTAGTACTACTACTACTACTTTTGCAAACAATCAGGGTCAGCCTATTTTGTTAAATACAAATACGGAATCGACGTCGTTGTCGGTTCAAGAGTCAGCGCGATAACAGTTTAATTAATCGTTTTTGCGAGTTTTTGCTCGCTCTCTCTTTACTTTGCGGAAGAGTTCTAAGTTCCTTTTTATATCACGAGTGATTTTCTGATCTGATAATTCGCTCGTTCTTTTCTTTCTTTTCTCATACATAGCATTGCTTCCGAATAAAAATAAAAAAGAAATAGAGATGTAACATTTAATTGCATTTTTAGCGTATCTGCATTATCAGGATGTGAACGTGATAGTTGTCGGTTGGGGAATTTTGGCGTCTGACACCTATCCGGTGGCAGCTAAGAATACGCGTCTCGTCGGTGATTATTTAGGTCAATTCCTGGAGTTCTTAAATCGGGACTCGAATCTAGAATATAAGGACGTGCACATTAGCGGTCATAGTCTGGGATCATACGTGGCGGGTTTCGCCGGAGCTTATCATGATGGACGTATAGGAAGAATAACAGGTAGAATAGAGTGATCGCTTATCATTATGCTTACACGGTACAAAAAATAGATTGTAAAATTTTTTTTAACACTTTCGAGAATATATTATATCATATTTACAATAAATTTTATTCTCAAAATTTTTATGTTTATCAATTACAATAAAAAGACATTAAATAAATACAAAGTTAAATGTAAATTAAAATTGCTATTTTTTTTTAAAGATGATACTGAAAAAATAGCAGTAGAAAATAACTGAAAATAACTGAGACACCCAAAAATGTAATTATAATTTATAATTTTTTCCTGGAAGGATTGGATCCTCCTCTGTTCGAGACCATTTCCGGCGTAGTTGATCCGGAATACCGATTGGATCCAACCGATGCTCAATTCGTAGACGTGATCCATACCAGCGGTCCGGTGTTTGGATTCCTGGCGCCATTAGGACATGCCGATTTTTATCCCAACGAAGGCAAAATTCCTCAACCTGGATGCTCTTTTGTACCGACAATAAGTAAGTATATTATATATATAAAGTATTCGGTGTTAATGCATCTTTATTACGAAAAAATATCGAATAAAGATGACTCGTGAACGATATGTATTTTAATATTACTTTATGTCATAGCTTATTGTAGTCATTCGCGGGCGCATCAGCTTATGACCGAGAGCATTGGCAGTACGGTGGGCTTCAAGGCGAGAATGTGTGAAAGCTGGGAAAAATACAAAGAGCAACTTTGCGATTACAACCCAGTCGTATTGATGGGCGAATACGCTTCTACGTCGTAAGTTGTCTCTCTCTGTTTTTATACTCTGTTATAATTTCCAATCCAAAGATAGTATACAAAAGACCGCTCCAATGATTTATTTCCCTCTCATCCAGGTTACGTGGCAAATTTTATCTGTCGACCAACAGCGCTTCTCCGTACGCACTACAGTAAACATTTTAAATTTCAATTTTGACGGATTTTGACCTGAAAATTTGCAAACTCACGATTCGAGAACGATGATCATACAACATAATAATTTGTACTAGTCATTTATAAGTTACCTTATTTATGAAACTTCTTATTCTAAGCGCGTACAGAACATACATTCGCGCATACTGTATCAAAATGTACTTCTAATATTACGAATAATGTGTTTTACAAACATATAATTTAAAAAGAGTACAAATTACATTAACCGTGACCACGATTTTAAATATTCCTTTTATACAATTGTCACTTTTTCCACTTTAAATTCCTTTTTCTAATAATATCAAGAAAATTCCTGAAATTTTTCATTATTCTCAATTTCAAAGATGTAATAATTTCGAAATAGTATTGCACATGCGAAAGAAAAAGAAGGAGAAGTAAGTCTAATAAATTAACAATTAGGTTTAAGATAGATAAGTAAGTAAATCGATCGAGGAGATTATCATTTCAAACCGTGAAATACTTGAAATGAAACATTTATAAAAGACTTGGACATTAAATATTTGATAACGCAGCGAGTACGTTTAGCGTTCAGAGGACGTTTTCTGCTTCAAACTCTTTATATTATATGTCTGTGCAATCTATACAGCTTACGAAATGCTTCATGGAAATTGGAAGCTATTCTTTTTGTCACGTTTTCTTCTCGTTTCTTGTATAAAAGACAACATTATGGTCCGAGATTACTTTATGTATAAAGGCATATTCAGTGTCGTAGGACTTTCCTGTGAGAATCTCGAAAGTGCGTAAAAATATCTGAATAAAACATACACATATGTATATAATTACAAGCGAAGTTTCTTTCTTACATAATAGACAACGTAAAATTTGCGAAGACATTCAATGATGTCTTTATACTCGCCTCGATGTGGAATCTCGAATCCGTCGTTGGATCATCGGTTTTCAGGGAACTTTTACAGAATAATTATCGCAATTTAGGCGTCTACGTGGACGCGCGATGTGATTTTCACAATTACACCATGTTATATTCCGAGGTAAAGACATTCCTTTTTAACAAAGAATTTTAAGTATTACAGAGATTATATATTAATTATCGAGAATGTATAGAAGTAAGAAAATAATGTCATATAATATAAGAGTAAGAAAATAATATGTATCAAGATGCGTGATAGGAGAAGGAAAGAGCAAGCAAGGGTCACGAAAGATAACAAAACTGTGAATGTTGAAGCAGCAATCACGCGCGAAGTTCTTGATATTAACTTTTTTTTAAATTTGTCAGGCTACAAAATATCTTATGTACGACGAAACGCATAAATGGCTGATTTTGGGAAGAAATTTAAACGACACCGTCAGTCTATTGAATGACAATGCTTTCGGTATAGTGACCGACGTTACGATTGCCATACCGTCTCTCACCGGTTTCGATTTGTACGACGTATATAATCCTTGCAAATCACGCGGTGGCTCTTTAAACGTAACTGCTTTGGGTTACTGGACTGAAAAATCAGGCGTGGCTATCAAATTGAAGCAGTCAAAGTATGAGAGACGATCTAATTTGCACGGTATGAAACTTAAAGTGGGAATTTTAGTAAGTAATCGAGATTGCTCAACGGCATGAATACGCACACATTTGACACAAAGTATAATTTATTGTCAATCTTTACTTTTTGTAGCTGCCACAAACATTCTACAACATGTCGTCTGAGGATATTATGTTGAATCCAGATATGAAAGCGAAATACGGTCGATCTCAATTTCTGTACACAATCTTGCGACACATGGCTGATCTCTTCAACTTCACGTAAGATTCGACGAAGATTTTTCAAGCACTTTTCGAGCACCTTCTTTTATGCATATTTTTTTTTAGTATGGAAATTGTGGAAGTAAATCCAAAAAAACAGCAGGACAATTCGGCGCCTATGTTCGTTGCTTTTCAGAGAAAAATAGTGGATATCTCGGCCAGTCCAATTGTGATGAAAACGGAAAAATTACGAAAAGGAGATATTATCGGTCCAATTTGGCCGATGCGGTGCGTATAATTTCATAATATACGATTAATTATATATTGTACAAATCATTTCATCTGCTTATTTTAATACTTTTCCATACATAGATCGTGTTTTTTATTTCGCTCGATATCCTCGACGAACATGAAGACAGAGCAGTTTTTGCGACCGTTAAACATTAAGGTATGGTATGTAATAATCTGTACAATGATAATTGCCATGTCGGTTCTGGTAATATTAATTAGACAGGAAGGCATTCAGAGTTTAACAGAAGGTTACAGCATTTCTATTCTTCTTACCATAGGCGCTGTTTCCCAGCAAGGTACTTATCAATCTCTTCAAACGCTTATATTAAATATATTAATTATTGCTTCTTAAGTTAAATAATATATGGAAAACAAAGAGCTTAGATTAAACTTATTCGTAGGCTCTGTATTTGTTCCGGTACGTTATGCGGGTCGCATAGCCTTCATACACATCATGCTCTTCAGTGTGTTGATTATGAATTACTATTCGGCGAGCGTCGTGTCAGACCGATTGAAGAACATAGGCCAGAAAATGAATGATTCATTGATTAGTCTGGCAGATAGTAATTTGAAAGTGGCGGCCGAATCTACACCGTATATTCGTTCTTTTTTACAGGTAAACACTTTTATGTGTGATAAATTGTTGTATATACATAGTTCAAGTAATGAAATTTTATAGAAAAAGCTTACAATAATCGAGCTTATTCTTTTATTCAAAATATATCTTTCTATATAATAGCCGTCTAAATCTTATATTTTGTTTTGTCTTTTTGCACCATCGGAAGTCTCCGGAGAAAGAGATACGATACTTTAATGCAAAAAGATGGGACAGATTACCGGAATCCAAGAAATATTTACCACTGGCGGAAGGTCTGAATCGCGTGGCTGAAGGCAATTTGGCCTATCATACGTCGATCGATTCAGCATATCCGTACATAGAACGGTATTTCTATCCGCGGATGATATGCGAGTTGACGGAGGTTCATCTCTTTCGCGCGGTCCTCGCTCTTTGGGGCAGATATAGGAGCCCATTCACTCCGCTATTGAGAATCGGGTAGAAGAATATTATAATCCGTTCTTATTATCACAATTAAAAATGATTTCTAAAATCTAATATATATATATATATATATATATATATATATATATTTTACTTATGTTATTCCACTTTCTGATGACATCATTAACTAGATACTGAGATGATGACACTGCAGTGTGTTTAAATATATATTATTATATCTTTACATAATGATTAGAGATTACTATATTTTATTAATATACATATATTATTATTATAGCTTGGCTAAAATGTATGATATGGGCATACGTAAGCGACAGTTAAAATACTGGTCGGCAAGAAAACCGTTCTGTCCAAGGAATATCCTCGTCGCCGAACCACTATCGATCCCTGAAGCTACACCTATTTTTGTATTTCTCAGCATTTCCACTGTGCTATCTCTCGTAATCTGCATAATGGAGAACTTGATTCACTGGATGCAATCCAAGCGGTAATGAGCAGATTTAGAATGAAGATTTAAAAAGAGAGAATAACAAATTTCAAATTTTCTATTTGTTATCTTTTTGTTTTATTTTATTCTATGATATCTGTTCTATCTCTTTATTTTATTCTATTTTTTTATTCTGTTTCTTTTTCCAAGCATTTACTTATATATTCCTTGCACATTCTTAGAGAACGTGCTCCAGAATACCAATAAATGCATTTATTTATTGATCTATTTTTTACAGATTATTTATTTCTACATTACAATCCGTACAGAGGAATCTACATTTCCCGACGTTGATGAAGTATATACATATTGTTCGGAATAGAATATTCTCGCGTGAATAAGCTAATAATCTACTAATTTTTATTATACATATCTATTTTGAAATTATTAGATTTTATCACAATAGTTTGTGTGTTTATGCACGTCCATTGGATATACGCGTAAATAATTAATCACATGCGATTTATTGTTCAATGTGTAGTCTGACAGTTCCTAATAATAGTCTCCATTTCTCTTGATAGAATTTGATATCATTGCGGCGAAATGTAAATAAACGATAAGACATATGACTTCGACATCATACATTCAATATTATATTAATGCTGAAAAATTCAGAGCGCAAGCTTTGCAGCTGATCCATGCGAAATTAATTGAGTTATATTTCGGTTTCCGTTAGTTACTTCTTTCATTCGTATTCGTATTAGCAAACGTGACGTTGCTTAAAATCCCAACAAATTGCTTTTAACTTTTTCGCACAATAACATTTGTGTGATCTCTGAAAAAATAAATCACAGTGAAATGTATGCAATACTCTTTCTTACTTTGCTTCGATTTATTTCTATCGCTAATGCAGGGGACAGTGATTTTGTTCGCGACTATTTTTTGCACAAGGCAGTGCGAAATGTCGTTAGATTCTCTTGTGGAGATATCACGAGTATGTCCGATGTATTCGTTAAAAATATCAAATCAAATTTTCTCGAGAGAAACTGAAAAAAAATTATAGATATTTTTTAAAGAATATATCTGTCTGTCTCTTTTCTTTTCTGTTTCCTTTTTATCGTAGGTGATTTTCATTTCATAAAATCGTTGAGTAGGACCGGTATATTTACGATCGTCAGAGAACACGATAAAAATCTCAACATGCGACGATTTTTGAACACCGAGACTTGGGGCTTAGGGATCGTCGTGGATTTGCGTTGTAACAACGAAAGTGCCGTGGCCATCTTCGCCGAGGTAAAAGAATTTAGAAAAATCGATAAATAATTTTCTAATATAAAAAAGAAGAAAAAAGGAAGAATAAATATTTTACATTTTTTAGACTTCTAGGTATCGCATGTACGACTATTCGTATCATTGGTTGGTCTTAGGATCGAAGCTAAATGATAGCGTGCCGCTCTTGAATGATAATGCTTACAGCATAATCACCGATTTCGTTCTCGCCATAACAAACGGTAATAATTATGATCTGTATGATGTTTATAATCATTGCAAATATCGTGGTGGTACGTTGAATGTGACAAGACTAGGCTTGTGGCAACGAGATACTGGTCTTACCATTATTCTCACTCAACCATTGATCCATAGAAGGGCCAACATGCATGGAATGACGTTGAAGATATCAGGCGTGGTTCGTATCATCGAATATATATGTGGTAACAAAAGAAAGAGATTTAATTACGCAATATAAATTTCTATAATTATCATATACCACATAGATACAATATAGGCCAAAGAATATGCGATTGGAGGATTATATGCACGATATTAGTACGAGATCCTTGGACAGTATGCATAAATTCACGTACGCGATGATATCTCATACCGCTGATCTTTTTAATTTCAGGTATTTCTTTTAAAATAGATTTTTATTTTGTATTATCGCTGATCAAATTATTCTAAAAAGCTCTTTTTTCAAGCGTACATGCTTCGGAGATAATTTATTGGGACCGTCACAGCGTTCATGGCTTAATATTCGAAATATTACACTCGAATTACATCGATTTCGCTAGTAATCCTAGGATTATGGTATCCGAGAGATTGGAGTATGCCACCCTCATCGGCGCAGCGTGGCCGATTCGGTATCAAGGCTTTTAAGTTAGGTTTTAATTTGATATCTTTAATATGATTAATAAATAATAGACTTTTGTCCTACCTACAGACCCTGTTTCATGCTATTGTCCTCTACATCAAATAAGATTAAGCTCGAGATCTTCCTGAAACCGCTTGCCGACAATACTTGGTATTTGTGGGCTACATTTATAATAATTTTTATATTTATAATGAAAATAATAATAAAACGTGAGGAAGACAACAAACAAGAGAAATATTCGAGCGCTATGGTTCTTACTGTCGGCATTCTCGCTCAACAAGGTATAAAATAATGAATGCAAAGATGATAACAAAAATATCGTTTTGTCAATTTAACAATAACATCTCTTGCACAGGTGCAAATTTCTTTCCTAACCACATCCCAGGTCGTATCGCTCTGCTGCAGATCATTATCTTCAATTGGGTTATGTATAATTATTACTCGGCCAGTATAGTATCGGCTCGTTTGAGCGAACCGCTCGACATGATGGAGGATTCTGTGACGGTTCTCGCAGATAGTAATCTGAGAATCGCCGCGGAGGCCGTGCCATATCTGAACTATTTTTTATACGTACGCATATTTTCAGATAAGTTGAAATCATATGGAAACATTGAGTTCTCCAGAAACGCATGCTCGCACGTCATCCGATATATTGAAACTTTCAGAAACTGAACTGGGAATCTGATTACTTCAGAAAAAAACGCTGGGATCCATTGCCCGAATCGAAGCGATACTTGCCGATAGAGGAGGGCATGAAGCAGGTCAGTCAAGGTATCCTGGCCTATCACACGGATCCCAACACGGCGTATCCTTATGTCGAAAGGATGTTCGAGCCGACCAAGATCTGCGAATTGACGGAGATTCATTTATTCAAGCAATCCGTTATGGGTATGTACGCTAGTCGCAATGGTCAATTCACCGAGATAGCGAAAATCGGGTAAGCTCTTATTTTTTTTTCTCTCTCTCTCAATGAAAGCTCGTAGCAGAAAATTGAAAAATTTTCTTGCAGGTTGTATAAGATGTTCAACACCGGTTTACGCGATCGTCAGATAAAATATTGGTCAAGCAGGAAACCTCAATGCCAGGTCGATACGTTGTCTACGAGAAGCATAACTATACAAGAGACAGCTCCGGCTTTGATTCTGTTAGCTTTTGGTATATTCGTCGGAAGCGTCATATGCATCGTCGAGAATCTCATTTATTATCGATTCACAAGGTAAACTAAACACTTACCTCTTTTTGTGTGTCGGGAAAGTTAGGTACTACAGCGTAATTATATTCGCACAGGGAGAAAATGTTGAGTGGATCGATGATGAGCAACGAGGCGGAGAAGATAGCCAGTACGAGCAAACACAATTTGCTCGAGTAAAATTATCTCGCCTTGAGAAGCAAAATATTTACAAGTCGATCGTATATTATAATTGATTCATTCATTAGTGTCTCGTTATCGTAGACTTATTTCACAGGAAGAAAAGGAGAAAGAGATAGATAGATAGCATATGCTACAAATGTACTTTTCCAGTCATTGTAATATTTTGCTCTAATAAAGTAGATTCGCTTTGCATCGCAGATAATAGTTCCCGAGAAAATTTTCTATAAATATTTTTGTAGAAAATAATCGGATAATAGGTAAAAAGACAGACAAATCGATTGTAACAGATTCGACTTGAGTTCGGGGTAATTGATAGGAAACAGGGACAAAAAATAAAAGAAATTCTGAAACCGGAGAGAAACTACGGAATGTGTGCTGCATACAGAGTGTCTCGGTGATAACAGAAAATTGTTAACATATTAATCGTCACATATAAATCGTTTATGTGCGATATTCTCTTGCAAAACTCAAAAGTTATTAATTAAAGAAGTTTTTGTTAAACAAATATTGATTTTAAGTCAAAGAACCTGATGGTAAAATGAATGATGAAGACAGTGAGACACCCTATGTACATGGTTAGTATCGAAGTAGCCGCTGTGATTATGCTGTCATGTCAATTGTCGTGTGCGAGTTATGGATGATTTCGAATTCCGTAAATCGTTTCTACTGTGTCTCGAATGTATTATCTTGAGTTCGAAATTATTCCGGCGTTCTATATAGAATGAAGATGAAACAAAGCGGTTACAGCATTGTCGTAGCAATCTCGTAGTCTACAAGTATGCATCTGTTGGGTATTTTTCTCTGGCAAGCATTTATTATTGTCGCGTACGCGCAAACCAGTCTTATTATTCGAGATTATTTCGTCTACAAAAAGGTAACCAGAATCGTAGGATTCTCCTGCGGAGATGTAGCTGGTGAGTAGACAAGCCTTCTCTCTCTCTTTCTCGCATTCTTTTAAATAATTTTCTTTACAGATGATTTTCTTACAATGAAATTGCTAACCGACGCCGGGATGTCCACGGCGATTAAACCAGCTGGTTTCCAAGTCAATGTTTTGAGATACCTCGATACCACACGCACCTTAGGCGTTTTTCTGGACATGCGATGTTCAAATCAAAATATCAGCGGCATTTTCGACGATGTAAGAATTTTAATTTTAATTTTTATTTTATTGAAAAAAAATTATTCAAAAATAAATAAAGGATAAAATCTAAATATTTAGGCTTCAGCCTATCGCATGTTCGATTATTCGTACAACTGGCTGATTCTGGGGAGCAACCTGAGCCACAGTTTGCAGAGCTTGAATGATAGCGTCTTCAGCATCGTCACGGATTTCGTGATCTTATTACCGGATTCTAAGTCCGGTTATATTCTTTACGACGTGTACAATCACTGCAAAATGCGCGGCGGAATACTCAACGTCACGCAACTCGGTACTTGGCGAGAGAACGACGGATTTGCCATCATTTTGAATGACTCAAAGATTAGCAGACGACGAGATTTCCACGGATTGCGCGCTAAATCGGCCGGTATCGTAAGTGTCAAATTTAAATTATGAAAAGTGTATAATTTGTTTATTATATAAAAACAATACGTATATATTCATATAGGTATTGCATAAACCAGAGCACATGAGGTTGGTAGATTACTTGGAAGGCGAAGGTCTCGAGGTCATGGACAACTGGCCAAAATTCGGATACACCCTCCTCTCGCACGTCTCCGATATGTTTAACTTCACGTAATCAAGATTCTGATAACGCCTAAAAATATTATCACATATTCTCCCACATTGTATGTATCATCAATCGCTTAACGAACATTTTCACGCGTAGCATGGATCTCATCGAGATCAATCGTTGGGAGAAGAACGATACCAACGGTCCCCTGATAGGCATGCTGAAGAGGGATGGCGCCGATTTGGGTTACTATCCGTCCATTCTGACGATTAACAGATATAAAGATGCGCGTGTCATCTTTCCGCAATGGCCCACGCGGTAAACTGTATCTAATAGAGAGAAAATATAATTGAACAGAAAGAAATAAAAAATATAATAAATGCGTAAAGATGATATATATGAGTCTCTCAAAAGCCACTTTATTTTGTTAATTTCTTAATTTTAATACGAAAGCGCATACATGTGTAACTAGTACTTTGATACTAAAATTAAAAAATTTAATTAAAAATAAAATTGATTATTATGGCTTTCTAGAGAGAAAACTACTATATCTCTCAATATCTAGATATAACATATATTATATACTTTTTGTTCATAAAATATTTAATATGACATCCATAAGGTTTATAATTTTTCATTTAGTACTTGCTTCATGTTTCGTACCATACCAGCAATGAAGATGAAACCCTGGGTAATATTGAAGCCATTCGCAGCGGACACGTGGTGCATGATCGTCGTGTTCGTCGTGATTACCGTTTTTATTCTATCTTTTATACTGAAATTGGAACACGCTAGTGATTATGGCTACAGCATCTCCACGTTGATCACTATCGCCGCATTATGCCAACAAGGTACATACGATTTTACACACAATACAATAGCAGAAATACATATTGGTCTCTTTCGTTATTCATTATATGTATCACTAGGTTTCCCTTCGCTCAGCGACCAATCGGCCAGTCGAATCGCTTTGATTCAGATTACGGTCTTCGGCTTATTGGTGTTCAATTATTATTCGGCGGCAATAGTGTCGGCTAGATTAAACGAACCTCTCCATAAAATGAACGACTCGCTTTATTCGTTGGCGCATAGCAAGATGCAGCTTGCGGCTGAGAAAAACATTTTTTTCGACTTTCTATTACGGGTAAAAAAGGACGCCTCGTTATAGCAATTTTTTTAATTTTTAAACTTAATCAAAACTTCAGTGACTTTTTATATATTGAATCTTTTATTTTATATATAGAACCAAAGATCGGACGTTCAATACTTTAAGAATTTCTGGAATGATATACCGGAATCAAAGAGATTTATCCCGATTGAGGAAGGGGTGGAAGGAATAAAAAAAGGAGGCTTCGCTTATCATGCAGATCCAGACGATATTTATCCGTCCATTGAACAAGCGTTCGACAAGCAGATGATTTGTCAACTCACAGAAGTTCATTTATTACAACCCTCCGAGTTGGGTCTGTGGTCCAATATTAAAAGTCATTTTCACGAAATCAGCAAAATAGCGTAAGTATATCCCTATAATATATTAGAATTTAAATAATTTTCATATTTTTCAAGATGAGGGATAAATATCCCAGATTGAAATATCTGATGTTACATGGATTGATATCGTCAGATTATTGAAGATATCCACCTCGGGACTTCGGCGACGAGAGATACGCCGCCGATCGGCCAGAAGACCTTATTGTCCCAGCGATGAAATCTTCGTCTCCAGTGTGACTATCTATGAAGCGGCGCCAATCTTGTTTCTTCTGCTTTTCGGAATGTTAATTTCACTGATTATATTTGGGATCGAGCAGCTTATTTTTCATATGATGCATTCAAAACAAGCACTTGATATTAATATCCATAAGAAAAAGAAGACAAAGATACAACAAGAAGACAAGGATAAAACACTTCCTAAGAATAGTACATTGATTGTTCCAAAAGAAAATCTTCTTCACAAGAATCTAATTTCTAAAGATTCTAAGAAGCGATAAAGTATGTAAAAATTTAGACAGAAAATTTAACAGAATTCTCAATTTCATGGAAATTGTTTATCATTACGTACCTACATAAGTATACGTAGCAATGAATATGTTTAAATAAAATACAAATATTTTCTCACGATCTCTTCTTTTCCTCAATTTTCCTTCAATTCCCAATATACAATACATATGTAGAATCTAATGAACATATTAAATACAAAGTGCATGTGGATTTTTTATCCAAATACTATTAATGCACCACTTTTTGTGCATGTATAAAAAAAAAATATATAAATACGTTAATTTACACATGATAATTTCGAAAAAAAATGTGATAAAAAAAGGAATACTTCGTTATGTTTTATTATAAAAAAGATGAGTTAAAAGTTATTTTTTCTTTTTGGATTTCTTATCAACAGCAACTGGTGCTGTTCCAGTGAGATCCATTAAACGTTGTTTCAGTTTCAATAATATCTCCACTTGTGGTTTCCATACGCTTCCGTCTTCCTTGGCCTTTAATTCTCGCACAAGATTGCCCTAAAGTTGCATACGTAATGTAATATAAATCGAGTGCATGATTATCGTAAGAAAAAAAGTCCTATTTTTTTTACGACATCCAATACCTGTTTTGCAATAGCCATTTCTAATGCTTCCACATCTGTTAGAGCATCTCCATTTTGTTCTGGCACGTGCGTCGGTTCAGCTTTTTTATTTTTCGCGGGTAACTTTTTTTCAGGTGCGTTTACGTTATTTACGTTGAGATCATTAAGTTTTTTCTTTAAGTCCAACAAGATTTCTACTTGAGGTTGCCAAATGTTCTTATCGTGTTTCACTTTCAGTTCTCTTACTAAATTACCCTAGAAAATACAAAAGTTATAAGAAAATAATTTTCAGAAAGAAAAGAAATAAACAGAAAGAAAAGATTTACTAACTTGCTTCGCAATAGCAGCTTCTAAGAATGCAACACTTTCATTGGAAGTTTTATTTGCAGACATTTCATTATTAGTTTCTTGTTGTCCAGCATATTTCTTGCGTAACATTTCTACTTTTTGATCCTCAATCTTAATGAATAATGGACTAGGTTTACCGATTTTATGCCAAGTAGGTAACATGTTTGTTATAGTTTCAGGAATATAGCCATAACTTTTGTTACTCAAACCTAATTGAGATCTCAATTGTTTTGCTGTAGAGGGCATAAAGGGAGCCAAAAGAGCGGATAGAAGGCAGGCTAAATTACAGCAAATTGCAACAACAGTTCCGGCCCTTTTCCTATTGGTTTTCAATAAAAATATTTTTCAATTTAAGAACAAATATTCATATTCAAAAACAAAAAATAATAGTTAAAACTCATGATATTACTTGTCATTGTCGGTCCCCTTAACTTTTGTCCATGGTTGTTGGAATTGCATGTATTGATTGCCGTGTTTTGAAATCGCCAATATGTATTTCAAACCGTCTCTCAACTTAGCTTGCTCCATTGAGTTTATGTAACATGACAATTCGCGTTGTGCCAACGCCAATACAGTCCAATCAGCTTCTTCCGACTGTTCTATCGGTGGTACCGTAGAGTTGAAGAACTTTTCAGAAAATACCAGAGCCCTATAACAAGTTTTTGAGATTGTTAATAAGGTTTTCAAAATATTAATTATTGTTACAGTACAAAGAAATAAGATAATTACAAACCTATTGACAAAATTGCCAAGATTATTCAATAATTCGCTATTGTTTTTCATGGCTAAATCTACCCAATTAAAATTGGAATCTTGAGTTTCTGGCCTAATGTACGCTAAATAAAATCGCCATACGTCCGCTGGAATGCCGGTATCTCTGGCATCAGTTCCAAATACGCCAATACCTCTAGATTTGGAGAATTTCTTATCCTCATAATTTAGGTATTCTGAAACGAAATAAATATTAAACTGGTATAAAAATAACATAAAATTAATAGAAGTAAACAATAAAAAAGATACAAAGGAAAAAGGTAAAATGGATAAGTTCGAAAAATATAATTAAGAAAAAAAATAGAAAAAGATACATAGAGACATAAAGTTAATAAAGCACATCCGACAAATGTGTATTCTTTAGAGATATCGTACCAGTTGCCATTAAATACTTGATCAACATATAATTTTGATTGGCCGCTAGCAAATAAGCAGGAAACATTATCGAGTGGAATGGAACGTTATCCTTTGCCATAAATTGGCACAAATCGACTTTCATATCCTGAGGAGGTTGCCACCATTTCTTATATTCTTTGGTATACCTCTTTGTAATACTGATATATCCGAAAGGGGCGTCAAACCAGACGTAAAACACTTTATTTTCGAACCCTTCTACTGGGACTGGTATACCCCATTTCAAATCCCTGGTTATACAACGTGACTTAAGACCGTCGCGTAACCATGCTTTCGTAACCATTCTCGCGACGTTGGACCATCCTTTTTCCACAGTAGTGACATATTCTTTCAATTTCTCTTCTACCTGCAACATACAAGAAAGACATATTTGTAACATATATTCTGTATTTGCCAGAAATGCCATCAGTGAAGCGATTACGATATTATAAACTTACTTTGGGTAAATTCAAGAAAAATTGTACGGAGTTTTTAATGACAGGTTTAGCGTTACACATCTTACATCGAGGATTTATTAACTCGACTGCATTCACAAGATGACCGCAACCATCGCATTGATCACCACGCGCATCCTCATATTTGCATCCGGGACACGTGCCCTCCACAAATCTGTCGGCAAGAAACCGATCGCAAGATTCGCAATGTAGCTGTTCCACAGTGTCAGTCAATATATAACCTTGTGATGTGATTCTCAGGAAAAATGCTTGAACAATTCTGAAAAAATACAAGAGATAATGAAAGAGATAAACAAAAAAAAAAAATTTTTTAAATAATACTGATATTACTCTTACTCTGTCTGCTCGGGTATAGTAGTACGACCAAAGTAATCGAATCCGATACCAAACCAACGATAAATATCGTTATGTATGTCAAAAAATTTATCGCAAATAGCTTGAGGAGTTGTTTTCTCTTGCACAGCTTTCGCTTCAGTAGCAGTACCATATTCATCGGTTCCACTAAAATTAAATTATTTCAATTAATTATATAGATGTATATTATTATTTTTGTTTTTATCTTAGAAATGATAATTACCTTATATAAAGGGTATTGTAATTTCTTTGCCTGCAATATCTGTGCAAATCAAGAAAATAATAATTGCATTAGTGTTACAAATTATGATATATTTATAGGTACTTATGTATACTTGTATACAAACCTTGCAAAGATATCGGCTGAAAGAACACAACCGATAATGTTTCCCAAATGTGGAACATTATTGACATATGGAAGAGCTGATGTTATCAATACATTTCTCTCACCTTTTTTAGGCAATCTAAAAGAAAAAATATAATTATTTTTAAATAATTCTTAATTTTGAATTTCATAAATTCATGTATATTGTGCATAAATATATAAAATCTTACATGGGATACAACTTACATGGGATATGAACTTTCTTTGACTTCTGGATATTGTCCATTAGTCCAGCTATTTTCTATATTACGAAGTTCTTCTTGACTAATAGTTTCCATCTCTTTTTCCTTAGTTGGGCTAGTCTAAAGTTATTTAGATATATATATATATATATATATATAAAATCATTTAAATATATATGACTAACTTCAAATTTTTTCTGTGTTTTAAGTTTATTATTTATAAATAGAATTATTTACATCAGAATCTCAAATACAAAAAAGAAAATAAATTTGTTTTTAAAACTAAATAATACTTCATATATAAAATGTCAAATACTTACATCATTTGGTACTGACTCGCAAAGTTGTGAACTACTTGAGGTTGCATTAACAGGAAACCAAGAGGTGGCTTCAATACTTGCAATAGCCCTTGGACCTCTTTCCAAGTTAAATTCTTTAATAGATTCCTGCATATTCATAATAAATTAATTACATATCAAATTTATGTTTATAAAATAATAATTGTATAGTACAATGACTGTTTATACCTGAATGACTGGCTGCTTTTCAATATTAACTAACCAGTTATTGACATTTGGCAAATCCTTGGAAATATCATCTTTCATAGTTGCAAGTAATATGGTACTCCAAAGACTTACCCAAATAGAAATATCTGCTGGTGATAAATTACTACATTTCTGTAAAAAGAGATAAAAAAATAAGATAAATAGAAAAATAAAAGATATAAAATATTTTTAAATAAAACAATAAAATACTTTTTCTCTCATGTAATTTCATACCTCGATTAAGTACTGTTTATCTTTTAATTCACTATTGAGATCTTTTAATAAAGACCATAAGTCTGATTTCTGTGAAATTTTAAAAGTCCTCGTATTTGTATGACTTAATATAGTTGGCTGTAAAAATAAAAAATAAAAATATATCAAATTTTAATACATTTTTAATGTTTAAAAAGAAAAAAACTTGTTTTAATATATTTATAAAATTATACCTGTAATTGAGAAATTTCCCATTCCAACCATCTATTATTGAGGACTTCCAATTCTTTAGGTACAGGCAATAGAAAACGCAGTGCTGAAGAGACACTGAATAAGGATAATCCCGAGGGTATGGTTAGCGTTGGTAAACGGCCCAGAGTGGCATCTATACATAATGCAATACATGCAATTGTTGCATAAAAAAATTATGGAGTTATTAACGACATGCATGTTACGTGTATGAATTGTAAATATTAAAACGAAGAAAATAAATCTAATATCTCTCTTGATTCGCTCTCTAAAATTTTATTTAATTACAAGTTAATTATAAGCTCGAACAGGAAGAGGTTAATGGACTTACCGCCAGGCTTTACGATTTTAACAGTAAAAGTCTTCTGCGCCAATTTAGCCGCGATAATCAATTTTAACGCGTTCGGATTGTTCTCATTCGTCGAAATGATCATTGTTACCACTAAATTAATAAATAAGTCAATAAATAAGGAAATATGCTAGCGCACAACCGCAAGACATGTGAGCGACAGGAAGTATGTCGGTTCGTCATAGACTTAACTTAAAGCCTAGTTTCCACAAATTCGTTGGATTGCATCAGATAGTATGGTCATAGCAATATAGAACAAAAGTGAAAAATTTCTTCATCCTGATTGGTTAATTTCAACAGCTTTAAATTAGGACAAAAAAATTTTTCACTTAAGAGAAAAAATTACACGATCGATACCTAAATAGACTTAGAAATAGAAAGTCGAGTAATGTAAAACTGCATGCATTTCAATATATATTTGTATATCATATCAAATGAAAATGCAAGTTTAAAAAGATGTTTACATCTCTTATAAAGTTTGTTGTGATATAAATTAGTACATTTTACATAAAGTAAAATAAGTTTCTGAGAAGCTAAAGGTATTCAAACATTTTAACAATATTAAATATAACTATATATACATTAATGATAATATTAGAGAATTGTCTTATGAAAAAGATGTTAAATTTTTTACTGAAGTAGCTTAAATTAACAGTGTTAACAAGTCAATGTATGTAGAAATCTTGTCTTTTCATCTAAATGATTTGTGATTTTTTTTCATTTCCATAAAAAGTAAGTTTGAATGATCTTATATTAATGTACATTTACATATGTAAAAAAATATTGCATAAATATACAATTTGTTATAAGTTGCCAGATAAGATAATGTTAATCTTGTAACAAACTTATAAAATATACAACAAAAAAGATATTAGTTTCTCTGCATTTAACAAAATAAATAATACATTATTTTACTATTAAAGATGTTAACAAGACATTACGCATTTGCTTATCTGACATTAATCACATTATGTTTCTTTTCTAGATTTTAGGATTGTCAAGATTTCTTGGAGTAAATTATTTTTTATTTCTCTCTGTAGATTGGCTTTCTCCCTCTGTTCTTCTGCACGAGCATATGCTTCTTTCTGCATATCATGCATTTCCATGCATATTTGTAAGATTTTATTTTGCGTTTCATTGCCAATTTTACTCCTGTTGTCTGTCTTGGTGATTAAATTCTTCATCATACGCTGATAGTTTTGCAGATTATCAATTAACTTCAGATGCTGAGCTTCCAATCTTGCATACTGTTCATTATTCTTGCCAGAATTATGTATTCTTTCAGCATTGAAAGTAGAATTTCTGTAAGAGTTATTTGTGATTGGTTACGCCTAACTAATTTCCCAAATCTTCATTTATAATCAGTTTAGATTTTAGATCAATTTTAATAAATATTGAAAAAATTTGAAACTATCTTGACAAGTTATAACTTACTCTGATTCTAATCCTTCTTTTATTTCTGCATCATCATTTAAAAGATTTTTAGAAAAAATTTCATCTAGATCCCTGTAAATATATTTAATATATTAATTTACAATATCAATGTTAATTTATCAATGGTAAATATATACAAAAGATTATCGGAAACAAACTTACTGTTCATAACTACAGATATATTTTCCTCTTCCATTCCTTCTATTATGTATTATCATATTTTTATAAGCACGTTTCAATGTTTTGAATCTATTTTCTACTTGCAAAGGAGATACAGTAAATCCATTATCTTGCAAATTCTTAGATATTTCCTGATATGCAAGTTTCATATTTTTTAGTTTCCGATTCCTTACCAGTTCCTTCTTGAGTTTATATTCTTTCAAAAAAATTTTTGTCGAGGCATCACACCAAGGAAAATGTGCATTCCCACTTTTACTTGTCGATGGAGTATCCTTTTTGTCATCTTCAGGTATTTCTACTTTGTCATTTTCAGAATCATTCTCAACCATTTCCCACGGATACACATCGATATATATATCTCTGCCATTGACATTGAAGCACATTTGCTCTGCTTTTTCATCAATGTCTGACAAGTGTAGTTGGAATACCAAGCTGTCCTCTACAAATGTGCAAATGTACTTTCATTAATGATAAATTATAATTTATTATTAACTAAACTTAAACGCACATACAGAATATATCACCAAATCAACAAGGATTACGCAATTTTAGGTATATTATATATATCATAAAAATAAAAATATTTATGCTCCATTACCTTCGCACGAAATTGTAACAAACCCATTGCTATCTATGATTGGTTTGCCTTCTTCGTCACGTTGAATAGTGCCCTTCATTTTTTCTGAAGAAATAACACTTCGCAGTAGCCAAATATAACCAATCGAATTACTCGAGGCACTCGACCCACTTGCTTTTCTTCCTCCGAAATTAGTTGGAATAAGAAAAAGTTTTCTTCTCTACTCTGGAAACGTAATATCTTATTTTCGCGCTTTATTCCATTGCACCTTTTGCACCTTTGATATTACGACTGCAGAAAGTGTAAGAAGGTGCAGGCATGATAAATATATGATCAGCCAGCTTGTACCGTACTTTGGCGAGAAACGTTCGTATCCACCTACAGCAAGGAAACTCAGGAAACGCTCGTTTGAGAGAGAGGGATGATCGGAGAGAGGGTAGAGAAATATTTTCGAGAGAGAACCTAACCCAGATCTTTTATATTCCAATTCTGCTTTCGCGTCATGCGCGACGGTAGCACCATCAAACGTCATTCGTGGAGTTACGATTAGGAAATCGGTAAAGTAGATCTCCAAGCTGAAAAATTTCCATTATTTTTTTACCAATTATTATTGTAGTGTATAATTTCTGTCTCTTCCATTAGTTTCTTGTCTAATCTAATCTAGGAAAAGCATAATTTTTCTCAGATATTTAATTATAATACATATTAATTATCTGACTCATTATTCTCAGTTTTAATTTTGACAGCTAATGTCACATCTATATATATTTTAATGTCAATGTCATGTGGCTGGATCTGTGATCTGTGATGTGGATGTATATATATACATATATCAAGCATGGCCGCTCGCTGAGGCCTACAGCTGTCAAAAGTTCGGGAAACAAGTATTTTGGGGCGTGGATAATCTTGGAATTTATCTTATAGAAAGAAGAGTCACAAGATATCTTCTACATAAGAAGATGTTGACAGCAGCTGCAAATACGTTGTCCAATAACGGTGGCTCTTATAGTAATGAGAGGCCGTCCAGCGCGGGTGATGTGGATCTCGCGACAGATCCTGCCTCCGGCGGATTTTTTCATTCCGATTATAAGAAGTAATTAATCCACTTTGATTACATGCAAGACAATTCTTTTAATCATAAAGTGATCATTGGAAAATGTTCTAACTACACATTGAAATTTTACACGCTTTATATATTGAACAGTATTATTATTGATAATTTCTTTCTTTCTGTATAATTTAAATGTAGTAAAAATATCAGTGTATTAGATATAGACATAATGTAAGACGAGAAATTTTATATAAGTATTTTATCAGAATTTTATAAAAGTATTTTTTATATTTTAGACATGAAGATCTGAAAGAAATGCTGGATAGTAATAAAGATGGACTTAAGTTGGAAGCCATGAAACGTATAATTGGGGTAATTATATAAATTTTATATAGTAAGCAGTGATGTTAGCAATAATAATTCATTCTTTTCTTCAGATGGTAGCCAAAGGAAGGGATGCATCAGAACTATTTCCAGCTGTTGTAAAAAATGTAGTATCTAAAAATATTGAAGTAAAAAAACTAGTATATGTTTATTTAGTTCGTTATGCAGAGGATCAACAGGATCTTGCTCTTCTGTCTATATCAACATTTCAAAGAGCTCTGAAGGATCCCAATCAGCTAATAAGAGCAAGTGCTTTAAGAGTATTATCCAGTATACGAGTTTCCATGATAGTACCCATTGTTATGCTTGCTATTAAAGATTCGGCTAGCGATATGTCACCATATGTACGAAAAACTGCCGCTCATGCTATTCCTAAATTATACTCGTTGGATCCTGAACAAAAAGAAGAGTTGATAAGTGTACTGGAAAAATTGCTCTCTGATAAGACCACTCTTGTGGTGGGTTCAGCAGTGATGGCTTTTGAAGAAGTGTGTCCAGAAAGAATAGATCTTATCCATAAAAATTATAGAAAATTATGTAATTTATTGGTAGATGTCGACGAATGGGGCCAAGTGGTTATTGTTAACATGCTCACTAGATATGCTAGAACACAGTTTGTTAATCCAAATACAGACGTAAGTATCTTTAAAGATGTTTCAGTGAGATGGTGATTAATTCAAATAATGGTTTGAATATTCTCGCAGAATTTAGATGAAGACGAAAATCGACCATTTTACGACTCTGATTCTGATTCTTCCAATACGAAAAAACCAAAATTTACATTAGATCCCGATCATCGTTTATTGTTAAGAAACACAAAACCCTTGTTACAAAGTCGAAATGCCTCTGTGGTAATGGCAGTTGCTCAGTTATACCATCATGCAGCACCTAGAAGCGAAGTTATGACTGCTGCAAAGGCATTAATAAGATTATTGAGATGTCATAGAGAAGTGCAAAGTATTGTTCTTCACTGTATCGCAAGCATATCAATTACAAGAAAGGTAATGTAAGTATATTGCTCTAAAATGCAATACAAATTAATCTAATACAATTTATATCGCATGTCATATAATTATGTGTGGTATATTTACGTTATTCTGTTCTTTTCAGGGAATGTTTGAGCCCTTCTTGAAATCATTTTTCGTGCGGACTTCGGATCCTACTCACATAAAACTTTTGAAACTTGACATATTGACAAATTTGGCGACTGAAACCAGCATTGGTGTAATACTGAGAGAATTTCAGACATATATCTCCAGCAGTGACAAGGAATTTGTTGGAGCTAGCATTCAGGCGATCGGCAGATGTGCAAGCAACATTAAGGAAGTGACTGATACATGCCTCAATGGATTAGTATCTTTATTAAGCAATAGAGATGGTAAACTTTTATCAATTTGCGTACTCTGTATTACATATCTTGTATTATATTTTGCCGCATTAAATTTTATTTTTCTACAGAGGCTATCGTGGCAGAAAGTGTAGTTGTAATAAAAAAACTTCTACAAACGCAGCCAAATGAGCATAAAGATATAATCGGTCACATGGCGAAATTAATGGATTTCATAACGGTACCACAGGCCAGAGCGTCTATTTTATGGCTTCTAGGCGAATACTCCGACAGAGTTCCTAAGATAGCGCCGGACGTGCTTCGAAAAATGGCGAAGAGTTTCGTAAATGAACAAGATATAGTAAAATTGCAAACCTTAAATCTGGCCGTGAAATTATGCTTGAACAATCCTGTACAAACGAAACTGTTCTGTCAATATGTCTTCCAACTCGCCAAGTACGATCAGAATTATGACATCAGAGATCGCGCACGTTTCCTCCGACACTTTATCTTCGAAGATGAAGGCGATGAGAAGAAGAAGCTACCGCAATTCGCAAAGAGGATTTTTCTTGCACCAAAACCAGCGCCGACATTAACGTCCAGATTCAAAGATTCGGAATATCAATTGGGCACTTTATCTCATTATCTGGATATGCCGTGCGCGGGTTATCGGCCTTTACCACCATTCCCGGAAGTGACGCAAGATCCATCTGTGCGAGATGTCGCACCACCAATTGTGCAGGAACATAGAGAAGAGCGACACAGCAGAAAAGAAAAGGAGAAAAAGAAGAGCAAGGAAAAGGAGAAACCGTTCTACAGCGACGAGGAGAGCACTGCTGCTGAAGGTAAAAATACGATGAATTAACATTTGTGTGTGTGTGTGTGTGTGTGTATGTACCATGCATTTTAATTTTCTGCTCTCAATTTCAGAATCAGATAATCAATCGTCCGATTCTTCATCTTCTAGCGAATCTTCAGACGAAGATAGCGATTCTTCGGAATATACGAGTGAATCGGATAAATCTGAGATAGGCATTGAAAAGAAAAATGAAACGAAATCCGATGATTCCGAGAGTGAATCATCGAGCAGTGAAGATTCGGATTCTGAAGAAGAAGAAAGTGAGACTCAAGAGAGTGAAGAGGAGAAACCGAAAGTTGTTAAACAAGAATCGAAAGAAAAACCAAAAAGCAATTTTGATTTACTATTAGATCTAGATGATGGTTAGTTGAACGAGATTTTTGACAAAAGATAAATTTTACAGAATTTTAATATTATATCTTTTTTATGCAGTTATTCCAATGACTCCTGTGATGACGCCTAGTTTAGGTGGTTTTCTTACTCCGATTAATTCAATAATTACGGAAAATGTTCAAGAAGTGTCGACATCATACGTTCCATTAAAAAAGACTACTTTATTAAATAATATCACAGGGCATGGTTTAAAAATTGAATATAGATTTACGAGATCGCAACATTTAGTTAGTTCGAGTTTGGTTAATATTGAATTAACGTTTTCTAACGAAAGCAACGATGTTATTAAGGAAATTCATATAGGAAATAAAGTAAGCAATTTTTCTAAAGATTATTTAACATACAATAGCATGATTATAATGAAATAACATTTTGTATATTATTTTCAGAATTTACAAAAGGGAATGTTTATTCACGATTTTACACAAATATCAATTCTTGATATAAACAGTACATTATCTTCTACGCTAGGTGTTAATTTTAATGATTCCACTCAACCAGCAAACTTCAACATCGATTTTTCGATTAACGATGAAAAACACTCATGTTTGGTCAGTGTCAAACCACCAATCGGAGAGATAATAAGATCTGTCACCTTGCCCGAAAGCATGTTTAATGCAGAGAAAGCCAAATTGAAAGGTATGAACGAGCATATTGCAAAGATTCCTTATACTGGAAACAAAAGTGCTCTTCCTCAAAAAATTTTTGAAACAGCAAATGTTGCAAGAATATCTAACGAGGATGATATTATGCGGTAAGCATACAATTTATATAATTTATAAAGTTAATATTGTTTGTAAGCAAATGTATTTTTAATGTATTTTTTATCTAAACAATTAAGTTTAAAAAAAATCTAAGTGCAATGAATATATGCAGGTTTGCCGCTCATACTTTAGCGTCCAAATCGTTAGTACTGGTAATAGTAAAATTTATTGATACTGAGCAATTGGAAGTTTGTGTAAACTGTGAGAAAATGGTTATAGGATCGATCTTGTTGAACGAGTTTAAAAGTAACTTGAAATAAAATGGGTATGTACTCTACTTGTAGAATTAATAATACAGATGCATTTGATACATTTACGAGACGGAAAGGTTTGAATATTTCTTTTCCCTTTTTATTATGTTAAATAGATAAATTTTCAAATATATTCTATACTCAAATATTTCTACAACTATAATTGAATATATATATATGAGTGAGTGTATATGTATGCATGCATATAAATACAATTAAAAAAAAAAATATATATATATATATATATACTGTTACATTATTGCGACGGTTTTTATAATAAATTCCAATTGTTTTTTGTCATAAAAACTATGTCATTTTTTTCAAACGACACCATATCAGTTGCTGAGATACGCCGATATCGCAGTCTGCAATTTCCCAGAAACGCAATCGGTATTCTTTATGACTCGTCAGAAATGTTTTCAGAACTATAACATAAAAGATATGTGTATATTATTATAAATCTGATACGATACTCTGGTTTAAATACTTACTTCTTAACATGCCGTTTGAGATCGGCTTGGAAAAACCGATATCTTCATCAGGAAAGCGTGCAGTCACATCGGATAAGATCTGCGTACCAAAACCTCGGTTTCTGTATTCTGAACGAATGTATGCAGTATCTACTATAGGCATCACATGTCTCTCCTTTATTGAAAATATTTCCGTATCTAGGTAAATTATTGAAAACGCTTTATTCTCGGCAAAATTTCCTTCTTTAATAAATCATTATATTATAATTACCTGTAGGCTTAACGGTATAAAACCCAACTGCTTTTCCCTTATGCCATCTCAGTGATATAATGTCATGTTCATCTGCCGGAGCATACAACGATTCGAACTTCTCTGCTTGTGGCGCGTCGAAATTTGGGTAAACAATCTGACTCAATATGTAGAAGAGCACCTTATCACGATTCGTCTGGACCTGCCGCCATTCATCTACAAGTCGATCGTTATAAATATTATTAATGTCGATTATTTCGTCATTTAACATTACATTTATGAAGTGATCGCCATCGATGCAATCTACACGACGAACATCGCCCTGAATATTCAAACTCCGTAGGTCAAGCCGGATCGTCTCAATCCGAACACATTTTACGCACCTACGAAAATTAAAATTACGTTATATATAATGTTTTTTATATCACTTAAAAATTTTTCTCTTATAGAAAAATATGATAACAGTTGCGATAATGATTTATGATTTATTATTTTATTTACTGACGTTAATTTCTCATTTTCAGAGACAAACTCATCGTCTCAAAGAGATGTTATGTAATCGATCAATTTTTTTAGCTTTTTTTAGATTAACAATGCAATATTAAGTGATAAATAAAGGTAACGATAAATACGAATTTGTAGGAAAAGAGTTAATTCCATCACCTCGAGTATATCATCTTGGGCAGACAGATCGAAAACGCAAATGACGTTGTGATAAACGAGAAATATTCGACTAGATTGTGCACAGCAAAAAAACATAACTTATTAACTGATAAGAAGAATATAATTCAATCATTGTTTAGAGTACTTTATGGGTGAAACCTTGTATGAGCATGTGACAAAATTCTAGACTATTGTAATATTTTTAATTTTCACGACAATTTGTAACAAGTGCAACGAGGAAAGCAATTCCCGATTTCGATAGTTTACATTTATTTATTTATTTAAAAGTAACTGTATCAATTTTTTTACAGCACAAAAAAGAAAAGACTTCAACAATGCCGTAGCGGCCATTTGTCTCGTGTATCTTATCTCGATGTATATCATATTCAAACATTACAAAATACAATTTACTTGCATGATATTTAGAAAGTTATGTGCAATCTGTAGAGTTTAGAAAGTTGCGTGAATTGTGGCCGAGAAAACCAACCAAAAATATAATGAATGCATTTAAAAAAGGTTCATTATATATTTATAATATGACAACGTACGATAAATTAGACATACTTTTGCAGTCAAAGTTCCCGACGTAATTGATGTATCAGTTATTATTTATTGAATTATTTGTAATGCTCTTATAATATTTGTTCTAATTAATTATTAGTAATTAATTTTTAATAAAGCATTTTTATAATTTTTATTGTCTTGTGTTAAAGTGCTTACACGTGGCATGACTGATAAGATGAGTTAGTCGAGTGTGTATGTACGATCATGTGTATATATATATATATATGATCGCATACAGCTGAATGAGCACAAATTACACATAATCTTACATAAGTATTGCGAAGAATGTAGTAATAATGTTTACTCATCAAAGAGACAAAAACTTGCATTTTTCTTATATATAATAATACGTAGCAAAAAGGACAATGAACTCTTATCACATGCTACTCGTGACTTTTGCATCGTGTTTGACACGTGATCTTTCACGGTGCAATCAATCATAATTAAAACAATGAAAATGTTCTTTGGTCTTAATTGGTGCCGTGATAAGTTTTAATATTTTTCTTTATTTTGCAATCACATGTGTACCACAGCGTGAACTTTGAAAGTCAGTGGGATTGACGCATGCGCATTGCACTTTGTTCCTTTCTCTTTCATTCGCCGTATCAATCCGCACATAAATCTATCTCGTTTAATCATATGCAGAGTAAGAGAGCGCGGTTATACATTTCTTACAATAATGTCAAGCGGACCGTCGATATCGATGCGCTTCAGCAATAACGTCAGAAACATGGAATATGTATCACATGTTCGCATACACGCCTATATACGTCTCGGCGCGCGTCGTGTCATCCAGTCGGAGTCTGTCGTCATCCCGTGTTGGAGTTTGCCGGCTCCCTGAATCTGTCAAGGACCGACCAAGAGCTGTCAACCGTGACGCGTGACGTGCTGACAGGAAGTGCCCGCGGAAGTGCATGGTGCAGTTAGTGCAGTGCGCGTCAGCTGTGTGACGCGAGACGCGCGCTCCAATCTCCAATGTCTTCGTCGCGGTCCGGTGAACACGCCACCGATTACCAGCGATTTAACAATGAGGCGGGTCTGTCATTCGACCAAGAGATCACTAATGGCTCCAATCGACGTGAGTCAACTTTTAATCTTCATTACTCTAAATTCATTTAGATACGCGCTTATAATGTCATTACGAAATGGTTGCGACATAGTATACTTACATATACTTGAAAGAGATTTATTTTTCAGTGACAATATCCCTTTGACAAAGACGAGCGTCTTGTGACATGTGACAAATTGTGACTTTAGTTGTCGAAATTTATGACTCTTCGCTGATAAGCAAATATATAAAAAATCTTAACAATTATTTCTTCAATAAATATTATAAATTTTTATTAAAGATATACTGATTTATATTCAAAAATTATGGAGTTTTCTTACAAAAGTATGCTATTAACTATATGTTATATGCTATTGTGGCTACTGTCACATTGAAATGATCTGCAAAATTTTATTTTATTTTTTATAGAATATGGCTCTATGCTGTCTTCACCTTCTTCAGAAAGTCATGTAAGGTCTTCGGTTAACAATGCTAATACTGCTAATCAGCTGGATTGTAAATACGAAGCGGGTGAAACAGGGGCTGAAAATATGACTGAGAATGTAGTGCGTGAATTTACTTCGTGTGATACAGCTTTCGATGTGGATATTCACTGGGAAATGAATTATCATGAAGCTGCAATATTTTTACAGGTAACTGTATTGATTGTACATACATATATATATTTCAATAGTGGTTTGTTAATAACGCAACAACATGCTTGTACATATATGAACGAACAATTGAGTGACCAATTATTTTTTTTCAAGGATATCTGTTGAATTCTAGGTATAGTATTTACGTAACATTACATCATTACATAACATGTTATATAATACAAAGATAAATTTATTATTCTTAATGTTGTATCTATACAAGAGAACTAAAATTATATTAAATTGCACTATTTGATCATTATTGGTAATGTATAAATACTTTTTTAGGAAGGTAGAAATAATGAGAAATTTGATTCTCATCCAAGACATCCTGAGGATTTACCAGCATATCTCTTAGTCCATAACAGTTGCTACAATGGATTGGATTTGTTGACTTCATTAATCCTGCTATCTCTTGCATTTGTAGAAGAACCTGCTTTGCCGCTATTCAAAGTATGTTACAAACAAATAAATGACACATTATTTTTTTTTATCAATAGTTCTTATGTAGTTCTTATATATATGCTTTGTTTCAGGTACCAGTATGGGTACATGGTTCAGTAGAATTACTTGCTTTAGTTACTATTGGTGTGGAATTAGCTTTAAAACTAAGATGGACTGGCTGGGCTCCTATGTTAAAACATAAACGTACAATGCTAAAAGTAAGCAACACTAAAATCTTACTTGAAATCTATATGATTGTGAAGATGCAGCAATATTTGACATAAAACATATTACAAAACATAATAAGAAAAAAAATATTTGCATAATCAGATTATCTAAATAGTTACCTGTCATACACTTGTGAATTAATATGATGATATAAGAGTATCAGACAGTAATCATGCATTCATTAACGATCCACAGTCGCGTCATTCCGATGAGTAATGAGTATTACGACGAATATAATGACTTTTTAATTTACTTGCATAATGAGTATTGAGTTAGTACATTAGTAGTACATTAGTAGTACATTATCAGACACGTTGCAATACTCTTCATTAAATTCAAATGAAAGGAGATGACATACAATTCTAATGAAAAAAAAAACTCGATTCATCATTAAGCCACACAGGTTATTGACTTTCTTTTAATATATCTTAATTGATTTCTATTTCAGTGTATCACGTTAGTTATTATGTTTCTCGAAGCTATGACAGTTTTGGTACGGCAATCCTCACATTTTCGCGTAACACGCGCTCTGAGACCCATCTTTTTAATAGACACGAAATATTGCGGAGGTGTAAGGAGATTTATAAGGCAGATACTTCTCACATTACCACCAATTTTAGACATGTTGGGGCTTCTTTTTTTCTTGATTACTACGTATACTATATTAGGCTATTACATGTTCAGTGAAATGAACAGGAATTTTTCCACATTGCAAGATAGCTTCGTCAGTCTATTTGTCCTTCTTACCACTGCTAAGTGAGTAGACAATATAATTCAGTGTAATTAATTTAAAAACAATACAATTTACTACTTATGCAACTTGTAGCTTTCCGGACGTAATGATGCCGTCATATTCGCAAAACAAGTGGTACGCAATATACTTTGTATCTTACTTATGTACCATGATATATGTAATGATGAATCTAATGTTGGCTGTGGTAAACGAAATCTTTACATCTCGCGAACGTGACAAGTTTAAGAAACTATTTCTGCATAAAAGGAAAGCATGTCAGCATGCTTTTAAGCTCTTAGTTTCCAAACAGGATCCTGACAAAATACGATTTCGTCAGTTCGAAGGTTTAATGCGCTATTATGCCCCAAACAAATGTACGTATTTGAGATTATTATTATTTTTCTCAAGACAACTTAAATTTTATGTCATATAATAAACTTGAGTGGAAGCAAATTTACGTTACATGACGATGTATAACTGTATTTAATTAAGTAATGACTATACCTGCGATTACAATATTATACGCATTTTATAGCCATACGAGACATTGTTTTAATGTTTTGTCACATGAATGCATCGGGAAGCGGTGCCTTAAACTCCGAGGAATTCTTGTCGATTTACGATGCCACGGCACTTCAGTGGGATTTGCAATATTCTAATATACCGTGGTACCGAGCCACGACGTGGTGGCCTCTACAGATGCTATGTACAGGCGCCCATACTGTTATCAAATGGCCATATTTTGAAACGTTGGTTTGTAAGTAAATAACATTTGTGCGAATGATTGACACTCGTGAAAAAAATCTCATTTCTCACTGTATGTAATTTTGCAGGTATTATTATTACTGGCAATTGTATTGCGATGATAATAAGACTCATAGAACCCAGTAGCAGTCTTGAAGCATCTGCACATGTATTCGGTGCATGTTGGGATACTCTATTGTTTGGAGGCTGTAAGTGAAAAAATCTTTTAAAAAATAAAAATAAACGTATATCACATGTAAAAGAAAAAAAATTGCACAAATAAATTTACAGTTTTTGTGGCCGAAGTATTGTCGAAGGTATTAGCTCTCGGCGTTAGATGTTACCTGAGCTCAGGATGGAATCTCTTTGACTTGGGAACATCGATAATGACTCTTGTCGCCGCGTGTGCTCTCATTTTATTTCCATCAGCTACATTCCTGGTTATATTCCGGCCACTCAGAACGTTGCGACTGTTCAAGATAAAGAAGCGCTACCGAGACGTTTTTGGCACTCTCGTGATTCTGTCTCCTCAGATGTGTTCGACGGCGATCGTTATGTTGGTTTTGTACTACTTTTTCGCGATTATTGGGATGGAATTGTTCGCTGGATACGATATGCGAAATTGCTGCAAGTTAGTACCAAATTAATTACAATAATTAAAAAAAGTGAACATATTTTTTTCTCAATTCTCTTTTTTTTTAATTTTTACTGATTTTTACAAATATTCTTGATAGGAATACAACCGTCGAAGATTTCTACGAGTATTCTGTCAATGGTAGCACAGCGCTAGGATATTACTATCTTAATACTTTCGACAATCTTCTAGCGAGCGGCATAACACTTTTCGAATTAACAGTTGTTAATAATTGGTTTATACAAATGAATGCATACGCATTTACTGCGGGCATGTACACGAGGATATACTTTATGATATTTTATCTGGTAACAATGATCGTATTGACTATAGTAGTATCCAGTTTCTTGGAAGCTTTTCGATTTAGGATACAATATAAAAAATCGACTTCAAAACATGACGGTAAATATTTGAGCGATAAAGACTTCTTTTTTTGCTCCTCTTAAAAATGTTATAATTTTTATATGCAATACGTATATATAATAACTTTTTATAATAAATATTCTTATATCTTGTTTTTTAGAGGAAAAAATGCTCCATGAGGAAGTGGAATTAAAGTGGAACGAATTGCAATGCATAATTGAAGATTTTCAAACTTTAGAAAATCTACGTAACTGTTTGGTTGTTGGAGGAAGCACTCTGTTCGTCGGTTTACGACCGCGAACACGAGAAGTTCTACAAAGAAAGATGTATACTAAAGAGATAAACGAATGGATAGCCGAAGTGAAGTCAGAAGAGAAGCAACTGGTACCTAATGTAGCGCATAACACAGAGGATCCAAGTGGTGACAATATATCCGATACAGATCATCTTGTAATGAATGGCAATTTGCGCCATCAATAAAATAGCATTTATTTAGTAAAGATGACATTTATCTAGTAAGATAAAAGTAGCGACGTGACTTAGTAGAAGTATTCTCAAATTAATTTATAATTTTTGCTTACATTAGTGTAAATACATTTACTGTATAAATATGACTTGCTTAAATATTAATTTAATGCAAATACTTTTCGGTGATAGGAAAAAACAATGTATTATGTTTTGGATCAAAAAGCTTTTTCTATTAATGAACTATAAAAAATATATCAATAGAATTTAAAGAGATTAATTATGATCAAGTATTATATAGTTTTAATCTAAAAATAACTTTTTTTATTATATATTTTGATATTTTGATGAACTAGTGAACATTACAAAATGATTTTATTCTACTTAAGAAATGATTATAATACACTTCAACTTGTGTTGACATCACAGTTTCACAATATGAATGTATAATTATTTACGAGATAGAGATACAAATATACTTTGATACTGATTATTATTATATATATGAGAATGATCATAAAACGATATAATACTCGTACATCAGATCAAAGTAATTTTTATATTATTTTAACATATTAGGAGCAATTATTTTGTTATTGTTTTTTATAAAAAGTTTTATTCACAGTGTTAACTATTGCAATTGTAATTTAATTAGAATATATCATGAAATTGGCTCGAGAGAATAATACGGGATCTGGGAAGGATGAGAAAAATATTTATACTTCCTTTTACTTTTTTAAAATGGATTTTAATAAAATTTCTATTTCTAAAAGTCAAACATAAACAAAAAGAATATTTTCCCCTTGAGACAGTTCTGTGCATCGTACAAATTAATGACAGTAATTTATAAGTTAGACATATCTGTATTGTTATATATTATATATTATAACATGAAAGAATATTTTCTAGTTATCTTCCCTCTATGCGATGTAATTATTTGTATATTTATTTAATAGATATATACTTTATTATTTAATATATAGAATTATATGAAATTCTCTATTCTCTTTTTGTCCTTTCATTTATAAAACCACTGTAATTAGTGCCTGTCTTAAGCTTAATACCTGTTCATATTATGCTCATGAATCTAATACTAATCCTATTCCATTATATATTAGGTTCGATTGTCACTCCGTTGCAACCCAAACTGGTTCTTTTGACAGAAAAACCCTCTTTTGTTAATAGTTCAGAGATATATGTAATGTACTCATTTTCAGTATTCGGCAGTAGCAAGATATATGCATATCCACCTCCTCCAGCGCCCGTGAGTTTCCCTGCGAATGAATGACTCCGTGCCATTGAGCAAATGATATCCAGCTTTGAATGTGATACATTTAATATACTAAGTAGTCCTTGGTTCATATGAATAAGAGTCTGTAAAACGTACGATTATATAATAAGCGAAATCACTATAATTTTTAGCGCCTAATTATTGAGACTTACAAATAATTTTTTGTATCGTGAGTCTAGAAGATCCGTATCGTCAGTTGTTTGAACATCACGTATTTCGCCGAGAACCTGAAGAGCCGCCTTTGATACAGCATCAATGCTATCGAAGATCGAATCGATGATTACAGGAAAAGATTGTCTCGTCTTTGCCACTCGCTCTACCAGATCTTTCGTATTCCGACTGATCTTCGAGTCGACTAACAAGATATTCAAGCTTGGCATATTAGGCAACACCTTCACCGATTCTCCTCGTCGGAATTCTATTATCGAGCCGTATGTGCACACGCTGTTGTCGATTCCAGACGGAGAGCCATGCATGATCCGCTCACAGCTCAGAGCATATTTGGAGATCTTTTCGAGATCGTTTTCGTCAAATGTATTATGATCATTACCCTTTTGTAAATGTGCCCAGTGGAGAAAGCACGCTGCAAGACAAACCGCGAACGATGCCGAACTGCCCAAACCCGCGCCGATCGTTAATTCCGTAGATAAATGCACGGAGAAAGATTTAATTTGTATCTGTTCCTCGTAGGCGATATAAACGAGCGAATAAAGTATTCCTTGTAAGCCTAACTTCTGTTGCTTTGTACCGCTGTACATGCCGGTAAAACCTTTTTTTAAAGTGACAAATTGTTCGACTTGATCAAGCAATCGATCAGTTTCGTTAAACGAATAAGAAGGTTGAAAGTATTCTAGAAATACATCTAAAGGTATATCTAAGGACATATAAACATTAGGACAATCTATATGAATATTGTTCCAATTTTGTTCCTCGAATCTGAGCTTGGTACGTAAATCTAAGCTAGCTGCAAGAGCAGTTTTTCCGTACACCACCGCGTGTTCTCCATGTAAAATTATCTTGCCTGGTGCGGATATGTTGAAGTGAATCATTTTTTATACGAATAAAAATTTCCGTTTTCTAAAAAATTGATGTAATATTGAATAATAAAAAAAAAATTAGAAATTGATACTGTATCTCTTATACCATATAAATATTAAAACTACGAGAATGTATTTGTCTAACTTCAAGAAAATCACTTGGATAATATTCGAGTTACTCTTTCATTTATAGATTTTTAAATTATTAGAAGCGGCTAACATACAAAACAATTGTGACAAGAGTAACTGTTGTCAATTTTCTATCCATATGAAAGAAATTTAATAAGATTAACAGTCACGTTTTCGTTTTTTCCCATTGCTCTGGCGTTAATGTTGTTACTGAAATAGCATGAATTGCCTTCAGTTCTTCTTCCAAGACTCCATATACAAGCCTGTATGTGTAAATTATATGTATTCCATTATTGAAATTTTATATGGAAGTTTATTAAAATATATTAATGAAAAGATATTGTTTGTGTGTATTGAAACTTTATACATATTTTTATAATCTGTGAAAATGACATATTACCTGTGACGTTGCAGGGTGGGCTTTCCTTGGAATTGATTAGAGACGACAACTACCGAGAACTTGGCTCCACAACCATCAGATTGATCTGTCACCTCCTGTAACACACAATGTATTATAAACAATATATTTTTGTAAGGGCATTAAGAACGCGTAAGTAATAAAATCTGCTGTATGAAATATATTTACTAATATCACCAACTTATACAAAGTCGTTTGTTGAACGTATCTTGTTACCTTTTATTAGATTGATGCTATAAAAAATACATTAACTTTTATCGAACTAATCTTTTTGCTACATCATTGTTTACTCTTTGATCATCGTTTATCTTTTCTTTGTTAATATAATTAATAATTAAATGATACACAGAATAATATTTTGTAAAACATTTTTTCATAGCATCAATTCAATATAGACGAAATCAATATAGATGATATTAAGAAACTATGTTGTATATCACGTATAGTTAAAACACTAAGCATAATTAGAAATCTCCTTATATCGGCATATAAAGTGACTTAAGTCTCAACCATAATATACTTACATACAACAAATGATGATTAAAACGAAAGAAAAAATAAAATTTATTTTTTATATATTTATTTTATAAAGATTGCAAGGCAACTGATCTAAAACAGTTTTGCCACATGTGTGACTGAGACTTACTATGGAAATAATCATACTGATTTTAAATGCAAATTAAAAGGTTTTTTAGAGTAAGGTAGATATCTTATCTTATTCTAAATATAGAAATATGTAGTCAACTAACAAATATATTTCTGGTAGAACAAGATGCGATTAATAATACAAATAAAATATAATATTATAAATATAAATAAAATATAATTAACAATCATATGAATGAAATAATTTTAAAAAATATCAATAATGACACAATAAAACATAAGCAAATATTATTTTATATTTGCTAGAATACAACACAATTTATTTATTAGAGTTCATGGATAAATTATTTTCCAATATTTAAAAAAAAATTTTAATATACATATACGAGTATATCACATTTTATATATTTCTAAGACTTTCCTAATTAGATTAAAAAATTTGCAAAATTTATAATAGATTTATACTCATTATTTCATTAATTTTTTAATAAATTTTCGTAGATAGCACTTATAACATTTTGAAAAATTTCTATATTTTTATAATATTATGTTAACAGAAGAGAATATCTTACAAATATATATTCGATATTGCTATGTAATGTATTAAGTCAATTATTTTAATTGCATATCTAATTAAAAAATCGAAAATTATAATACTTTTAGACTTACAAGCGAAATTATATATTAATAAAATAGAAAGAATCGCGTGCTTAAAACAGTAATTATTTATATATGCGTATGCATATTATTCTATTAATTTTCATAGCTCAGTTGATATGAATTGTTGCGCAGCTAATTTTATTTTTTGTTGCGTGGATATTATGCATAAATTATGAAAGTTGTAAATTAAAATAAAATTGAACTTCTTCATTTGTATTTATATTTTTAATTGTTGCTCTCATAATAAGATTAAGACTTGTTTCAGATTATTATTCTAGATAGAAGAATAATACAACGAAATATACTTTTCTAAGGAAAAAATGGATAGTCTGATATATGTTATATCATCAATCAATATCAAATTTTTATCCTTAATGAAAATTGTTCACACAATTAATTTCCGCGAGATAACAAGTTTACGATATATAAAATTAGCATAGTGATAGAAGCAACTAGTATCAAAAAAGGGCAAAGAAAGAATATGATTCGACTTTATGAGAGCAAATTTTATTTATTATTTATATCTTTTTTTTGTTTTCAATACATCATTCAATATGACTTAACTTTATTCGTCAGAGTTTCTTTTCTCAATACAAATAGTTGGACATAATTGAAATATACAAAAAAGACTAGAAAATGTGTACATGAATATGCAGATATTAAAAGAGAAAATAAATCGGGATATTTTTCAGGGGGTTTTATAAATTTGCTAACGATAGAGAGAAGTAACATACCTAAAATAGATCCATAAAACGCAAAGAGCCATAATTTTTTATTATAGTTTGGCAAATTTGAAAAAAATTTATTTTTCTTAGATCGTTGTACTTTATTTTTTAATTTTGATGTATTCTTATTTAATGTACTCTTTATTTTGTCGTTGTAAAATATGTCAGACCATATCCAAGAAACAAAACAAAAATAAAAAATTATTGTGCCAAGATAAGCAAGGTATAGTTCATCTTTTATAAATAATGGTAGCATGCTAAAATGTGAAATAATCAAGAACCAAAAACAAGGAAGAGGATCGTTATGAAAATGCAATAAAACCGGTACGGCAACTAAAAGAATGGATTTCTCGTGAACTTGAAATGAGAAAAGGAAGAATGCTAAGGCGGAATTTATTAGAGAAAGTATAAATGCATCTTTCTTAGGTAATAAATATAAATTGATGCAACTTGGTAAAATTGCACATGTTGTTACTGTTAAACAAATCTTGGCTAATTGCGCGTTCGTAAAAATTTGTCGTAATTTACAAAAAACATTGATTGCACACCAAATGTTGGCAACTTTATCTTCGAATACACCTCTGGAAAATGGGAATAATCTGAGTACTGTACTGAAAAATAAATCTCTACTTTTGAAAAATGGTATCCAAATAATGTAAAACGTTAATAGTACCAGAAAGGAGATACATGTTAACATGCGAATACAAAGAAACCAAGATTTTGTCTTATTAAATATATGATGCCCAAGTATGTAAAAGAAAAATGGTAAAGCGTGATACAGCTCCATTTGTTTATAATTCAGCGCTAAAACAAACAGAATTGAGCTAAAGATGACTGAATCTTGCATCATAGCAGCTACAGCGGCGATGAAGAAACCCAGCGACACGCAATTGTATTGAAAATGTCCATGATCTATTAATATTAACCCTGGATACATCAACGCTGTCAAGAGGACAGCGTCTCTTTTCTTAAACTTGAATACATTGGACTCGTTAAATTGACAAATGTCTGGCAAACGCAAATTGATTACAAAATATATAATTGCTGGTATATAAATTAAAATATCTGCAATTAGAACAGTTAGTCTCATGAAGTGCTTATGCTCTACAGTTTCAAATCCTCTGGATTCCTGCAGTTTTACAAAAGACGGATCTATCCTATTCGCAATGTGACCTAATAAAAGACTGTGGTATGCCGTTAAAGGTGGATAATCTAAACCCCAGTATTGTAGATCATTGTCTGTAGTATTGATATACCATTTATCAAGGGGTAGATTGAACGTGATTTCTTGCCAGTGTCGCTGCGCTTCATAATCTCCGTACAAGGGAGGCTTGCCCTCTCCGCTGTGCGAATGATGAGTGATGCAGCATCTCAAGAGAACGGCAAAACAGGAGATTAGAGCAAGCTGCAGTTTTCCCTGCATTCTTCCTTATGCGAGGCCCCAAAGTTAGTTTATCGCTCCGAAATTTATCTTCAAATCGTAAAACTAATCGGCAAGAATTTCGAGAATGGTTCCTGACAAAATGACACGTCATCACACGTGTAGAAAAAAAGTAAAAAAAGAAATGATAAAAGAAGTTAGTTTACGTACCACGTGTGAAGCTGTCAATCCCTCTGTCACTTTGTTTTTAATATATTCCTCGCTATATGGCATACTCAGACGCTCTTAATACAACAGGTACTTGCTGCTACCTGCTATTAAATGTAGAATATTATTAAATGCCACGTTTTAACCAAATTGATAGATGAACGCACGCAGGACAATAACCAACCGGTTGGTATAACCATAAATAAAATAAGAGTAAACAGATCGGTTCTCATACTTGATAATTACTCCGCAAGCCATCTATGTCGTACTTATATAAAAACTCGATCGGTAACGTAGATAGGTCTTTTCAGTCTTTTGAAAGGTACATATCTTATCTAGAGAGTATAATTATGAATGCAATAATATTGTAAGATTAATTTTTTCAGTATGTGTAAATATTTCTAATTTACATTTTAAAGAGAAAAATGTGCAGATATTGAAAATTAATAAAAGTCGTGTTTCAAATTATACTAAGTATTCTCGAAATGTCAATTTTGTTAGATAACGCGACTTGATGCGCGCGCCGCACATTTATCGGCGTTTCCCGGAGACTGTCGGTGAACCAATAGCCAATGTGAATCGCGCTCGCACACCTCCGTCGACGGGCCAATCGGCGTAGCGGGATCGCGGCGGCGTCGGCGGCGAGCGCGCTAATCGGGGAACGAGGCGCGTAGGCGAACTCTGGTCAGGATACGGCACGTTATATTTAAGCTATTCGCGGACCCGGCGCCCACGGCCCACGGTACATTGGTCGGACTTGGTGTTCCCGGTGACCGAAAATCAATATTTCCGTCGTGCTGCGAGGTAGAGAGAGCACAAGCGAAACGGTCGCCATTACCGTATATACCCTATTAAACTCGCGCGCGCGTCTCTCTCTCTCTCTTTCTCTGACGTCGAGCCTCGTATTCTCCGACGAACGTCACGACGAACGAAGACTACGACTACGACTACGACTACGACGACGACGACGCGCAACCGCTGTCGCCAGTCGTCCCGTCATTATCGCCGGTCAGTCGTGCCGCGTCGCGACTCGTGTACGTGTGAATCTCGTTCTTGGACACGTTGTGCAGCTACAAGGGGAGAAGCAGTAGCAGCAGAGACTTCGCAAGAGGATCTCCTTTGCCCTCTGTTATATTTGAGGTCTCCGATATTCGATTGATCGTCGTCCCATCAGTGAGCCCATCATCCCCCGCTATCATTCTCTCTTCCTCGGTGCTCGTCTGTTCACGTTCCGTTCACGTCCGTCAACCTGAAGGAGAGCCAAAACAGCCTCGGTGAGAGGACGGTCGCAAGCGCGAAATCCCGTTCCGGTAACACGGAATCCGCGTCGTCGACGGTCTCTCTCGTTCATTAATTCACTCTCCTCCCATTTCTCCTCGCGCTCTTCCCTTTTCCTTCCTCCTGTTCCTCCACCTCCTCCTCCTCCTCCTCCTCCTTTTCACCTCGTCGGAACACGATGGCGTTTCTGAGGAGCGTTTCCCGGCGATGTTGTGCCGGCAAGAAGCTGAGTAAGTGCGGCGCGTTGCCCGTGGTCAGCCTCCTGGAGAACGCGGCGGCGTCGGCGGCGATGGTGACGAGGACACCACCGTTGCGGCTGGTTACACAGGTGCGCGACTACGCGACCTCCGCCGCTGACGCCGCTACTGACGTCAAGAAGCAGCAGCAGCAGCAGCAACCGGCGTCGCATCGGCAGATCGACCCACTCGATTTGAAGTTTAACGACCCGATCGCCGCCTTCAAGAGCAAGACCACCATGGAGCTGATGCGCGCCTATATCGTCTATCAGATGTGCTCTATCGAATACATCGTGGAGAACAACATGAAGGTGAGTATATTTCACATGTGTATATATATATATATATATATATATTCTGCCCACTAACTCTGTAATAACTCTGTACACGCTTTCGGACTCGATCATTACATTAAATTCTGTAAATTAAAATTTCTATTTTTTAAATTAAATTTCAGACTATTATACACAATCAAGAGTTTCCATCTTTATTCGTACATTGCAGGTAGCATAGATCCCTTCCCAATCTAGAAAGAGAAGACTAGTGCTATATTTTTTTTGGAAAACTCTGGCTTAAATCTCTTTCTGACATAGCTATACTTTATTACATAATTATTTATAAATTTCATTTTTAATGTGTATAAAAAGCGCTGAAAAGTGCGAACTTACATGATTGTATGAAGCTCGTTTTCTTTTTCATCATTTAAAAATGATTACATTTGATTTAAAGTAATCCATACATGGAAGCTCGATTTAAGTATAGTCGGAAGTATAGCGGAGTATCGATTGAATCAAACATAAGCGAGATGCTTGATTTGCAATTCGCGTGGGATAGAATACGATATGTGATATAATTCGCTTTTTCGGTAATTAACAGTTTCCTTTTGGAGAGTGATATGTATATTTATCGCACATATCCTATATATTCAGCAAAGTATGAATAGACACATATATATATATATATAATCTCTCATCACATTATGATCGATCATTGATTTGACATGTCATTCAGCTTGACAATTAATGACTATGTAGTCATTTTAATAAGATCAAAAATAGAAAGGATATAAGTTAGCATTAATTTTGAACGCGTGGTTTTCCTTTAACACATTACGTGGTATTTATTCAGAAAAAATCACGTCATTTATAATTTAAGAAAGATGTTTGAATCAGAAATTCAATTTCGACGCTGAAACGAGTTGTATCTTTCATGCAAGTTTCAGAAGAATTGTCGACCATGCCCTAAGGCGAATTCTAGATCGTGTTTCGTTTATGGTTGATTAGGCTTCTAAGAAAGGTCTTACGTATTCATTAACATCTTATCACGCTTTCAGGAATGTAATTCGACTGCTATCGATATAGATCATTCATATCGTTTATCGTGATCAATCTGCATATCTGTGATAATGCCGTGGCGAGTTTCTTAAAAATAAAAAAAGATCAATGGAATTTTTTAATTTGTCATTTATAATTTTCCATCATTTCGGAGCTTACGTAACATTTCACATGCGATTTGCATTAAGATGGCTCAGACGATGACGCGATGCGACGCGTCGTTATTGATTTCACTATTGCCGGATCGACGTAGGAATTTTGCCGCAAACCGTCGGCGAATTATATAACCCGTTTAAGATAGACGCCTCAGTATGTGAAATTCAATTGTGTTTCCTTAATCGATCATTAAGGAAATCGCCGATCCCATGAATTTCGACTCCGTTATGGTAATATTGTAGTTTACTTGTCACATTGTACATTGCTAATCATTTCGCGTGACTTTACTAATTATTTAATTTAGAAATATTAATTCGCACGTTGTTTAGTTATTATTTACTATTAAAAAACGTGAATAAATATTTCCTGCAGAATTGAACAAAAAAAAAATTTAATTATTTTTTTCTCGATTTACATTCCGAAACAAAAACGTCATCACTGAGGAAAATTTTTCACGCTTTTCCAATTGCGAGCCAGCCATCGTATAAAATTTTCTTTAGAGAAGACGTTTTGAAACGTAACTTTATGACTGAAACACACATATGTCTTTTTTGTAACGTTTGTTGACAATCATGTATCTTTTATTTGTAAGTTTATCAACATATAAAAGTGACTTTTTGAAGTATTTCAGTCACATTTATGTGAAGTAAAAATCTGTGTTTCAAATAAAGGTTTTTAATTCATATAAGTGCTTCACAAAAGTTTACAGACCATAATACCGTTTACTTTAACTTTAAGTATGTAAATTTGTAAATTATACAGAAAAACGATTTATATAATTGTCCATGACAAATAAGAATAATTTGTTGAAATTTTTACCATCATTTTGACATATTACAACGTAAAGACATAAGGAATTTTAAAAAGTTTTTTAATTTATATGAATGTGTCTCTTTAGAGTTTTGTAAATGGTACCATTCAAACATTTATCTTAATTAGAGTTATTAATGTACATAACTGCAAAAATATATATGTATAATTTAACATATAAATCACTTGTTTTTTTAAAGTTATATAATATTTTTTTTTTCAGTTTAAATAAGTAAAATTATAAGAAAACTTGACAAATATAAATGCGGTCGTGATTTTCTTCTAAATCGCAAACAGAGACAAAATTTTCCTTATATTTTCTTTACATTCTAGATTTTCTACGCTTTTCGAAGCTTAAGAATGTGAACAATGCAACGTCAGTTTAAGATTCATCTTAACGTTGCTTACTATTGTACACAACAAAATCACTCTACTTGACAAACTTTACGTAACGTAAAATTCGTTACGTGTACATGCCATCGACTACATTATTCGTTGCGGACTTACGTATGAAATCATTCGATAAATCATCCTGTCGGATATAAATATTGCACCGTTTGATTAACATTTGGACATTTGACAACGTAACATAACTCACGGCAGGACGTTAATTGCAAAACGTTTACAGTAACATCGGGCGGGAAATATTTCTCTCTCTTTTTCGGAAACCGCGATTTGACATATGTAACGAACGAACTAGTTTTCCCTCGCTCGTATACTTCCGTATATCGATCGTATCCGTTCAATGTCGGTTCTTCGTCACCGCGAGACGGTATAATAATTCTCTTGTAGATGAACGATGTTAGATCGAGGTTTTTCAAGCCAATCTGAGTATATTTTAATGGAAAAAACCGCAAATAAAATGAAATTAACATGAAAAAATAGTTCGGTTTTCTGCGATATTTACGCTACATTGCAACAATTAGTATAACATATATTTTATTACGATAGTCTTATCGCGTCATGAGCATTATGTAAAGGAACTGCGCACTCTACAATAATTTTGTCTACGTTAAAAAGTTGATATCTATAATAAAATAAAAGAATGATGCAAAAATGAATTTTTTCAAACCATGAATTAATTGTTAAAAGTATTAAAATATTTTTTTAATTGAAAATTTGTTGATTTTATAACTCATCTCGGATCTGGAAATCCGAGTGATTAAAAATAGAGGGTGTTTTTCCAGACATTCTATTAATTTCGAAATCGTGTAAAAACGTAGAAGGATTCATGTGGCCTACTGTGAACAGTCACGAGCGAAAACTGCATGAAGACAAATGGCATGGTACGTTATTACATCCGTGCATCAACACCGACATGATCCTGAGAATCTGATCTGACCTGAAATATTGCCTATCTCACTTTCTTTCGTGGCAGACTTTTTGTTCAGACAGTGTGCCAGACTAGGCGGTATTTTGTGCACGATACACCTCTGTGCCCTTCTTCTAAAAATAGCACATACGTTCGACTCGCAATTGGATGGAATAACATAAAAAAAATATTTTTTTTTTTTTTTTGGAAAAAGGAATTTAAAAACTTGCATGTGATTTTTAATTAATGTTGACAAAGAAGCTTAGCTGTAATTTAATAAAATATTTGTGATTGGTAATATGTGATTATGGTTCTATTGAATAATATTATTTTTAGAATTTATTGTTATTGTATTCAATTACTCGAATTGATCGGAACGTTGATCAGAGATCGAGAATTATTTTCATCTCCTTCTTTTCTCCTTATAATTATTTTATTATCCTCTCACATACTTTTTTATATTTGTATTTTATAACAGAAAAAATACGCTATATAAGATCGAATTTTTATACAGTGCTACGCGAATAAATCGAGTCGTTGCATGATTGTTGCGTTTACATCTGCGAATTATTATATTATGCATTTGCGCAGATCTCGTTATGCAACCATGACGTAATACAAGGTTCAATCGCGTCGCCGCTACTGTCGAAACTTTTTTCATGCATTAATTAATCTTTCTGTCATCAAGAGTCACTTCTTTAATATCTTGATTATTAAATACATACTTTGTATTCTGTTTTGATTGGTCTTTTAGATATTCAACTTGTAGTCGTTATTTAACGATATTAAATTGCAAAAGACATCGGATTCTTTTTCAAATCATTTATCATAAAATCGGGCAAAACTCCAACTCTTTCAAATATTATCTCTCAGTAAATTTCCTTCAATTTACGATAAAGCGTTAATTCTGCAATTCGTGTACAATTTATATTTACGAAATGTTGTTCTGTCAGATTTTTTCAAGGTTGATATTGTATCACGCTTCCGCGTTATATCTTAACTCAGCTGTCTCACCCAGCAGTTGGACACACATTTATTCCTTTAATTTTTCTCATGATCGAGTACGCATTCTAGAAATTTCTACACACACTTGACACGCTCGAATTTCGGTGAGTCCCGGTATGCACACGTGAGTCTTCCGACTAGTATGATGTAATACGCTTCAAGAGTAGTAGTCGTGTGTCAATTATATGGGGTGTCCCATATGCGTGTATGAGAAACTGACCCCTCGACCACCGCGGTTGGCGACGATACGTGACAAGTAGTTTCAAGGCTATCCAGTTCATTTGGCGCCTCCTTGCACGACCTGTGCCAGGAACAAACGAACGGACAGACGGATAGTTTTTGATAGGTTACCGGTTTAATACTATCGAATCGATCGTCTAAATAACAATGTTTAATCTTATTTCTTTAATTTTTTTACTTCTAAATGTATATAATATACATTACACACACAAATAATAATACTTACATTATTAGCGAGCGATAAATAATAATAAAAAAAAAATAGAATGTGAACAGCGAAGAGCGGAAAGAAATGAGATACTTATGTTCTAAAGTTATATTGGAATGTTTATTATAAAAGTTTCAAATTGTAAGTTTGCAGAACTATCAATTTCGAATTGCTAAGCAAAGACGATCGTTTTTAACTCTGTTATGCTGCGAATTTCTGCGACATTTTTCTAATATTATTGTATTAATTAATATAAGAATTACATTTTTTTGAGTTATTACTTAATAGATTACATAATTTTTTAAAATATTTATTCTTGTTATGATTCCGTATTTTTTTACATAGCAATAGCGTCGAAGATTTGTCTTTGACCTATTATTCTATAATGCTAATTCTTGTGTCTCACGAGAAAAAAGAGCCCGAGTGTTTTTATTGAAAAATCAGCTTAATTAAATTAAAATTGATTCTGAATAAATCTAATTTTGATAAATAAAATAATAAATTTTAATAAAATTTGATTTTATCCATTTGATAATAATCAATGATTAATGTTTTTTTTTCTACTTGTCTTGAAAATTAGAGATAATACGTGTGAACGAGATACTTTACATAGCCGAACAACGGGATACAAAACGACTGATGGGGATTTAAAAATAGATGCGTCGTGATAACAATTGCTTTTTCTGAATCGAGCCGACGCACCGTTATCAGCATCATGATATTTCAAGTACTTATTTCATGCCTCTTATCTGCTGCAGGTTTTTCCCGTGTTTATTTACAGACGCACACAAAACACATAATGTGTGTTGCACGTGTACCTCATTATACAGAATGGTCCGTAACACTGATTTCTCTGTCAATGTCAAGTGACTCGACAAATTTGAAGTGTGGAAAAATTGAGTTCTTAGTCTAAATCAGTGATTGATATCTCAGAATAAATCTGTAATTATTATGACAATGATGACAAGAGAATATTATTAAAAAATGCCGAATAAAAGATATATGTTCAGAGGCCGGAATTTTTTTTAAATCAATCGTCACACACAGCTCAAATTGCAACCAGCGTATCGTGTATAGTGTATAATATACTATCGTCATTTCTCTAGTTACATCATCGATCTGAGACTTAAACAAGACGTAGACAATATAGTTCAGTGACCTATACGATATTGCCAAGAATGCATTTCTCACTGTCAAATTCTAATAAAATATATGTTTATTTAAAGTAAAATACATAAAAAAATACTTAGGATAAATAGAAAAAAATACTAATTTAATTCACCCAAGAAGATAGAAAATAATATTTTATTTCCATTGTAGGTAGGTTTTTGAATGACTCTTTTGAATGGTTACAGTCGTAATTATACAACATTACCTTTGAACCATGTTTAGTTGATCTATGCGATGCTGGTCCATAGTCCAACGATTTTGGCACGTGCCAATGATTTTGATTTATTGCAATCACGCATTTCGAGCAACTGCATAACATTGTCGATGACATGGTCAACATTATTTGTAGCTTCTTTTAAATTTATGAAAGGCTGATGATATTATCTGATCGATATTATTATAATTCTAGTTGTTTGTAAGTATTTAGAATATGAGCATAATATCAAATTAAATTTTTTGTATCATATTTACTTTAATATCATATTATATATACTCTTGTCAGTTAAGAATTCACGTACGATAGATATTAAAAGGAGAGTTTGTATCGAGCGATTTGTGCATATATACTGCTTATCAATAGGTATATATAACAATAAAACTTCGGTAAGCTCCGAGCTCCAACCTCTCGAGTTTGACAAACATAACAATGACTTAAGTGACGCTTTTAAGTATACTCTGTCGACCACAACCTCTATATAATACAAATCAACTTATCTATCTGTTTGTTTAACACTTAAGAATCCACATTTCAAATTTGCTTTGTATTATTGTGTCACATACAAACTATTAATCACGAACACTACGTAATCTTGATTATGCAGTAGCTCGTATTTGCACTGCATCTAATAAGTTATTAAATTTTTATTAACTGTCAATTATTTTTACTACAAATTAAATAATTTGTAGTAAAAATAATTGACAGTTAATAAAAATTTAATTATTTAATTTAAAAATACACATAGATGAAGAGGGAAATGAGAATATAGACATTATAATATGTTAATCACGCTATTACAAAAATGTCTTCTAGTTATATATATTATATTGGAAAAATTCTCCGGGACAGTAGTGAAATCTTATGAATGACGGTAAAATTAAAATCGACTTCCGCGCTCGCTCCGTCGCTTGTAAAATGTTTTCGGCTGCATTCCAATTTTATTTCTACGATTTCATCTGACGAAATACGATCGATAAGGGGAGCTATTGCAATTAACAACCTTCCCGCGTATCATCGCAAATAGATCGATTCTATTTTAATAACCTAACTAATCACACTTCTTCTTGCTTAAGTTCGAGTAATCGAATACTAAATATATGTATTCCGTTAATATTTATTTGTCATTAGATTCGGCGAATCATTAGCATGTGCCTCGAAGATTTAGATCGCAAATTCTGTTATTGTTATTTAAAAACTCCATCATTCGAATTAATTGCTTCCTGCTTTAAAGTCATCTTTTTTTCATGTCACAAATTTTCATCAGGAAGAATCAATGATTATATATCTCTTAGCTGTTTTTTATAAAAAACTAAAATAGGTGACATATATAGATATATGTGTATGTGTAAAATAATATTCTAATAATAAACAGTCTTTAGCTGCGTTGAAGGAGATGCCGCTATTGTGCTCTGTCCTTGTTCAATTTTCAGTAACAAGATAGAATGATATTTTTTTAGCAAAAATAACGTTTTTGAATGCACCTTTTATGAGACATTGAAGAGAAATTCGATCCCAACAAAATAGCGCTTTGATCTCTATGTCTATTATATTTAATAAAATTTGACGTATCGTTCTAAGATGTGGTTGCGAAATCGCAACGTTACAAGTGTAAAATGTAATTATGATAAATTCTTGTACCTCTATGATAAAATCTTAATTATATTTATATCCGTTTCTACGTGAAAATTTTATATTTTTTACTTATTATTTTTAAGTTGATTATAATGCTACTGAAAAAGATTTCTATTATTTCTCATATTTTACATTTTATATTTCTCTTAAATTTCTTGGCTCTGGCATTTAATAGCAGACGGGATAATGGCGTATACTGGGAGCATGCGTCTTCTTAAGAGATCGATATTCGCACAGCGAGAGTGTTTTCTTCAGAGATCAATATTCGGCAACGTTAACATTAACGTGATTGTTAGCCACGATATAACTTACAGTTTTATAGATATATTAAGCTCTCTGAGCCAACTTATCAAAACATAAAAAAAATATGTATGAAAATTATTTGCTATTTTTTGCTATAAAAAATAATTATTTCCTCCAGGCGTTAAAAAATTACGAAGAGCTAAATAGCTTAATCTTAAGCTATCTAACTATTATAAAAAAATAACGCATACATAAATAAAAACAAAAATTAATAGTACACAATTTTTTTTTACTATATTTTTTACTTACAAAAATATTTCTATTACTCCAATTGTTAAAGACTTACAAAGGGCTAGATAACTCTTTAGCAGATAGTTTAATATATACTTCATTTTTATTTCGGGGGCGTATTATTTATATGATAAATTTTTCATCTCTCTGAGCGTCTTACATAACTTTGCTTCGAGTTGAACTCTACAAGCGAAAAATTAACAGCTATTTTTACACTTTTCTTCGTTCTTGCATTGTGTTACGCTCGCGTTTCACGACTGTGGTTTCTTTTGAATAGTATGTATTATTTAGATAGAATATACATAAATCACATACATCATGAATCATGAGACAGTACGGAAAGAAAAGAATTAACGCAACTGTTCTTGGCTGTTGCCCGATTTATTTATCCTTCGTTTGCTTTTCAAAATAAATTTATGGAAAAAACACAAAACAACTTTTACATATATTTGTATCAAATATACATTGTTTATACTTATTTCATTATTAAATTTTCTATAAAAATTTGCTTTTTTTTTTTTAAATTTGCTTTATACGCATTATAACGTCACTACTTTGTAGTGTTTAAAACAAATTATATTACTTTAATTGCAAATATTTATATTGTTCGATACACTATATCGTATATCTAATCGTTTGAACTTTAAATTACAGTTCATGAAATTGGCGAAAGCGATGTTGGGCGAAAAATTGTTCACAAAGTTTATGAAGGCAACGTTTTATGGTCACTTCGTCGCCGGGGAAGATGAGGTGCAAATCACACCAGTTTTGGAGAGGTTGCGGCAATTTGGCGTAAAACCGATTCTTGATTATTCCGTCGAAGAAGATATCTCGCAGGAGGAGGCCGAGCGGCGCGAGATTCAGTAAGTCCATAATATTTTCATTGTCATTATATACCATCGTCATGTTGCGATACGTGATTTTTTGATCTTTTATACTTATACGATGTCCTTGCGAAAGTAACGCGCTATTCTACTCGACTCGAATCCCCGTCAAGTATGAAATTTAATCCCGCGTATCACTTTATAGCACCTTTCAACGGATGTATAGATCCGATGTTAGTATTAGTATCAGATACAGTTCTTTATTTGAGTTTGCTTATCTTTGTTTTCTATGTAAAGAAGAAATTGTGCTTTAATTTTCGTCAGTACATGCATTCGAAAATCGTAATCTGAAGAAATAATTTGATAAACAGAAAGTCAAGAAAAGCAAATCAATGCAAATCGAACGAAGGTGCACGTGCGGTTTAGGATTTTAATCCGAACAAAATGTTGAATATTCAATATTCTTCTATTTTAGAGCCTCAGTGTCAGAAGCGGGTGACGAAAAGAGAGAAGGTCCCTTGAAAAAATATCACGTGGAGAAGTCATTCGCCGATCGACGGTACAAAGTGTCGTCGGCCAGGACGTATTTCTACCTGAATGAAGCGTCCTGTGAACGAAACATGGATATATTTATCAGGTGTCTGGAGGCTGTGGCGAGTGAGTCACGGATTTTATTTTTAGCTCTCTCTAGCATTTTATTTCTTTTTAATTTCTGACTGACATTTCATCCTTTACTTTTGGCTTTGGCATGACCTACATAGAGTATTCTTTTACAATCTTATAGAGTTAGTTTTTTTGTTTAAACGCTTGTAATTTAGTTCTCTTCTAAACTTTTAATTAAATAAATTATCAATTTAATATAATAAATAAATATAACTTAATATATTAAATAAATATGTTTTTAAGTTTTTAAAAAAACTAAATATATACACAACATACGTACATATATGTGTGTATACATATACGTATATATATATATGTGTGTGTGTATTCTGTAACGATAAGCAATAATAAAATATACTCGGTAATAAAATCATAATATCACACGAAAACACGACGTGTCATACACACGCGACATTGAAAACTAACACATTAATGTGCGCTCAACGCACAAATGTGTTTACTATATATATATGTATGAGCACAGTAAATATGTATATGAACATTATACATGTAAATGCATGTTACATAGGTATAAAATGCGCGACATTTTACATGGTACTCCAATTTCGCGATCGTAGGGCAATATATCGTTTCGCACGAGGATCGAACTTTGAGTAGACTTTAAGTATAACTTCAAGTAAGAATTATAAAAGTAAGGGGATCCTAAAGGCATTTATGTTACTAACCAAAATCTAAGCTAAAAAAATAGATTTGCTTAATATAAAAATTTTGAAGGAATATTTGTAAACTTGTAAAAATAAGCTTAGAACCCTAGTAAAAAACATTTTTATTTTAAATGTATCTGAAAAAAAGTAAAAATATTTTTTATTGGATTTCCAAGTTTATTTCTAAAATTTTACAAATATTCCTTTGTGCAATTCCTAAACGGAAATCTATCTTATATTATATATATAAACTGCAAAACTTTTCAGTAATGCAGATGATTTATTTAATTCTTTTAAAGCGGCAAAAGACGAAATCGATAAATGGGATCAATGCGAATCGTGTTTACACCGACTCTTGTCTTATTATCAGAACACATTCGGATCTCAGAGAGACTCAAACTCACTCAGACTCGATTCATTATGATATCATAGTGTTTGTACACATTAGGATATCGTAAACATTATGCTAAATTATCCTAGTTAAACTCGTAAAACCGAACCGTATACATATGTTTTGAAGATGTAGGAAAAAAAGAAGGCTGTGGTGTTTGGTAGTCATGCCATGACCATATGATAACCATATGATGTATGAAACATATGAAACAAGAGATGAAACTAAACGAAGACGATCCCATTCTGCCCTTATCAATCGAATTTTAACCGATTTAGATTGAACCACTTATCAGAGTGAAATTAAAATATTATACGAAAAAGCGATTAACTATATGTGAAACACTAAAAACTGACGCATTAATATATAACGTTCAATATATGCGCTTATTAGGTACATATGAGTTATTTGCAACTCGTGACAAATTTGAGTTACTTAGCTTTCTTCTTTCAAAATAAACTCTCCAAGTACTAAACTCTTTCATCAATGTCAAGGTGATCCCGTTGGGAGGATTTATATATTTTAATATAATATATAATTTGTGTACGTGTGTGTAATGTTTTTATATTATAACTGAAAAATATATATTATGTCTTTATTTTAACATAAATAAATAGATATATAAGTCAAAATTAAAGATAGATAAAAATTCGCGGATTATAATATAATTAGATTATTTACATGATAGATTTTAATCACAGATAAACAATATCTTATATGTATACTGTAAAACAATGAACACTAAACCTTGTGTAAAGTAAATTAATTCAGTATGGTCGAGATATATTTAACGCAATATAAAATAAATTTACACGAAATATATTTTTTTTTTTTTATTTTAAACAAATTATTAATTAATCAATTGATATATTACTGCTTTTTATTTACTTTTTAATCCGTTCAATTTAATTATTTTAATTGATCTTTGATTAATAGTTTACGTCTTATTATGTGAGCTCAGTCCACATTACATTTAAATCGGCGAAAATTTTAAAACAAAAAATATAAATTTCTTTCTCTAGCATGGTTAAAGAAATAATTATTGCCCAGTATAATTATTTTGATATAAGGATTGTAACAAAATGTTTATGAACTTATAATTTGTATCCCTGTCATTTTGACTCCTATTTGAAATAATATATTTTTACATACTTGGAATAGATAAATTGTGCGAGATACGCGTGATAAAAAGCCATCATTGCGATGTAGTTACGTGCCATTTATCGAAAGTTAATGAATCAATTGTAATAATCATATAACGAATTATTATTATTATATTTAGATCGACGTAAATTTAAAATACTGAAATATATTTGACTTGAAGTATCCGTACTTACTGCTCGAGAATCGCCGAATGAATGCCGAAAGCCGAAACAGGTCGTGTCATAAGCAATAGCGAAGTAAGGAATTTGAATGTATATACGATGTGTCTTCCACTACTACTTTCTCGCTCGAGTTGCGCCACTCGAATAACAAGATGACTGCGTGTGTCTTTAACAATAGGCAAATATTGTACGACAATTAACTTATTGTCTCTTCGAAGTATTCAATATTTTAAAATATAAATTTAAGCTGATTTTTTTTCTGTAGTTTCTTATATTTCAAATTAATTTGGATGATTAACATTGTACATAAAGTTTAATGCTTATTTAAAAAATATAATATACTTTAGTTTGATCAAGAAACTATCTATGTAAATTAATTTAATATTATCATTTTTTACACTAAATTTTAGTATTCCGAGAAGCTATGTTTTATAAATTTACGGTTTTTTAAATTGCAGTTTATTAAAAGGTAATCTGTATAACAAAAGGTATTCTGATTTACAATCTGACAAGATTATTTGTGACTAAATAAATTACTGCGACTAATAAATTAATAATTAGTAAATAAATACGTATAACTAATAAATTATGTAGCTAAATAAATACTAGTAAAAACTTATATAAAATTATATTACATTTATTAAATACATTAAATTAAATAAATTAAATTATATGAAATTAAATTAAAATATAATATATAAAGGTATTCGACAAGAAATTAGTAAAATAATAATAAAATTTAAAAATCTAAAAAACGAACAAGTAAAAGTCAAGTGTAAAAATAATTATATTCAAAAGATTGATTAAATAATCAATTCATATGTCCGGTCTACATTTTTTTTATATTTGTATTTTATTTAACAGAGCCTCTTATATTTGTTTGTTATTAAAATTTAATATGATGAAATCCTTCTAAAGGGATAACAGAAAAATACTTTTAGAATGATAACATATAATTACGATGGAAATGCGATGGCTGACGTCATGCATAAAATCGATCGTCGTTCTACAACTAGAAAATTTTCCTTTCCCGTTCATACGAGATATGCAGTCTTTTTGGCGATAATTTTACGTTTCACTGTATCTACAAAACATTGCAAAGATTCCCAATACAAGAAAGCGAGAAAATGTTACGTTTTTGCACGACTAATGATGTTTCGACAGCAATGGATCTTTCGAAATTCCGCGAGTCAGAACCGTGTAGTCCTCTTTTATAGAGAGCTCTTCACAGAGCTAAGCTATAAATATCGGTATGCGTGTAGATCACGGTTCATGCTTTCCAGCCAAATTATGTGACATAACGTATGACGGAAATATTTAATGTATAAAATTTGCTATAAATTGATTAATAGAAAATAAAGAAATCAATATAAATTAGGTATGAACGAATAAAGAGCTGTATATATTTTTGTACAGAGGATGAAGTGAAGACTTTACAGCTGAAATATCCTTCTCAGAATTTTACCACTCACGCCCAAGCCGATCCCTATCCTGGTAAGACACCTTTCCCTCTTTTTCCTTGAAAGAATTTTTTTACCTTATGTTATCCTTAATTATCCAGGTCCAGAAATATTAGTACGTCTTTGCATGTTCTTTTTTTTTAAAGAAAAATAATTAATTAAGTTTTTAAATATTATAAGATAACACAATATAACACAAAAAATATCTTTGCAGGTGCTTCGATGGGCATGGGCATCACAGCCGTCAAATTAACCGCGCTTGGCCGGCCGCAGCTTCTGGTTGGCAATTTTATTTTTAGATACTCAAAAAAAATTGCACCTAAGTGTAAACTATAGCTGATAGAATAATTGCATTTTAGCTTCAATTGTCAGAGGTAATTATGCGCGCACGGCAATACATGTCGGATGTTATTGGTGGTGAGGGTGCCATTCTGGCTCAGCACGTGAAACCTGATGATTTTAGGAAAAAATTCGAGGAAGCACACATTAAAGATGAGGAATCGGTGCAAAAGTTCCTTCAGAAAATTCAATCGGATAAAGAAGGGTAAACGCGCAAAATTAAAATAATAATTAAAGTAACGTTTTAACATTTTTACGAATGTAATATCGCAACGGATATTTTTATCTACACAGTGTGATTCACCTTTTCCCGTGGAGCGGTATTTTAGACGAAAATTATGAACTAAGCGAAACTTTCCAAGTACCTGATATTAAGACGGGCAAGATGGTCAGATTAATGTCGCAGCTTACGTCTAAAGAAGAAGAAATGTTTAGGAACATGATCAGACGGTTAAATAATATTGTCTCGGTTTGTATAATTTTTTTCTCCTTTTAGTAATAAAAAGAATTTCATAAGACTAAACAAATAATTATTTTTCAGGTGGCTGATAGTCTAGACGTTCGCATCATGATAGATGCGGAACAAACATACTTTCAACCAGCCATTTCTCGCCTGACTCTGGAGATGATGCGCAAGTACAATACGAAAAAGGTAATGTTTTAATGTTCTCAGGGGATCGCGACATTATCACTTAGCTACTTTTCAGTGAATGATATTCTCACTGCCAAATATCGGTCTACTTCTCAGGCTGTGGTATTCAATACTTACCAGACGTATCTGCAAGAAGCGTATAACGAGGTGAAAACGGACCTCGAACAGGCGGAACGTCAAAACTTTTATTTTGGTGCTAAACTTGTTCGCGGCGCGTATATTGAACAGGTTGGCAGACATTTCTCAAATTAAGTTTCTCAAATAAAGTTTATTGAAGGGCAAAGTATCAAAGAATTCTTCTTTAGGAAAGGGCGAGAGCGGCAGCTATGGGTTATCCAGATCCTACGAATCCTACGTATGAGGCGACGACCGAATCCTATCACAGGACGCTCATGGAATGCTTGAGGCGAATGAAACAGTATAAGGATAAGGGAATCGATCCCAAGAAAATAGGAATTATGGTCGCCTCGCATAACGAGGATACTGTGCGTTTCGCGATCGAGAAGTGAGTGCCAATTTTACTCCATTCCTGCTTTTGCTACAAGTATAATACATAATAAGCAGCATACATAAATAAAATAATCTTTTTATGATTTTAGAATGAAAGAAATTGGAATTTCACCTGAAGATAAGGTTATATGTTTCGGTCAATTATTAGGAATGTGCGATTACATAACATTTCCATTAGGTACATAGAAATATTTGAAGCTTAAGTCTTTTTCTTGCGCGATAGAAGTTAAAATATAAAACGATATGCATGATTTGAATAAAATTTCCAGGTCAATCCGGTTACTCTGCGTACAAGTACATCCCATACGGACCAGTTAAGGAAGTGTTGCCATATTTGTCGCGGCGTGCCCAAGAGAACCGGGGTATATTGACGAAGATTAAGAAGGAGAAACGCTTGTTACTAAATGAAATCACGAGACGTCTAGTGCGCGGCAAAATCTTTTACAAACCCAAGGGCAATTATACTCCAGTTTGAGCAGTTCCGTTTAGTTGCACAGAGGATTTTAAGTATCAAATTTAAGTAGCGAGTTGTAAATTATTGAGAACTCTCCCGAAAGAAAAGGGTACTTCGGATTGAAGTAAATGATTAAAGTAACTTGATGGACCTGTTGCTTGTGGTATTCGAAAGAAAAAGCAGTGTGCGTGCACATGCACGAGCGCGTGAAAACTTACGGTTACGCACGCACTGTCATCAATTACATAAAAATTGCCTTTGTGTTATATTTTTCAATGCATCGATGCTCAATGCTGCTGGTAAACTATATTATTATATTATAACTATATATTATAACTATAGTATTCTCTTCGTTGCTCGTTTTACTTGTTATGGTAAAAAAAATACCATTGATTGTGCTACAATTAGTTTTGCTCATCAGAGAAGTCGTTTTCACAAGGCTCGAGTAAAGAGGATTTTGATTGATTCTTTCTAGCTTCTAAAAATTCAAAATTAACGATAGTTTCTTTAATTCGTAGCTCGTGATATTTTTATGTGCGGTATTAAAGAATCGATTGGGTCGAGCGGCAATTTATTGTTCGATGCGAAACACCGATGGTCGGGAGAAAATAGGCTCTGGTTTTTAGCACGTTCTTTTCAAATTTTACAATTTCTTTAAGAATCTCGTCGGATATTTTTCATATGTACATAATACACACACATTAATTATTTATGATCGTGTTCATGTAATATTGTCTTATCGTCCATAGTAATTGTAACAGAGTAAAGAATGATGGAAAAAAGAAAGAAAAAACAAAAGGCACCGCTCATGAATATCTGAATGGCAACATCTGCGATTTATTACTGTCTTGACGATTATTTCTCACGGTGAACGTATTTAGGTAATCACGATACATATAGTTACCAGAAAGAAACGGATAGTGGTTACATCACACACTTCCATTAAGATGTAACGTCACCGGCGAGTCTTTTAGTATGCGGTGTATGGAACATGGAGGGCCGAGTCGGAAAAAAAATAAATATACGTATTACGAAAAGATGATTCTTAAAAATGCGACAAAATAACAGGGTGAAAATTTAATGAGATTTAGAGCTATCTTAGAAAGACATGTGGATTTTTAAATGCTTTTAATAATACAAAGCAGAAGAGAAAAAAATGTCATTTTTCGCACGCGCGTTTAATACACGCTTATCGAGTTACAAAATCTTGGGGTGACATGGCGATAACGAAAGACCAGGGAGATTTGTGAGCAACACGTTATTTCTTTTGTGATACGTTAATAACTGTAGATAAGTCATACACATACGTACACAAGGTATTAGTTTCATTTTGCTTCTGCCTAAAATTGCTTCTCGCGTTACTAGATAATCTGTAAAAAAGCGCTGTTGAACAACATTGCAAGTAATCCAAGTAATATTGATGAAATATGTATGATACCTCACAGTCTCATTGTTTTTCAAGAAAAAAAGTTAAAGGAAGATTGATTTAGAAATAATAAATTTATGCCGTGATTTGAAATTTTAAAGACTAACGAATCCTTTTTATCCGTTACAAGAGAATTAATATTTAAAAAAAAATTTATTGTGAAATTAGGCAATGATTAGAATCGAAAGAAAAATCGTCCAATCTGAATATATATATATATATATATATATATATATATATATATATATAAAATTTAATATTATTCTAATTGATATAAAGGCTGTAACTCCGGAAATGGTGATGACACGTAATATCAACAACGTTAAAAAAGTTACGATATTTTAGCCTATAAGATTGTACAAACATTTCCACGGTTACATAGCGCATTCTGATATTCTTCGGCCAGTATTTTTCTGATACTCGCGATAGATAATTCAATAGTGTATTCGAAGTCGATGAGTACCTACTATTTTAATATTTTTTTCTTAATTATTGCACTCACGTGGATTGTCATGATACTCAACGCATTATTTCATTCGTCGAGCGAGTTGTACGTAAATATGGATTTGTGATCTCTTATTTTGTTCTTTTTGCTATCTATGTTAGAAGCGAAAGTGTTTATGTTCAGAATGTTGTGTATGTAGTCTATTCATATATTACATTCATATATGATTATAGTAATTCAAACGAAGTATGTTGTGTTTTACTCGTTTCATAAAGAGCACTGCGTGCGCGATGTTGATCGAAGAAGAACAAAAAGAAGAGTTATAAAGCGGATCTAAAAAAATCCTTCTGATCATATGTTACATGCAAATTAGAAAAAAAAGAAAAAGGAACATGAATGATGAAAAAAGTAAATAAAGGGGCATTGTTACAAGTTATACACGGGCTAATAGCTAAGTATCTCCATGTCTCTTTGGTGTATGGATATGCGTGCGTGCATATATGTGTGTGTGCGTGCGTGCGTGCGTGCGTGCGTGCGTGCGTGCGTGCGTGTGTGCGTGCGTGCGTGCGTGCGTGCGTGTGTAGTTCTATACTGATGTTATATATTGATGAAATCCGTTGAGTTCTAAGGCCTTCTTCAAGGCCGACTAACTCGTATCCCATCGTGCTCGTAAATGCAAATTTCTATATGTGATCGCGATGTAAGACGTAAGATATACTGACAATAATTTAGGTATATAAAATGTTGACATGTATATATGTATATGTATATATATATATATATATATATATATATACATATATATATATATATATATATATATATATATAAACGTATAAAAGATATGTGAGTCCTGTTACTTGCATTTATGTCACTTAGTAAAAGTTCGAAGAAAGTAAAGCGCGATACTAATGATAATGATAATGAATGCGTTTATCAGAAACAGCGAAGAATTGTCGCGAAACTTCTGCTTTCTCACGAGTATTGGGCGTTTTACTGCCAAAGTGTTAAAGTGGCGACAAAATTCTTCACTATCCTTTTCAGTCAAATTTTTTAATAGTTTTACGCTAAAAGTTGTGTGCGATTGTGCAGCCGATTTCACCGATCTTATCTTTCTTCATCTCATTCCTCGACGATCACTTACGTGCAATTCTCTTTTTTTATTTAATCGACGCTTAACGGCGATTATTGGTTTGCAACGAATCGTTGAAAATTCATATGTCGTTGAATTAATATTCGTTAATAGCGAGCGCTTGAAAGAAGATCGGAAAAATCTGCCACAAGTCTCAAGGTCCACACGCAATTAGCTCTTAATATTATTATTTTATAAAGTACAAAAATGAATGAATATCAACGATCTCTCTATGAAAGTAATTGAAATAATTAAATATAATTAAACAAGAAAATAAAAAAAAAGAATGCGTGTCCCTTCTCCACAACTGGAGGAACAAGTATTCACTTTTCTCCTCGGAAATGTTTATAGGTAGGCAAAAATCGTTCCTTTTTTTCGAATAGCAATTTTATGGATTGCACATGAAAGTGAATTAAAGCGTCGGTCAAGAGATATATAAAATAAGATAATATTTATTATTTCATGAAATATACAGATAATATATGCCTTTCCTCAAATGCCACTGACGATATATTCCTTATTTCGCGTTTTCACTAGGACATTGAACGTTTTTCGCATTCCTTTTTCTTTTCTTTTTGTTCCGCGAACTATCGGCCGCGATCCTCGATGAACCGGAAGTGTGTGAGCAAGTTTATTGCTAAGTAAGTACAGATCCTGTGCGAGTGTTTTTGTGTCCTAGCAGTTTTTCTTTCCTTTTTCGAGACTTTGTGACACATTTTTATTTTATCTCACCATCGTCCTGCGATCCCTATTCTCGATCAAGCGTAATTAATTCGAACATTGGAAAACACGTATGAGGCGCATAACAAACTGTACCGTTAATTGGGATAAGGTTGCATTAGCGAAAACAATTTTTGTTTCAATAATAGTACCGTATATAATTAAATAATATTTTACAATTGATTCAATTATTAACATAGGTATATATATACAATTAAATTATATTGCACCCCTTAGCTCTTTCTTTCAAATAAATAATTGTGTAAATTTAATTAAATGATAAAAATACAATTGACAAAAATTATGAAAGAAAAAGAAATGAAAGGCACTGAAAGAGTAAAACTCACGAATTATTTTGACAATATTATTAAGAGGCTTTGTTTATTTTTTTTTTTTTTTACGGTGTGTTGCAAGAAGTTATCCTCGTAAACGCGTTTTCACCGCGATACGCGCTCTACGGTACGGCTTGTTGTACAAACAATATATGTATGTCCCTGTTGAGAGTAGGCAGATGGAAACCAGGCTCCGTTTCCGTTAGACAATGTTGTACATACGTCGGTGATATGTTGCCTCAATCACGTTCTAATTTATCGCTCGATCCGCCTACACGTGTATAACATTAAACGAGATAACACTTATTAATCTTCCTTAAAATTTATGCGAGTACATTTTCGCTTGCTTAGCCTAGATCCGTAACAAAACAAACGTCAACGATCTAACGTCCTCAATCGGGAGACGCTCATCATCATCACTACACGTAGGATCGGAGAAAAAGTTTCCTAAACGGATTTCCAACATAGCGATTGTTCCGCGACGAGGCGCGGAAATTACAATGCACACCTTCCGCTTTCCTTATCTGCAGAAAATTATATGGGAGGTCGCCTCCTCATTATTCTTCAAAGAAGGAGAATCCTTCCCGTACGCGACTAGCGTCGACGAATTATTATCATAAAAAATCTTATCTGAATTGTCGTGATATTTGAATCATTAACGCTTGGATTCACTGTGGATGTCGATTTGCATTCGACTTTGTTGCTGATCGCGAGTCAGCTACGTCATTATTTTGCGTACATTATTTCGAGTATTGGTATATAAAATGACAAGAGTCGTTCGCTCAAAAAAATCGATAAGGCTCGTATACGAGCATCTACGATAAATAGGGAGATTTTATATATATATATATATATCGGGTGTCTCGCGCGAAGCGATTCCGTTTATACTTTATGTAACTTGAAAGACATCAGGTACATCTCGACGTTTCGTTACGTCAAACGGCGATTCGTTCGAGTGATACAAAACGGTACGCTCGATACTAGAATACGATATATGTAGATTTATGTACATACATACATATGTATGTATGCGTGTGTCGTTTCCCCGCTATTCAGTCATGTGCATCGATCGCACCGTAGCGGGAAAAAGCGTGTATATATGTATATATGTATATACACGTGTATGTATTATATAGTGTCCGTATACACAGCCGTTCCGTCCAGCTTTGGAAGAGCTATCCTCATTAATCGCAGCTTAAGTGCGCCTGGAAAGAGCTTTAAAGCGACTATCGATCGTCGCCGTCCTCGCTCCAAATTCGCGAGGGAAAGAGAGAACCCCCCCTCTCTCTCTCTCTCTCTCTCTCTCTCCCGAGTCGAGTATTAAATAGGACACTGCAATAGTTGCAATACTCTGCGTTCGCACGAGATGCGCTGGATATCGGTGTATCGATTGCGTGAATTTACGTGTTCCACGATATTAAAATCAAATCTTGGACCGTAAACACACGTAAATTGGGAGAAATTTCTCTCGGATGAAAAGCGTCTCTCGTTCTTTGAAGGATGATTACGGTTCGGAAACTCCGAAAGCTCCGAAGCTCTTTTTCACGTTATCCAGCGCATTACCCTCGAACCCCGCATATGAGTATGATGGCTATTACATGGCCCGACGACAGAAGCGAAGTCTCACGCCCTGGTGGAAAAAAAAGACCTCCTCACGAGAGCGTAAAGATCTTGGGGCGGTCGCGCTCCTTCGCACTTTCGGCGCTGTCAATGGCACTCCTGCGACGCTCCGGTTCCGCGAAGAGGAGCAGCGGATTTTTCGGCGGGCTCTCGTCATCGCTGTCGGGCAGGCCGTAATCGGTGCGGCAGGCGAACGCGACGCTGTTCGCCCTGCGTCTCGTCTGCGTCTTGCCCTTGATCGACGCACTGGTACCGCCCCCGCCGCCGCTGCTGCTGCTCTGTTGCGTCTTGGACTCCTGCAACTGCGTCATCAGGCTGCTGCTTCTGTGGCTACCGCGTCTACCTGTTACGATCCCCGTCCACGATCTCGCCGCGGTGCGTCCGGACGGAACGGCTCGGTCTCAGTCCACCCGGTGTCTGACGTCGGTCGCTGTCGCCGTCTCCACGCTGGTGGACCCGCGCTCGCTTGCCGTCGAGTCGCCCGGTCATAAGGGTGCCAGAGTTTTACCACGGCGGGCTAGACGGCTCTCCAGCCAGAGGTATGGCACCACCGCCAGGACCAGGGTCGCGGCAAGGCCCAGAACGCGGTAACGGGTGCACACCGCGCCGTGCAGGCTGAGTGCGAGGGTCAATCCGAGCCAACGCCAGAAGAGCGACGTCGACAGCGGTCCCTGCCACGCGTTCGGGTAGAGGCCCATCACCAGCGCTGAAATGTCAAAGATTCATTTCGAATGTCTCTCTCTTTGAGAGACTCATGTTCTCGTTTTCGCATGACAAGTGTTGTCATTTATTCTTTCAAATTATCAATGGTATCTTACACAGTTAAATATTTAATCTGTTTTTTTTTTAAGAAGAGAGAATTTTAAATTAAATTGCGTGATGTTTTATATTATCTCTTTCTTTCTTCACGTTGTTTGCCACTTTTCGCAGATACAAAAAACGAATCGTCTCCGTTTGTTTATTCTATACGTTTGAACACACACGCACGGTTCGTGTGTAAATAACTGGCGAATGGCGCCGTTTTGACAAGACACAGCCGCGGCTGACACGAACGGAGCTTGGAAATTACTTCCGAAACTTTTTAGCTGGCTTAATCCTAACTTAGATCTGAAGTTTCTAAGAGTCATCGACCTAACTTGCGAACATCACACAAAACAGACATTTGTAAATCAAAAAATTCAAGATACTTACTGTATATCAAAGTCTCCCAAATGGAATTACAAACTCCCCAGGCAGCTGATATGACATGGAAAAGAGCTGGATCGTCTCCCGTCGGTCTCCAAGTGACCAAAACAAGCAAGAGACAAGCGTGAAAGGCGAAACCCACGACTGAAATGATAAAAAAACCAGATCTCGCCTGTTTCCAATTGGTCCGAATTAACAGGGGCGGATTAAAGAATTATTTTTTTCTATATATTTTTATATTTAATTCTAAATTAATTTAACTTTTTTCTTTTTCTATTTTTTTTTTATTGTATTAAACTCATAACGTTTATCTTAACTATTTTATGTATGTTACATATTGATTGTCTTCACTTTTACATTCTATTCATCATTTTGTTATATACGTATATTATATAAATAATATTATCCGACCCTGCGTTTGTTATATTGAATGTAATGCATTAGAGAAATTACTTACCCACAACATAGTACCTTTTAATCTGCCTCAACAGCATCGAAAGTGTTACGGCGGCGAGAGCTTGTAACAGAGCCAAGCTCAAAAAGTTTAAGGTGATTGTGCCGGCGTCACCTGAGGTGCACACCACATACGCCTATACAAAAAAACGTTAATTATAGCCATTTCATATTAAAAAGATACAGTGTTAATTTTTTTTAAAGATGGTTTAAGGAAATTTACAAAGTCACTCATTTGTCATACATTTGCGTTTGTAAAGTAAATATTTTTTCAAGCACACGAGAGACAAATCTGTGAGATTTTATATATGTCTCGAAGAAAGGAAAAAAGAAAAATTCTTTTTCGTCTAACAAATAAAGTATGAAACTCCAAAAATAATATAGAACATTGTAAATACATAAAGATTGGCATTCCTTCGTTTCAATTATTTATCTCCCAGATTATACAATACTAAATTAAATTTATAGAAACAATTGTGATATTTACATTAAAATTAATATTAAATAAAGCAAATGTAAAATTTTTCATTGAATCATTTTATATCTACCTCCATGAAATCGGCGTAGATGAAACCTTGTTCCAGTCCGATGAAGAGCGTGAGCGGTGCTGCGAGCTGAAGCTTTGGGTCCTGGAAGGCGCATTTTACGGACTTGAGGATATCCTTGACGCTGGTGCGATCGTGATTCGCCTGAGGCTCCTGCAACCTCGAGTCAAGGAACGCGCAGGATATGCCTAAGCCAAGCACTGCCAGACCGAGCCAAATACTGACGAGCACCTTCGACGTGCCCGAAGCGATCGTTGGCACGTAGAGCGATTCGTTGTAAAAGTACATCTCTTCCGAACAGTACTCGGCTCCGCAGACATCCCCTATGTCGCTGTTTATTATGCTAGACGGTATTAGATCCGTCAACCTAACGAGGATCGCGGCGATGAGGCAGCCTGGAATCATAGAAAAAGGGAGAATAATTTAGATCGATATTATTTATTACGGAAAAATAATAATAATAATAATTATTAGTATGTATGTAATTAATATATGTATAGTGGAAGCAAATAAAAAATGAATTATTTAGACAAAATTAACCAAGTAGAAAGGTATCTGTACCTAATTACATGATCCTTTAATCAATTTTAAAGTAATCAATTTACTAATAACATAAGCATTTTTAGGAAAGAAAGGGATTTATTGATAATGAAGTTAAAAATATTGAAAATACCGATTGCGAGACCGATGTCTTCGGCTAGTTTGATTCCCCGGTTGAGCCTTCTCAACAGACATTCGCGTCGTGTCTCATCTGGATCTTCAGGATCGACGCAGACTATCGCCAGGCTGCTCGCGGATACGTTGACGTGCGACGTCCTTGCTAGAAAGCTCGAACTGGCACAGCAACCTAGCATCGCGTAACTAGGTGCGAGTATGTACCTGAAATGCAAAAGAAAACATGCATATATTATATATACAGTACTTGATGATAGTCTGAACACACCCTCTATTTTCGTCTGAATAAAAAATTAGACAATGAATAATAAGCTTCGAAAATTATTTCATTACCTTGAAAATATAGGAAATATAAATTTAAAGATTTATTTATTTAATAAATACAGCTTTTCGCTTTATGAAACGATTTAAGGTTTTAAACGATTAAGCTTTTATCAAAATGATGATTTGCCTTTATAACCGCCTTGCAAATTCGGGGCATACAATATTTATACTAAGAAGCTGACCTTAGAAGATGTACTGAAAATTCTTGGTGCAAAAAGACTTTAAACAAAGCACTGAAATGACAAGACATAGAAATGTTTCAATCTGTTTGCTACTTGCATGCTTTCCTTTTGTTGATTTATGACTCGAATGTTTTTCTATCACTCAAATATAATCTAATAAAATATATCGATAAAATTTATTCCTTTCTGGGGGTAACACAATTTTTGAGGGGTATACTCGGACTTTTGTCAAGTATATATTTTAATAATTCGCATCATAGCTTATACTTTAATTCGTTTTATTTCTAATCAAATTATAGGATCAATATCCAACGCAATAAATAAATAAATAAATTCGCGATTATAATTCAATTAAATAAAATTATTTTAAAAAGATTAACTAAATAGAATTAATTAAATATCTGCAATTACAATAACGAATAAGAGAAAATTCTTAAAATTCGAACCATGAAAAAATACGAATAGCATATATCGTACCATTTGGGATACAAATGCACGCCGACGAAGATTGCGGTAACCACGTGGCTCGCAGTGATGGCAAGATTCGTGCCAAGCCGTTGCACGACGATGGGCGCGAAACAGCTGGTGGCGGCTGCCATCATATAGAGCTGTGCCAGTAGCACCGGGCCTAGATGCGGCTCGAACGCACCCAGGCCTGCCTGCAACGGGAAGATGGGCAGTGTGGCGGCCGAGCAACTCGCGTGGCCGAGGAGCAGGGCTGCAATGTGACGTAACACGGCCTTACGCGGTGGCCGGGGCCCAGCTGGAGCTGCCCGGACCGCCGCGATCAGCCGGCGCACCGATGACGCGCCCGCCGACGAGTTCATGGAATCGCGACGTCGCCACGACAGCGCCGATGTCCTCGTGGACCGGCAGGAGATCGGCGAGTATGCCGCCATGTGCTGCAAAATGAGAAATAGGTCGAGAATAGCTGGAAGAGAAATCTCCCGCGAGCGTGATCGGTAAACTCTTAAAAATACCGTGATAAATAATTAGTAATAATGCGATGGAAATTAAAAACACTTATAAAATATCCATTATGCTAAGTCATGTGTTTTTCTTCCACTTTATTGTTACGAATCTAAATTTATAGATCTAGATTTAAACTAAGATTTTATAATAGAATCTCACAGTCAGTAAAAGGTCATGTTCAGATTTAAGTTGAATTTAAGATATTAAATTGAATTTTTAGGACACATTAAAGTTTCCGATATATCCTACATTAATGTATACATTCTTAGACATTTAATAATTATACGTAAATATTAATATTATATTTAAATATATTATTTAAATATTATAATTTCGTATATATCGGTTAAATTGTTTAAAATCGAATTTACTGATAGACTATCGAATGGATTACCTCCAGCATGGCATCATTGTCACCCAGGGTAGAATGATGATGTCCGCTGCTTCTTGCGCGTTTATGCGAGTGCGCCAATGGCGGAGGCTGCGCCGGCAATCGCACCGGACCAAGACCGCCGAGAGGCGCCGGTTTGTACACCGGACTCTCCAGCTTTTCCTTGGACAGTTCATGAAGATTCGGCAAGGACCCCATCGTTCCCACCCGTTCCCGCCGTTGTCGCTTCGCGATTATTCGTGTAATACCTCGTCACGCGCGATCAGGCCCCTCGCTCGATCTCATTACGATCGTGTAACCGCGATCACGATCATTTTTCTTATCTGCGAGTTGGTCATCTAAACAGGAAGGAATGAACTTTATATTATGCAATGTGATTATCTTTGTTTTATATACAAATTCAATTTTGTATGCTAAAATCTCATAGTGAATTATATATCGAATTATATACATACATAAAAATTATTCGAATTTAAAATTTTAAATATTGATAAGCTTGATAGAAATATATTTTCTCTTCTTTAAAGTTTTAAATCTGAAGCTTCGAAAAAAATAAAACAGTAACATGTGAAACTCTCGATATATTTTGACATATATACGTAGAATTTTCATCTCCATTAATCATTATCCATCTCTTTAACTCACTCGAATTTGATCGGATGAAGAATGATCGCGATGTGCACCTTTAAGTAAGGAAATTGCCACAAGATCGCAGCAACGTCTTGCATAATTGTGACGATTCTCGGGCCAATTACGAGACGGAAGAAAAAAAATGGAAGATAAAAATCCCAGCAGTCACCCGTGTTAACCTTGAACGAGAACTTGCTGAGTGAACGAGCTGATAGTATAATTATAAATAAATCAACCACACGTATGTGAGGCCTTGGGTGTCACGTCAAATGATTTCGTACAATCGGTAAAACCAGAAATGCAAACAAATGCAAATTTAAGGGGCGTGAAACGGCTCGGTGATTACGGTATTCGTGATTTTAATTAGATCGAGAGAGAGCAAAAAAAGATATAGACAAGACCAATAGCGATATGTTTGAGAATACGATAATTATCTGCTTATGTAATCCGAGATTATAATTCAACAAACACTTGCTTCGCAATACACACCTTCTAGGGAACATGCGCAATCCTTATTATCGAACGATCGGATCAAAAACGAGGAACGATTACATTTATAATTTGTGGCATCTGTAGACTACGTTAGAATTAATAATTGAAAAGCTTATTAATGTCAAATTAAATCACAAAAGTCTTTTATTTATCAAAAAGTTTTAATGGAATTTTTAGATTACAGATTAGAATGCTTGAAGACACGACAATAATTGTTACTGGGTAATATGTCTCATTCATTTCCACATTAAAAAGTCATAATTCCACATTATAAAGTCACATCTATTAAAATATTTCTGCTTATAATACTTTACAACAAGGAGCCAGAAGAGCTACGTATACTCGAGAACAGTACTTATATATATACAAATGCCTTTTTTATAAAAAAAAAACAAAACATCCGAGTAAATATTCATTGGAATCATCATCAAATAGTTCGATTAGTAAGAGGAATTTTCGGAAAGCAATTGTTTTCAAGCTAAAAGTAACACTGATTCAGCGTTTTCAAGTGATTCACGGCTAATTTTTTGCATCTCTCGATCATGAATCTCTTTTTTTTTAATCTTTCGTAACGTCAACGTGCACGTCGCGTGCAATTTGATGATGGAAAATTAATGTGTGGAAATCTATCGAAAAAGTTAGATGGGTGTAGTCAGTCAACTGAAGGTGAACCAGTTTCCACGTGTAATATTATATCTAACAACGTATATCTAACTAATGATCTCGGGGAAATCTACGGAGGGTTCGAGATCAAAAAGAAGGAAGAGATAAAGATGAGAGCAACGAATAAACATCGGTATAGCGATAATAAAATTTGACAAGAGCAATCTCGAAATGTAATCATTAATGTTGCAGCTCGGGAATGAAAAAAAAAAATAATAATAATTGTCGTTGAATAAAATAAAAGGTGAAGAGTGGCTTGAATCCCTCTGGGGAGGAGAAATGAACCCTGTTGTGTTCGCCCCCACAGTTCTCTGACTCTGCATCCTCTCTGGAAGACCTGAAGACGGCGGTGGCGCGCTACCGTTGCATTCCGTGTGCGGTATCCGCTGCGTGGATGCTGGATGCATCTCGCGGCGTTGCGACGACGTGCGTCACAGGGGAAAATGCGGCCGATGCGACACGGTGCGCAATCGATATTTCGTTTTTCAGCACTGTCCGCGCTCCTGACCTTGACTATTATTCTCGTGTCGGCCCACGTAACGTTAAAGCTGCCGATAATTACGTAGGTTTGCGCCGCCGGACTCGAGTAACGAGGTACAATGATTGAGAATGAAAAAAATGTTGTAAACCTCTCATCTCTACCTTTCTCTAACAAAGCACTGTTCAGGAGTCAATAAAAAAAAAAGTAAATAATGAAACTACTTTCAAATTAATCGGTAATCAATTTTAACTGATTTTATTTTATGAGAGAAATAATTTTATTTAACCTTTTTTTATCAAGATAATTTAAAAAATTCAAAAGTCTATATATATATATATATATACTTATATATGATATATAATCGTATTCGGTTGAAAAATTAATTTTATTCTATTCACGTTTAAATCGAAATACGATTATTTCGATACAAACTGCCTGGTCGAAGAGAATGGAACCGCGTGCGAAGCGGGGTTTATTTTTTCACGCTGCGTTTTTTCTCACACAACGACAATAATATAACGCGGCTATCGAAGAATGAATCAAAGAAGGATGATGAAGCAATTTATTGTACGTATGCCCGAATCGTATATAGATGAAGGACGTTCCAGATCGTTGCAAAGATGATTTTAAGTCTAGCTTTTAAATCGAAAGAACTGTAGAAACGGAGTGGGAATGAAAAAAAAAAAAAAAGTCATGAAGAAGAGCTTACGTTTTCGCGTTCACGCTGCTGTGCGGCCGTTCGACATTTGCCATGATTCCCGCTGACGAAAAGCTGTCAAAACTTAGCCAGTTGTCGCGCAGTGGATTGTCACAGTGCATGATCGTCATTCGAGATCGTCACCGTCGCTTTCATAACGGTAACGCTAAACTTCGTCACCGACATTCGCGGTACGCGAATTTCACACGTCGCCTCTTGGAGGCTTAATTCAAGTACGAGAGTTGATGACACGCGATATTAAATCTGCACTCGTGGCACTCGCAAAATGTTAGCAACTCAAGGGAGTATTCGTCGTCACGAATACTCGCATCCCCCGGCGTGAGTTCGCGCGTCACTTTGAATTTAATTAAAGTTAAGCTCGTAGCGAGATGTCAGCGTGCTTGGTATAAAAACGCGACGAGTCACTGCATTTAATATTAAAATCGAATTAAAATCGACACCATGTCGCGCGCGACTAATTAAATAAGTTTGACAGATCTAATGCATGTGCGAGACATCGACGATTATTGAAAGAGACGATAATATATGAGATGAGAATTAACACACGTCTCAAACTAATCGCCATGAATCAACGCACGGATTCATGGATAACGCTCTGGGGGCCATCATTAACGCGCGGAACATTGACACGATGAATCGCAAAAAAAAAAAAAAAAAATATAAAGGGCACGATCGAGTGACGAAACGCGACGTATACGTCAGGGCACTGACATACGATCGATCACCGAGCGTGATATTCCGTTTCACCAGCAGATCTAATTAAGATTCTCCCATTTCTATTAACGTCGTAAGGGATCCAGATATTTCCCTTTGGAAAATGTAAACACAGTGTTAGTCCATAATTCTGATTTTTCCGCCCAAGCTCTTCGCGTCCGCTTTAAAGACGCGAGCGGAACGTAAACGCGAGATATACGTATCTCGCGATCGCTCGCACACTTAGTCCGAAATCCCGAGATCCGCGCGTTCGCAGGACGGGATCTAGGTCCTGGGCCGACGAAGGGACGACTCACGGAGCGGCTCAACTCTGCGTCCGCAATTCGGTGTCGCTCGGTTCTGCTCGAGCCAGCTCGGCTCGGCCTCTTCTCCTGATGGTCGATAACAACGAGAGTGCGTACTGAAGGCACGCTCCTTTAATTCCCTCGCAAATCTCTCCCGAGTGCGAATTTCCTTGAGTCTATCTCATTCTGGCACGCAAAAAATCCTCCCTGTCGCGCGAATTTCAATCGGTCGATTTCAAGATCGATATTATTCGATTGTTACGAGACTAGTCGAACCGATCTTTCGACGATGTCATCTGTTAGCACACATTCACCATGTTTCACGTACATTTCTTCTTAAAGAATATAAATGTTGATTACATTTGTAATTATAAAAATTGTAAGAGATGCAAAAGAAAAATAAACTTATTAAAGTAAGAAAAAAAAAAAAAAAAAAACGTTTATGTTACATAAACATAAACGGTGTGAGCGCATTAAAGGATAATTCATAAATTAATTCCATTTCTGAAACAAAGTTCGAGTTCAAATAAATTGGCATCGAAATTTCCTGTCGCTCGTTAAAAATTAGGTCGGGGTCGCTTGTGAACGATATTAGATCCATAATCAGTATCTCCGACCCACTAATGACCCACACTTTTGCGGGGATGAAGGTTTTACTCACAGAATCAAACGGCCTTCTATTGATATACACGCACCGGGCATGCATCTTTCAATTATGTCGCGAGTTCTATCGTTGACGGTAACATCGATTGTTGCACTTGTCACGTGTGGCTGACACATTCGATAGCGGGAGAGAATTGAGCGCGAAGCGCTTAAATACAATATCGGCAGAGTGTAAAGTTAATTAAATCAGTGAGAAAGAGAGAAAGAGAAAAAAAGAAAGGAAAACATGTACTATTTATTAAAATATAGCAAAGAAATAGGAATAATTAGATAAGATTTAATCCAATTATTACCACGAGTAAACTTTCTAAATTCAATATGGTAATAATACCAACCTTAAGCTTCCGCTACGTTTCGTTTGACAGAATAATTTTTGTCCTGCTAATTCGATTAGACGTCCTACAATCTCGAAATTAAAAGATTCAGCCTCAGATAAGTGAATCTACGATACACAGACACGCGTACAAAAAACGCACAGATTTATGACAGCGTTAACCCGCACTTTAATTTCTATATTTTCGCCAAGATTTAAATAATAGCCACTATTTTGCAATAACGTGACTAAAATTAATAAAATAAAAATATTTTATTAAAACTTACTAAACAAAAAAATGTAATTTAACTTTAACAGAAATCAGATCTCGAAGGAGCGGCTCGATGAAAAATCAAGATACGCGATTAGTTTCAGTTACCCTCCCCCAAAGATCACGTTCTCCGATTAGCGATCGCGATAATAATATATGTCCTGCTCCTGTGCCTTTCAAGGAGAAACATCGGACTATCTTCGCTATTGTATTGCCGCGCACTTAAGAACCATGACACGTGAGAAGCATGGGGAAGTATGTCAATGTTATGTACAATCACATGTGTTATGTAGATATATGTGCGTAGGTATAAGCTACTCTTCGAGCTATAAGGTTAATCACCCTAAACTGCTTATTGTGCTCTATTACATCGACAGAAATGAGTACTTCCCAGGAATTGAGAAATACTAATTAGTCAACTACTGTTGAGCGGTTTTTCACACACGTTTGATAGAAAATTATAATAATAAGAAAAAAAGATCAATGTGTTAAATGTTGCCTAGATTCTATATAAGGTATTGGTAATTACGGATAATTTCGGATATAATAAGTCTAATCTTACAAATGTCTCTAAATACGGCTATAATTATTCGAATTAAGATCTATAAAATCTTATGTCTTCCGCTAAATCATCAACGCGCGAAGGATTTCTTGTTTCTGTGACGAAACGTCATAAGTATTCTTCTCTCCACTTCTCTTCTGCCATTTTAAACGCGATGACATAATGAGCGAAGTGCAAGCGGTCAAGTCGTGACGCGACCTTGAAAATCCGAGTTCGCGAGGTAATTCCCATGGTAATGATGATCTCCCATAATAGAGAAGTATAATTTTTATACATACACACCATCGCAAAGTCCGTACTCCTATCTCGTATCCCTTCCTCGCTCGGCTGCTGTGCAGACAGAAGGAAGATCCTTGGACACTTTCTTATAAATGAAGCTTGGTTACTGACTCGCGCCTCATTTGACGCTCCACCCTCCGCACGCGGAGGGATCGATCCGCGAGAACGTTCCGGTTTTCTCTCGTGTTTTCTCATTATTTCCTTCTTCTCTTTCTCCGGTTTCCTTATCATCGGGTTCTTGCACGATCGGTCCAATATTGATTGTGAGCGTGGATTCTTCCTGATTCTTTCTGGAGTTTGGAAATCACGGACTTTGTCAAAAGATATGTAAGTACTTTTTCGCAGTTTTGTTCATTTTCGGCGAGATTAGTCGCTAAGCTTTTCTTAACGATGAGCTATAAAAAGGACAAATAAGCTATTTATATACTTTTCGCATTATCACTTGTTGAAAGAGACAAATAAAAAATTTATTGCGATAGAAATAAACAAGGCAAAAGAATTTTATATATACATATATATGTATAAAAGATTTTTTCTAATAAAAGGTAAAAAACGTAAGGCGTAATAAAGCCAAATATTATGATATAATTAAACATAAAAATAAAATTAAAAATTAGAGGTTTATTGCTAAGTCAATAAGTTTACAAAATGACAAATTATCGCAATAAATTAAGATCGAAAGAAACAAATTAACAATGAATAATAAAATAGACGGTAAAGAAATTAAAATATAGAAAAAGTTTACAACAAAAAAGCGAGCGTTTCGGTTTGATTATTCAAGCCTTCTTGAGCGCAAAGGAATGGAACGCAAAAATAGTAATTATAATCAAACAATAATTTGTCATTTTGTAAACTTATTGACTTAGCAATAAACCTCTAATTTTTAATTTTATTCTTATGTTTAATTATGTCATAATATTTGGCTCTATTACGCCTTACGTTTTTTATCTTTTATTAGTTTTAAAAGATTTTATATTTTTTTATTCTGTTCTATATTTTAATTTTGTTCTGAGATTTATGTCGGCCATTCTTTCTTATACAGCATTACATACGTGCTGCATAATATATAAAATGCACCTTTAAAATATTGATCTTTTTCTTTGGCAACTTCATATTTTTTTAATTAATTCTACTCTAATTTATCAAAAAATTGTTCTCTAACGGAATATTAAATATTAATATTTGATATATAATTACATTATGTACATATTTTTACACTAAAGAAAAATTCTAAATTAACTAAAGGGAAAATGACAATTAAAACGTAGTAATAAAACAAGTGAGATTGAATATAAAAAAAGGCACAGTGAAAGTATCGAATAAACGTGTGAAGGAAAGACAATACGTAGAAAATTCCAAGCATACGTAATACAACGGTATGCAATACGTAAATCCATGTAAGAGTCGTGTTCCCGTCGTTGTCTTGTTGTTTCGCGCTATTTATAAAATGCGGCTTAGTAAAAGAATCGACACGTGCAAAAATCTAAATCCGCATACGCATGCAAATATGAAATTTAACTATAAATAGCGTACGCGTAAGCACGAGAAACTTAAATAAACACGAAAATAAGGGTACCCTAATTATGGGAGTGGTTAAATTCAAATAATGAATAAATGTACATACTTTTCGAGTTGATTGCATGCGACATAAAATGACTCGCCAGATTCACGATGGATTCTCGTTCTCGATCGCCGGTTAATTAATTAATGCGGGCGCGATTATTATTGCATACGCTACGCTGTTCCGCGCTATTTGCGGGGCTTTGTAACTTGCGATAGAGGCTCGTTAGATCCGCATCCAATCCGGAATGCCGACGCAAGATCTACGCCCATAACGTTCGTTCAGCCTTCAACTTGTTAGCGCACAAAGCTCTAATTAAAAATCTCTCGCATCCGCTTCGATGGATGACGCAAACGTGATGTCGCGATAGATCGTGACGCGCTCTCTCTCTCTCATTTCACGCAAAATTATTAATTATTTTGATATCTCCTTTGTAGCCATATTTCTATTGTTTCAATTTCAATTTCGCAATCTTGCAAATGAGCAAACAGTGTGAGATCTCCGATTGCGTAGAATTGAATTGGACGCTTGAATTGAGTAAACTAAAATGAGCCTGTAAATATTTGCGAGATGTAATAACGCCGGAATCTAATAATCAATAAATTATTCGCAGCTGATTGAATAATCACAGCTAACAAGTGTACATTGCGCAAATTCGCATCCATTCATAGTATCATATGATCCATGACACGTGTATTCGCTCGCATTTATGATACCGCATTTACTGCAATTATGAATTGCATGCCAATATGCGAAGTAAATTCGTGGAGTTACTCGTGAATAACTTAATGAATTTACGTAATATGTATATGTTTATTAGACGTGTGATGATCTGATATGACATAAACAAGTTCTCATTAGTTGATATTCATCGACATAAAATAACTACGCCGTCTTCTCATTTTCATTACCAATCTTTCCTGTATCGTATCTCACTACCTTTCGCGATTACTGTATATATTAACAGAATCTTTTGTACATGCATTTATTTATATATAAAAAAGCGATATGTTTATTTTGCGCAATTAAATTTATCTTATATTATATTTTAAAAAAGAAAACGAAAATCGAATATGATATTAGAAACATTATCAAATATATAACTTTTGTACATCGTTGTAATAACAAATATATTTTTCATTACTCGATCAAACTTTCACCGAAGAAGAAAGGTCATCTCTAGGTGTAAGAACGTTCCCGTAATATGATGCACGCTTCGTGAAACACCCTGTATAAACATAACGATGTTCGTCGCCCTGCGGAATCTCTCTCGAGCATCGCTGGAAAAAATCATTAAATCCAATCGGTTGGAAAATACGAAAAGCTCCCCTCGGGAAAAGCGAGACGGCAGATGGCTTTTAATCGATCGATCGGGGAGGAGAGAGGAAGGGGAAGGGAGGGGTGCTCTCTAGGCAATGTATAAATAATGTATCGAAAGGGAGAGCCGAGAGAAAACTGTTACTGTAAAAATATATACTCACGAAAATCACACATTGTATAAGAGCTTTATGATTCGCAAACAGATTACGTATCTTGATTATAAATGATAACATTAATTTGTCGATTGTCAGTGAATGGAGATAATTAAGATATCTTCACAGAGATATCTAATTTGAATATTATATTCTATAATTGCTATAATTTATGAATATGTATATAAATACATATTCGCATTTTAATTATTTCATGCAATTTACTATTTATTATTCGTATTTTTGCGTGTTTTATCTTTTGATATTCGACTAGGTACCGTTTTCCTTGATCTATTCTTTCTTTTTTATTCTTATGCTAATAATTGGCAACGCGTGAACGCACAGTGCATAATACGATGTGTACCTTGAAATATTAATCTGCATAAATAAATCATTATCATGAACGAATTTTTATAAATTTCTATAAATTTTCTTAATTGAAATAATTCAGATTATATGAGAACATTCGATAGCTCGTAGAATTTTTCTAAATTGTGATTAATTTTATTTATAAAATAGAACTGCTAAATTTTTAATTGCTAGATTCTACCTAGAATTTCCACATTTCTAAGAATGTGTATTTATGCAATCACTTATTAAAACTAAATGGTTTTTCGACGAGCCCGTTCGTTCCGCTCGTCATTACGTTGAAGTTGCGAAACGATTTTTTCGATTTTCCTTTTAATCGACATTGGTGTAACATGAATAAATGACACTTTTACGTAATAAGATATAAGATGTAATAAGATATAAGATATAAGACGCGAACTATATTTTATCTCTTTAAATTACAGCGTTGCAACAACATGATCTATTTCTTCGTTTTTCTCCGCTTTGCAATTTTACTGTATAATCTCTAAAGTAGCCTTAAAGTAACGTAATTAAAGTTTATCTTAAATATGCGTTTTTTGATTGCCTCTATTTCCATCACTCAACTCTACTTTGTAATAATAAACATCAAAAATAGCTAAGCTTCTAATCAAAATCTGAAATTAGTAGACGCTAAGTTTCGATTACTTTAACTTTTATATTTTCAAATATTTATACTGTTATATTATTTTTACTATTTTATAATTTGCATAAAAATACGCAACCTTTTCGTGTTAATTAGAGTAGAGTGAAGGATGCTTTAAAAATCCATATCATGGTGTGTGGCAATTTTAATTCACTCTCAAAGACCTCAAAGAGTTTTTAATTATAAAAAATAATCAATGTTTCCAAAAAGAATATGTTTTACAATTTTCGTTTTGGAATTAGCAAAAAATTTTCATGATTACGCATTAATGTTGCTTGGAAACCTGTTACACACGAGTTCGTTACCTGCTCCACAGAATTATAATGCGCGATTAACGCGCAGATACACGTGTATCTGCTGTGCAATAATGCAGTAATTTCGCGCGATAATTTCACACAATGAAGATTAATTATATTACACGCGGTGTTGGTTATTGAGTTGAAGAAAATAAAATAAAAAGTTTTGTAAGATTGCTGTGTCAAGTACATGGAATGAATTATTTGTACAAATGCAAGCTATAAAAAAAATAAAATAAACAATTAAAATGTAAAGTATTGTACGTCAACACCCGCGTGAATCAATGAATAATATTTAAAAATTTCTAATCTATAACACAGGCTACGTTAGACAAAGTGATGCAGAGTTATTGTTAACCTTCCCGTTATTCTTTTAAAAGCACAAGTAAATATATAATAAAACATAATTGAGGCAATTTTTTTGTTGTTATCTAATAAAATATTATTGCCGCATACGATGATGCAGAATCCTCGTTTACGACGATATTTTTATAGCATCAGCTCTGTTCGTATTCTGCAAATCAAATACGGGGAAGATGCCGCGAAAAGATATAACGTATAATTTCATATAGTACATACACCTACTCGTTGCAATCTTATTTATGCGTTTATCCATCTATCGTATGCGACCGCGACCAAGGATTTTTACATTATACATAAATCACATCCCGTGTTTCTCCCGCCTGAGAATTTCCGGCTCACCCTGTGGCAATTCACGTGTTGCCGTAATGACAGGCTTGTATACAAATTTTCCTCTTCTTCAATCAGACAGTAATCGAACAAATAAATTAGCTGTAAGTCGTTAAACGTATATACAGATATCGATTGTTAACTAAGCAATATAGCAAATAACTATGCCTCACGTGTTCACATATCTCTGATTGTATCAGTGGCACCGCGTATTCGCGCGTGTAATTACAACGGATTGAATTACAGATTTGCATCGCTTCCATGCATCAAGTGCACTTCGACGTTGATAGAACGCTCTTTGAAACGAAAATTCACTGTCATGTCTTATGACTATTATAACTTTACATCTCATTATCAAGTTTATGTCTCCCTATATCAATTATCAGCCACTGTGTGTATCTATTTATAATGTCATTTCTTGAATACGATATTGAAATGTTCCTACTAATTTGAGATATCCATGCTATTCGAGCAGTTAATCGATTTTTTTATCGATCTCATTGTCACTTTTTCAAAAATACCATTATCTTCTTTTCACATCCACCGCTTTATCAAATGAAGCGTGACGGCCTTCACAGATTGATTCCCTATAACGTTTAGCTCCATCGGCTTCATCTTTGCCTCATTTTTACGCGCATTGTATATTTTTTTATAAATTCAAATAAATCGAGTTAATATATCTACATATCAAACAAATTATAAAATAAAATAAGCCTTACAAAAATAAAAAATTGTATACATTATATACATATAAAATTTAAATTAATATATGTAAATGTGATTGGTCCTAAAATAAGATTGACTCTAAGGGTGATGTTTTTCCTGCTTGCGAATTAAAATGGCGAGTCACTATTTTAATAAATTGAATAATACTAGCGATATTCAAATGACAATTTTCGTTCCATCTCAATGATTTTGGTTCAAGGTAATCTAGCCGTACATATATACGGCATAAGACTCGTGTCTTAACTTAAACTTCTCGCACGTGTACAAGAATACGAGCTTTTCTATCCGTTCATTATCATAATCACAATCATGAGTCCTTCTTCGGTGAAGATGATACTCGTGCGTGCGATGAAACATGATATCGCATAAAATCATGATAAAAACAAGCGCGCAATTTTGCATTCTATTGCACGAATTATCATGTGTCAGACGCGACACGTGCGAAAATATGCTGTCATCCAAAGTTGGGAAAGCTATTTTAGTAACTCGTTACCGTTACCATTTCTTTTGCTGAAGAATAACTCATTAGCCTCACTTATTACCGCGGTTTTAAAAAATAATTTGTTATCTTTATTATTTATATCCTGAAATAGTAACGAGTTACAATTTTTACTTTTACAAAACCAACGTAAAAAATATGTAAAATTTAAAATATACGTTGTGTTACATTTTGTCAAAATTATTTCATTTAAAACAATATTTAATGCTCTTTATATATATCTGTCTTTGCACCAAAATCATACCACGTTCGAAAAATAATGATAAAAGTAACTACTAAATTGTTTTATTATTCATTACTAAAAAATGTATCGAGTTATCTTTTCCATTGCAGAAAAAATTTATTTTTACGATGTTATTTTTACAATTTTGCAGTAGTAGTTTTAAAGAAAAATAACTGTAATAATAACCGCAAGTGTAATGCGTTGTTTCTTTTTGTCATCTATCTTGTTAATCATATTGATTCTTTAACCTAAACCTAGTAACCTTTCCGTGATATATTGCGATAGTATAAAAACTTAAATCTGTGGTGATGTATATTTGCAGAGGATAACATTCTTAATATATATATATATATATATATTACTTCCTCACTTCTTTTAATTATAATTTTACAGCGATTTTTAGACGAAATGTTTACGTTTAACATTCGTAACCAATTAGATCATTTTTCATTATCTTCCGAGCTATCCTGTACTAAAGTGTATCACAGAATGTATTCGCGTCACTTGCTTACTTTTAGGCTCGATACAGTGCACCATTTTAACAATGGCATTGTGTATAAGTGACCTTGAACGATTAGTACTATATCGATCGGCATAGTCACTACTAGCTGACTATCTTATTGAAATTAAAATACTACTGTCATGATTAATCATGAATAATAAAGACAGTTTCGTAACAGTATTTTCCCATCGTGATTTCCGATCGTGATTCGCGATCTCATCTCCTCGTTTCGGTGATGAACACACCTGTTCACGCAATTGTCATTGTTCATATTCATGAATGACACGAGTGTTCGCTAAACGATGAATATTCATGGAAAAATCTATCATATCTTTTTTGTTTTTTTCTTTTAAAAAAATGCGATTAAAATTGACAATTTAAGAGATTAAACGATTTTAGAAATCATTAACTTAATGAAATTAATCAATATAAATACTAATCAAATAAATTTATATAAGAATAATCACAGGAATATCACACTTCTATGTACATGTTCAAAAACGCTATTTAGATATCTCGTATTTAAATTCATTGCAATTTACTGCATTATCCGTAATCCTTCCGAATAATAATACAAGGCTTGCAGTTAACTGCGCGATGGTTGATATGTCCGCCAACAAATGCGACAACTATAATTCTCATCACATGTTAATTATATAACTCTCTTGCTACAAGTAAAAAAGATCCTGTTTCAATTGTACGTTTTGCAGATCAAATAAATATGTTTCGTTCGTTAATGCAACAATTGGCGTTTCTTTATAAGCCTTATGCGTTGGCTGTATTGTCAACCGGTTATGTCCTAGCAGAATTGGGCCACTTTGTAATAGGTAAGTCATCCATCGATCCTCTCTATTCTCTAGACATTTTAATCATTTAATTTATCTTAATCGTCAATCGATTTCAATCAGATTTTATTTTTTATTAGAATCTTTTTTTTTATTTTTTTCGTGTATTATATATTTTGCATTTTGTTCTCAATGCATTTCTTATTTTACTAACTAATGAATTCTTTTGGGAAGGTGTTACGAGTAAAGAGATCGCCGAAGACCTGCATTACGGCGATATTTCCTGCCAATTTAATTCGACGACACTGTGGTTGGTCGACCTTCCGGTGCAATGCGAAATTGCGGAGAATTCCTCCTAGTAAGTCTAGTTAATGCCAGCCATGTGCTCCAGAAATCCCAAATGAAAACGAGAATCGTACGTAACTGTGAGTGTAATTAGCGGTCAGTATTTCCTTCTCTGACAAATCGACTTCCTTGTGAGTGAGTGATTGATTCACTGGCTTGATACCGGCTAATTGTAAGTTACGCGTCGATAATGAAACAAGATATCGCGAGGGAACGCACGACATTGCATCAAGATTAATTGTCTCGCCATTCCGGAAAAACTGCTAAATGCCACGAATAACTTTGCGATTCACAATAGAAAAAAAAAAAATTCCCATCTCCGTCTCTAACTTCCATTTGTACGGTATTGTAATTCTACGAGCATCAATCAAGCAGATCGAAAACTTGCCGCACGCGCGCAGCAACTTATCGCATTCGTCATTGTGTTGCACTTTCGCTCGGTCCTCGCATAACGCGTTCTTTGTTCCTTCCGCAGCTGCGAGTCCCTGGAATTGAACGGATCTCATTATTGCGAATGGAATTACAATGGCCTCGGTCTGGACTATCAAATCCTGGCGGGCCCTAGCTTCATTGCGATCTACACGATCGTCGGTATTATCTTGGGCATTGCGGCCGACAGATATAACAGGTAATCAACAAAATCAAATAATATATTTTATATGAATATTTTTTATCAAATTTATATTTTATATTTATATATACAACTATATGAATAATAAAAATATATAACGCACGAGTATTATATTTACCATTTTCAGAGTGAGATTGCTGACGTTTTGCACTCTGGTATTCAGTGTCGCGATCTTCCTGAGCGGAGCCGTAAAGGAATACTGGCAGCTTCTTATTCTACGAATGGTTCTGGCAGCCGGGTAAGTCTTTTCTTAGTAATAATGGCGCTTCCGCTTCCGATTGTTCGTTCGTTCATTCGCGAACGACAATAGAGAATCTTCGCGTATTAATAAAGTCTCAACGAATATTGCAGGGAGGCAGGGTGTAATCCGATGGCGACTGGTCTTCTGTCCGATTGGTTCGAGGAAAAGCAAAGAGGCCTCGTTATGTCCATTTTTAATTGGGGCATTTATGGTGGTTACGGCATCGCCTTTCCGGTCGGTCGCTACATACCTGATCTAAACGTCTGGGATCTGGTGAGTCGATACAATTGTCTCCTTTGTGTCTTTTTCTCTTTTTGTTTGTGTTGTGATTTCCAAAGTCGGACAGGTAATTGCTCGATAAACATTTCGAGATAATTTCCGTGCGGCAGGAAAGCATGTGTGAATGAAGGACATGCTGAATTAAAGTGTAGATGCTGCTTAATAACAATACTGATAGAAAAAAAAAAAAAAATATATATATATATACAAATATAAATAAATAAATAAATAAATAAATATAATATTTCTTACAATGATTGCATGCGTAAAAAAGTAACTTATAATTTAGAATTAAATACCGACGACGCGGAAGAAGGCAAAGGATGTAGTTAACAATTACGTTAATAACACTGTAGATTAACTACTTCCTTAACTGATCGTGAGATGTACAATTAAGAATTAACGTAATCAGAACAAATCGTTAATTGGCAGGGCTGGAGAGCCTGTTATTACGGTGCCGGCGTGATCGGTTTAATCATCGCTGTCCTCACCGGTCTGACGCTCACCGAGCCGAAGAGGAAGACGATCGGCGAGGAAGCCAATGACGGGAAGCAAGTATCGGTTTGGCAAGCGCTACTGCAACCGCGCATTATTCTCTTATGCCTCGCTGCCAGCATCAGACATTGCGGTAAAGGGCAATACGTTGACGCAAAAGGATTGAGATACATATCGAGGGTATATTAGCGTCTACGAGTTTGCACTAAACCGACGAATTTGCCTCGATGTTCGCACGCATTTTCTTTTTTCTTATCCCTTTTTCCAATAATTAAAATCTATGTGTGTAATCGCGGCACAGTGAGTTGTGCGTTTGCTTTCTAAACCGAAGAATTCTTGGATTCACACATTTCATAATAAACATCAAATTTATTCGATCGCACCTCTTGGAAAGCGAATCACCGAGAATATTTTGCCATGAACACCTCTTTACTCTAGTTTGGAACCGCTGTTGAAACTGTAAATCTCATATAACTGCGGAAGACGCACACTACAGATGTACATATGTATGTATGTAGAGGGGTCATTACTCTTTGACAAAAGGAAACAAAAGGAACGGGCTATGATAAAATTTATATATGAATTTCATTGATTTAAAAATTGATAAAAGCCGATTCTAACAAGTAGCTAAATAGTTAAATATTTTTGAGAAATTTTAAACTCAAATTTATATTTAATTAAAAGTTAATTAATTTAAAGATAAATTGTAAAAATTAAAATTATAGAGAGAAATAGTTTCTATTCTTTTAGACATTTAATTAGCAAACGTCCCTCTTCAATTGAGTGATTCACATTTGCTGTCTATATCAATCTTTTTCTAATTGCGCGTATCCCTTTATATAGATGTAATTAAATCAGAAATTTTTATCTCTTTTTTTAGGTGGCTTGTGCTTCGCTTACAATTGTGACCTATACTACAGGGATTATTTCCCGGATTACAATCTCGGCTGGTGGCTTTTCGCCGTTACAATCGTCATCGGCAGCATCGGTGTCGTGCTCGGTGGAGTTATTAGCGACAAAATTGTGACGAAGTTAGGAATTCGATCACGCGTAGCTTGTTTAGCGATCAGTCAGATAATCGCGACGCCGTTCGCATTCGGTTCGGTGTACTTTAATCCTCTTTGGGCTATGATCACACTGGGAATTTCTTATTTCTTCGGTAAGACGTTATGTTAAATATGAATTAAAAACCATTAAAAAAAAAATTTATATTTAATTTATAATTTAATGATTAATTGAATGTTGATATATATTTTATACTAATGTCGCAAACATATATAATATTTATAATTAATGATTATCTCCATGTTTGATCTTGTCGTTTTGTTTACAGCCGAAATGTGGTTTGGAATATTGTTCGCTATCGTGGTGGAGATTGTTCCTTTAAATCTGCGATCGACTACCGTCGGCGTTTTTTTATTTGTCATGAATAACATCGGCGGAAACTTACCGATTCTCGTCGAACCTACCAGAATGACCATTGGTTTCCGAGAATCGTTGTACATTTATTATGCTGGTGCTTACGGCATCAGTAAGTAATAAAATGGCAAATTAATTCTCATTATTCCGTATAATCATTCGTCTTCATGATCATTTATACGTCATTAAGAGGTTTATAAAAGCTTTATGAAAAGTTTAGACTTTTGTATAATTAATCGTTGGTAATATACATATTATCGTTATTATCCTATATAATAATTATAATTATTATAATACATTTTTTAAGTATTTAAATGAAAATAATTGCAAGAATTAATGAAACTTCTATCATGAATTTTTTTTTTGGAAGAAGATCGAACGACAGTCTCATGGTACTTTATTTGTAGGTTCTATTATGTTCTTCCTCACTATGTTCCTAATGGACGGCTCTGCGGAGGTGGAGAGAAAAGTGGACAGGGAGATGGAGAAGACTGCTTCGCCAGCATACGACAATAGCACATTTACTAACGACGATGGCCAATTGTCAACATTAGAGTTACCGCGGTTTCCGGCACGACCGCCGATCTACGAACATTCTCGGTTATGAGCCGTGAAGAGCAGTTGCTCTCATATAGAATAAACTGTAAATAATGTTTCGAGTCATGTATAAATCAAGTACAAATCGCGTAGCTTATAATGATAACGGCAATAATGCATTAAAATTAATCAAAAATAAATTTCAAAAAAATGCACAATAAGTATTGATAAATACAACAATTTTTCTATAACGTAAAGAATATCAAGCATAAGTGTGATATTTCTTTTACGTTTTTCGTCGATTATTGATAAGCTAAAGTTCCTCGCGCCAAACTGGGACTTATAAAATTATGCGAGCGCGCAATTTATCAAGCAACAGCTGCGATAATTAAGAATTCTGTTTTGTTTAAATTTGAGTTGCGTTGCAAAACACTCGTGTGTACCTAGGACAAATTATTACGTAAGATTTTTGCTAAAAATAAAATTTTATAAAAGCTTGGTAAATTTTGCAAACTTGGTAAACAATTTTCAAGATGCGTTTTGTGCTTTTAAAATAGATATTTGTAATAAAAAAAAAGAAAGGAATGTAGCTTGTAATTTTTACCAAAAAAAAATTTTTTTAAATTCGCAAGAGAATTAAAGTAATTACGATTTACGTAGGTCAAGCGTCTATTAGGAAACGGATTGATCCAGGTATCGCGAAATAGTTTATACACATGCACAAACTCATCACCAACTGTCTCTCGCAAAAAATATTTTATTGAGAAAATCACATAAATTAATTAATTAATATTAAGTGGCGATTGGTTTCGTGTTATCACATGTTATAGACAGCCTGTGTTGAGTTCACCATGACGGATAATACAAAAGGTAATAATAATGTATCATACATTACTACTGATCACTTGGACACACTGATGAAGTTCTACACACACAGGATACAAATAATTCTATGTACCGGATACGAACTAGCGCAGTGATGAGATTCGCTATCCTTTTCTCTCTATATGTACAAATTATTTAATATAAATATAAATGAGTATATATATAATATATGATATATATATATATATATATATTTATAATGTACAAAAATAATAATTAGGAGCGGCGTCTTCGACGAGACACAAAGACACCTCGACAACGATTTTGTCATGAAATGCTGTGTACATATCTACATAAAATCATACGACAATACACGCACATACGACGCATTCGAATAAATATTCGCTCAAAAGTGTACGCTGCTACACTGATTAATCTACCTGCGTGCGACAAACGCAGGAGAAGGAAGTACGTGGATGCAGTGCGTAAATAAGCGTAAAGACTAAAGCCTCCTTCTCGGGTTCAGCGAACTCTAATACTTCTCGAGCTGGCTAATACCCGACGGCAATAATGCTCTTAATACTAATACGGATGCTCTCTTCGTCGAACAGCCATCGTGCTGTTCACCAAAGCTCGATGCAACGACGGACCGTTTATTTTGATTGCGATACAAAGTGATGTCGATGCGTGTTATTCAGTTACTTTACGAGGTCTTTCTCGCTGAGAGTTTCCAAATTCACAACGTTTTCAAAACAAACTGCTTCATCGACGATTGCATTTTTTATTCTGCAAGATCGAATTACGCATAAATGAGAAAGTGTGTCGTTGAAAAACAATTTACACGAATTCAAGACGCAAGAAAGTACGTAACGATAACGTCATTCGGCTCTATTCATATATTCAAAAATAAAGAATAGTCTATCTCTGGAACGCCTAAAAACTATGACGATGAACTCATGCAAGTATGCCGATTTGCATATCAAAACATATACAAGCTATTCTCTCATTCGGCCACGTCATTTATTTCGTTATTGTCTCCTCAATCGCTAGGGGCCGATCGACAAACTTGCACCACATACATAAACGCAGGAATAATTTACGCTGTCTTTCATACCGTTCGCATTTCTTTTCATACATAATCATATTGATCTTTAAAGGAACTAATTCTCTCGCGATTTCGACACACAGTTTCGCGAAATCCATCGCGATTCAACATTCCTCCGTGGATGTGCTGGAGATCTGCGTACTGGCGCCGCTGGAAAAGCTACTTCTGCAAGTTTCCACAGCAAGGGCAGTGTCTGGTACCTGCACAAATTGTACCTTCTCTTTGGGCCACTTGTTTTTGCCGTAGACGCAATTGAAGATGTTATATCGATGGTCCATCTCCAAGTGACTTAAAGTGCTGCTGTGCCGGCGTTTCAGCACCTTCTTCGCCATCAGGCTACGATTGTTTTTGTACGATAGTTCGCGATGGAAGCAAAAGAACTTGCGCAACTCTCGTTTCACCCGTTTGGACCGATAACCGAAGAGCAACGGGCTTGCGTAAGCGGCCAGAATCAGGAAGCTGAGAGCTAGCACGTCGTATTCGTGCGGGAATTCGTAGTTCGAGTACTGAGGCAGATTCTTCATGATACTCAATAGTACGTACGGCGACCAGCAGATCAGACCCATGACGATTACCAGCGCGCTAATCCTGGCCGCCCGGGTCTCCTCGCGGTATCTAAACAAGGAGCCGTTGCTGATCCTGTGCTTGATACAGTTGATGTAACTGCTAGTGCTGCGAATACTGGCCGCCCGGTGGAGAGTCCCTGGCTTTCCGGGCGCCGGCGTGATTGTGACGATCGGTGCTAGAAGGCAAGACGAGGATTCCACGTTGTTATCCACGTTTCTACGCTCAATCACATGCGGTTCCCCGTTAACTTCCAAAATGCCAGATTTCGACAAACGGCGACTCGGTCGTCTGGATCTCTTATTCTCCAAATTATTATTGAAATTCGAGATCTCATTTTGAATCTGTTCTGCGTTTTTAACTGTGTCACAATTCTCTGCTTCTTCAACATGACGAGTCGTCCTCTCGAGAGAGTCCTGTCTGGAAGTTTCTGTGTTTTCACACGACTCTTTCGTTGTCTCGCATTTAGCGAATGACAAGAGATAATCGGAAGATATTTCGTCCGCTATCTTGCAAGTTGCCTTAGGAACTTCCAAGGAGTCAAAGAAATCGTAATGTCGATCGTCTTCGGATTCAGATTCGCTAGAGTCCCCGGCGATCCATTCGGAAGACACTCCGACGTCTGTAAAATCGTGCAATGATTTCTGTTTGCAATTTGCTTCCGTGTTATCAAATTTATTTCTGACAAGGTTCTCATAAGTTGAAACACTGCAATCGTTCTCAAGGTCTGCCGCCTCTGTCAGATTATTATCGTTATTTTGTTCGTGCGAAGGCGAGACTTCCACTGGCTGCAGCCCGACCGTGAAAACGACTCCTGACGAGGTCTTCTCGTCGTTTGGTCCCGATTGCGCGTTGTCCGAGGACGACGAAAAGGATCTTCGACGCGACGTCTGATTGGCCGAGTGTGTGGTCTCGCTAGTCTCGTCGATGGAAGAGAGACTCGAGATTTTAGGTATTCTGCGAAATTCTTCCGGAAACGCGTCAACGGATTGATTCTGCGATCTCACATATGGATCTTCGCAGAAGCTGGCTGACGACAGAATTGGTCGCGAGCCGGTCCTGCGAGTTCTCTCAGAGTTCCGATGCGCGGCCGAGTAAATGCTGATGTAGATCCAGCAGACCCCGGCGAACGGAAACAGATACGCCAACATGCTGTGTACGATCGCGTAAATAAGCCCGTAAGTGGAGGAATTGTTGGTCAGGGTACGGAAGCTCATAGTGGAATTCTCGAGGAGGTCGACGCTGCGGTCAATCCTAATCGATTCGATCGTCTTTAGCAGCGTCGGCGTCGTATCGTCCATCTCCATCTCGCTCGTCTCGTTGTCGAAGAATGCGAACGCGGAATCAATCGGGATCTCTGTCGTCGCGGAAATGTTCAGCGCGATGTGTTCACGGAAGGACGAGTTATCCAAGGCCGTCGTGCAGGATAACCACAGACTACGTGGATTCGGATTGAAAGCGGCAACCAAGCCGAATCCCGCCGAGATCAGCCAGACGGAGACGATCAGCACGGCCGACTTGAGCTTGTCGACCCGAGCTCGATAACGCAGCGGATCCACCACGGCGAAATATTGGTCAATGGCGATCAATAGAACCGAGAGTACCGATGACGTGGTGACGAGCGCGGTCGCGCCTTCTGATATCGCGCAAATATTGCTAGCGGCCGATGCGGACGTCGGTGTTGATGTTGACGTCGAGCCGAACGGCGACGTGGCGTCGTCCGGCGTCGATGTAGAAGTTGTCAACGTGTTACCTGTTACCGGCCCGTCCATCATCAGCAGCGGATTCAACATGGCACACGTCAGCAAATTCGAGATAGTTAGATTCATCACAAACCTGGAATGGAGATAAAACAGGTTGTTTCTCTCAATCAAATATTGATAGTGTTCGATGCCTGTGCGATTGTTTTAGAATTTTAGATTATGAATAGGAATAAACTCTTTAAATTCAACTAAATGAGTAGTAACAGTTTATTAATAATCACAGATGTATTAAGAATTTTTCTTAAAATATAATTAAAAAATGGGACAAAAAGAAGGAAAAGAGGAAAAATAAAAGGGAGAGAAGGAAAATATGTTAATATGTTTATCTTTTTTTTATACAATTTTCTTAAAATATAATTAAAAAATGAGATGAAAAGCAGAAAAATAAAAGGGAGAGAAGGAAAACATGTTAACATGTTTATCTTTTTATTACACAATTTTGAATTTAAATTAATATTAATTAATAAATTAATGTTATATAGCAATAAATTATAATATACAACGCATTAACATAAAGCGACGTAAAGCGAGATGAAAGAAATATATAGCTATAAGATCAAATTCAAAGAAAAAAAGATCACTATTTCTTGCATAAATTACATTCACGTCATATAATTTCTTAGCCTAGTAGTGTTTTTAATGACGAGTTACATATTAGCATATAAGAAATATACAAGAGTATATAAATTATCGAACTGTCTGACATTTTTATTGTTCACAGACAAATTATGGTTGCGATTTCTGCCAACTTAAATTATTTATTACCCTGAGAGCAATAGCATTTAAAGAACCCACAGTGTTTCATTTCACTGGTTTATGCTGTCAACAGATTGACAACCGGATTCGCTCAATCTTTTCGCCAAATGAACGACAAAAATCGCTTTGATCTAATTATAGTTTCAAAACATTGTTTGCGTTATTTTGTAAAACCTCGATACAATAATATAATAAATAAATTTTCTTTTTTACAACAGTAATCGTTAATTTGGAGTATACCGTTAATAATAATGAAGTGCTCTCAAAATATACGAAGGTTTATTATTATACTCATTGCGGTAGTTGCCAAAATTTGGTATTAGGTGCGTCTGATTGATTTCCTGGCTCAGCAGGTGAAAATCTACGTAATAACAATGATAGATCCAGTCCTCGTGGTACAGAGTACAGAACTCTATTAATACATCTTACTAATATGAACGGTACGTGTTTGGTTTTACATCAAAAGTACTCGAATTTCGACCCGATTAAATTTCAAAAAATATTATTCATGATTATATAATTATACATTTTTTATATAATTATAAATTTTATTTATATGGCAAATAAATAAATATACATATATATATATATATATATATATAGTCCAAATAAGTCAGTTATCTCTTTACGTTTATTTTCATACAATTATTTTTTAAATTGCCCAAATTTAAGCTTTGTGAGTCATTTGAGCGTGACGGTTAAATTTCCATGAAAATTATGCGAAGAAATATAGCTATCTACCTCCTTCTTTCCGCATTACATCGTGCATCCTCAGCGACACGACGAAATCGTAAACTGGAATATTTAGACTGGCAGTGTCTCACAAGAAATGCGAGATGTAGTCTATAGAAACGACACTTCAAACGCGATTTTATTTACGAGCGTGATGCAAAATACGTCTGTATGTATTCACAGAAAAATACGTAGGCCGCGTGAATTTGAACGAAAATAATTTTCCTACAACCGATACAGGACTTTAACGATTTTTAGGCAATCATATTTTCATACGATGTGACAATCAATCTAATAACTTGGCGAATATTTCGTAACTTTTACATTCTTATTTACAATCAATAACTTGGAATTTTTATCAGAGCTCTCAAAATTTTACAAGTGTATTGATCCATAGATATGGCGTTCGTGTAACGAATTTGAAATTCATTTCTGGTTGTAATGTCACCTTATCGTTATTTATTTATAGCAGGCTAAACTTTAAGACTCAATTATTAATTCTCCGGGAAAAAATGCAAACGTCTGTCGCTATCAATGCACTTATAGGGTTATTAACTTTGGCAGAAACGCAACACGCGTGAAATAAATGCACGGTATATTATTTATCGGCATGGCGTCTTAACAAATATTATGCAAATCTAACGATGGCTAAATATATTACTGCCTTAATCATCTGGCGTGTGCGGTTTATTTCCATTTTTTGGCGCGACATGCTGAACTGTCATAAGACTCCCTACGCTCGTGTCTCTTTATATTATGCAACTTTTTACACTGTCCGCGAAAAGATTATATCTGTCGTGACATACGTCGATAAAGCGCGTGAATGAATTTCAAAAACCGTCCTATATAAGGATTGACGTCACTTGTATGATTGACAAGAGCACTGTTTATCAATGATAATGCGATCGCAATTTTGCAACTATATACGTCAATGGGATTATCTGTCTATTATGTATATTTTTTCTGAACAAATAAACACGGAGTGATTCAGGGTTACGGCCCATATGTCCGATATTGAATAAAGAAGGAATATTTAAAAACGAAAAAAAAAATATAAGGCAAAATGTTAGACAAAAATTTCAAGGAATTAATGGCAATAAATAATAAAAGTTAATGCTATTTTTTTAAACAAAAAAAAAAAATGATTTAGTTATTTTTATTTTAATTTCCTACTCGATATGAAACGATCGGTATACTGACCTGTTAGAAATGGTGCGTAATCCAGGCCGTACGAGAAACGCGAGCAAAAGAGTCGCGTTGAGGAGGAAGCAGCCGAAGAGCACGAAGCTCCAGGCCGCAATCCCCGGGTTGTTCCACCATCTTTCTAAATCTCCCAAATCCACCGATCCTTCTTCCACGATCCCCGTCGCAGCTCCATCCATTCATAAATAATAAATGTACCACGGGGCTTTCTGCAACATATTAGCGTAACGCATTTTTGTCAGAATGATACCTTTCAAAGATTAATCTGCTTCCTAGAATTATTTAGAAAGAATAGCATCAATTAATTTTAATACCGAAGAATTAAGATTAATACTTGTATTCTTTAATTCAAAGATCAATTTATTTAAGTTTAGTGTAAAATGTGTCAAAAAAATAGGTTTGCAGAAATAGAGAAGATTAATTTACTCGGCATTTATTCAAGTTCCAAGAAAATTACGTTAGACAGTTGTAATTGTCTATTATGACGCAAATTATTTCTTGGATGATTCTATAGAATTGTATGTAGAATTACGTTCTCGAAATGGGTCAATTTGTATCACGATTGCGCGAAAATGGCGCGACCCCAATGTACGAAGCTAAGGAGTTCCCATCAACATATGTATATTTTTAGACGGATTTCCCTGTCCGCACGTGCTGTAAAAATATCTATGTGGACACACACGTGCCCTACGTATCCAATTATTTGCGTGCGACTGCGTATTCGCAAAGTATGATCAAAATCATATTGAGATTTGTATTCGAAGGAGCGAAGAATGGGTTGTATAACAAAAAAAAAAAAAAAAAAAGTGCGCTTTTGTATTTTTTACGTGAATGGAGATCGTCTCTGCAAACATTGTTACTCGGTAAGATACAAATAACTTATCTGAATAAATATACTTAATTTAAATAATAAAGGAGAAACATGATTCGCAGACAGAGGCTAAGGTTAATGTGATGAAAATGCGTTTTCTAAATATAGTGTAACGTATGTTTCTTACAAATTGGTTGTCTCTCTTTTTCTCGCACATAAAGTTATATTCCCTGTAGATAATAAAATAGGTTAACGTGAAAAATCGGTGAGTTGTAGTATCGCACGTGAATATATAACTTTTAGCGGTTGGAAACGTGTTTTTATTCGCCACACAAGATGAACAAACAGAAAGCGTAAAGATATAACATGTTTCGAAAATAAAGCGTCCTTTCCCCACCATCTCCTTCAATTGACGTCAACTAATGTTTTTCGATTGATATTATCGCAATATGATCTTTTTTTTCAATTATCTACCGCGATTAAGTCAATAATCTTTATCACGCGCATCTCTCTGCTTATCGCTTAATCCCCGAATATTTGTCGCTTTTAAAGTGCCTATTTAGACAGTACGATTTTTGATACAATATTATCAAGATATGTTTTTAATATCACATAAAGTCTAAATTTGCTAGTACTTATAACGCGAAACTCAGACTATATATATAATGAAAATTAAAAGAAAATCTCTTCTACATATTTTATACCGGTTATTTTTAAAACAGCCAACATTTAACGTCGTAAAATATAATGGACGATTAGCCGGTAATAAATTATATTACGTCATTCTATGACAATTTATCTAAAAATTACATTGTGAGAAGTGTTTGAATGAAACAAGATCAGCCTTTCTAGCAGTAAAATCTTAGATTCATATATTTTTCTTTTGTGATGAAGAACAATGGAAAAAGAAAAGTCTACACAGCAACCTCTTTATGTATCTGATGTAAATTATAACTTTCATTTCTCAATATTTTTTGCGACGATGGATAACGAAAAAGGAAAAGCTGACAAAAACGATCCATCACTTCGGCGTGCAATGATCGACCTTATGGTCGATATCGCCGGGAGATTTGGCAGCGGTTCAAGACTCGAATAGTGAGAGAGAACACATCACATAGACATCAATCTACATGATCTGCAGGCGTATGTATAGTCGTTTATTTCGGTTTAACGAAACTCTCGGCGGAAAGTGTCGCTTAAACCACGATCGTGAGACGCAAATCGAGCCGACAGGCGAATCATTAACGGCTGGTCGCTTCGAAATCAATGTTATCGTATGTCATGCGCTTGCGACAACGCAAACGTGCCAATAACAACAAACATACCCCCCGCAATTTTATGAAGCGAACGATAACAGCAGTTGAGTTGAAAAACAGTTGAGAAGAAACCATTTCGTATGTGAAGCTCATTCGCATTGCGCAATAAATTAAATCCGATCTTTTAACTCGATTTTATTCCTCAATATCCTTCAGACCTAATTTCTTAATATATGAAGAAGACTCTGTCTTTAATATATTTTTTATAACCGGTGTCGAATATCACGAGTAAAATCGTTGCGGTATATTTCGTAGTAAAAATTTTAGATCTCATAAATGTAAAATGTTACAAGAAAATTGAGAAATATATAAAAGATATATAGTCTCCTTTCTTTCACATATCATTACATTTTTTTTTGCATATAACATACAGCATTATAATTGTAGGGTGCATTATTAACGCTTCTTTATTTTTAAATCTTTTAATTCATTCTCAAATTTCTAATATATAAATTTATGTAAATTTAGTGTTATATTACTATACATATATAAAATTTTCGGCCATATTTATCTTTAATATAAAAAAAAAGTTTTCTAATAAATAAATTTGCTTTTCTTAAATTTAAATTATGTATACGTACACGGTAAAAAACATTTTGTATTTTTGTTGAAATTTTCTTGCGTAGAAATTTTTGTGTTAAACTTTTAACATACTCTTATGTTAATATAACATACTGTCGTTATGTTATTTTAACTTTTTTGCATTGAGTTAATATTCACCATTTCTAAGAGTTAAAACAACACAATTAACAAGTAAATCTTACACTAATTCACATTTTTGTGTTAATTTTTTACATATTATTTGCGTTATTTGTCTACATATTTGCCTTCTGTTAAATTAACATTAAAATTAGAGTGGCTAAAATGGGACACGAGAAATGTGTTAAATTTTTTACCGTGTATATATAAATCTTTTAATTGCCGCAATTTCTCACTCTTTTTTTATTTAAAAATTGTACACAACTTAATTTATGTATTTTTTATACATTTATACTAAATTTAACATTCGATCAGAAAACAATTTGCAATCATCGATAATTCGTCGTGACCGATTCAATATCAAGAGCCGGAGCTGTTGCTATAAAAGGCTTGTACGAGTGCCGATTATGCGAAAATGCTGCGTAATGTATTCGTCTTATAATACGGAGCTATTTTCGCGCACATGACTCGATAAAGCACGAAATCGTTTCCACGCGAACGACCGCGACAATGTCTACCACTATTGTGTTTATCTTTGCTAAGAATAGAGCGCGAATATCTAAACACAGCGCCAAAATTGCTCATTTTATTCGCCTGATTATGTATATATACGCGCACGATAACAAAATCACCATCAGTAAATCCGAAGCAGATGTCATTGTCATTCTGCGTAGCATGTCACTCACGTGAGTTAAGTGACGTGAACCGCGATATTGTCAGTGCACATCACATGCTATGCGGGTGTACGGAAATACACACACATATATTATACATGTACAATTTCCTGATATATATATATATATATATATATATATATATATGTATGTATATATGTATGTATATATAATAAAATATATGAGAAAATTTGATTTGGTAACGGTCGGTGACATCGGAGTATGTATACGCCTCCATCGATTCCGATAAGATTCGATTTCGCATTTTCAGACACGGCGTCAGCAATTATTCTGCTCGTATCGTAATAAAAAATTGACCGTGTTGTTCTTTTCTCTAAAACTTATTTTCCATTAAAATAAATGTTTAAGATAAAATTTAAAAACCAATATTTAAAGAGCTATTTTCGTAAAAAAAAATAATAGTAACACAACATGTTTCGAAAACGTTGTTATATTTTTACACAATGGTTTCACCAAGAAATTTGGAAAGATGCACAATGAACTCGAGGACTGATTTATCAGGCGCGACAAAAAATATCTCGTCAATTTTTTTCGGAAGGTTATTCGAAATTGGGTTAACAAGAATTGAATAGAGGTCAATAACTCACCAGATGTGTGAAATTCAGCCAATGATTTTGACGATACAAAGGCATGACATGGTGCCGATCGCTATTCCCTTTGCCTCAATTTTCCATGTTGATTCTTGAAAACCTTGAAGATAAAACAGACACAAAAAGCATTATTCTTTCTGCGTCCGGATAAACAGTATTTCCCAAGTATTTCTTATCATACATCGTGACCTCGGACCACACAAGATGCAACTTGAAAGGAATTTTACGTAAGAATTTTTTTAATCGTGACCAAAACATAGATAATTAATTTGAAAATATATATAAAATACAACAAAGATTTTCCGTAGTATTAATTTGATTTAAATGTATTAAAACAAACTATTGAAAAAAATTGAAATAGAAAAGAGCAACAAAAAAAAATCATAAAGTAATCTTTTTTGGAACTACATTAAAACACAATTAAAATTTATTATGGATTCATTAAAAATCTTCATTCTCGATGTATATCCTGTTCGAGAAAAATTATTGAATATCTTCGATAAGTATAATCATGATAAATCTCTGTAAGTGCATCTCTCTCTCTCTCTCTCTCTCTCTCTCTCTTATAAATCGAACAGGCACAGTCACGCTGATAAGCGGTATTTTATCGCATTTATCAAAAGACATGTCGGTACTCTTCCTGGAATTCTCCAGATGCCTGATAGCTTTAGGCCGCGACTGATTCATAAGGATTGATTAGTTTCTGAGGCCTCATTATCATCGAATTAATTCTGTCTGTGCAATTTACACTCTTCGCCACGTATCGTTCAAGGTAAAATTACACACGAACAGATAATTTAATAACGCAAAGAACAGGTGGAAACAGTGCATGTATATACATAGCACTGCAAGAATTTCAAATTAAAAGATCACATATAAAGTAAAACAAAATTAGAAGTTTTAAATAGTAATAAAGATAGCGTTTATTTTGATAAAACTTATAGCACATCAGATAAGAGGCAGAGTCATAAAAATTTTATTTGTGAAAAAGTTCCTCCTTCGGTTACATATATTCGATAGATATATTGAACTTTTTACACACGTTGAAAAAGTGTGTAAAAAAGCATATCTAAAATGAGATATATGTGTCGATATATATATATATATATATATATATATATATATATATATATATATCGGTACAAAAAAATGTGCACTATTTCGTTCTACAAGATACAATTCGTCTAAGAAAACAAACTCCTCGAAGAAAAATTGCGAAAACAAATCTTCGGCTTTCACAAATTTGCACGGCTCCACAAAATTGTCGAATTTATAGAAGATACTTTTTACACTCACCACTCACATAAATTAAAACACATTTGTAAATAAAATTTGTTAAAGCGATGTTTGCTTTTATGCGAAATTTTTAAGAAGTTAGTAATCGCACTAAAGTTTTCAGCGTCGATCTGAGAATGAAAATTATCAATTGAATCTTTTGCATACGCGAAAATCACTTTGATCGATAATGAGAAATTCATCTAATTCGCGACAAAGGAAATTGTCAAATGTGACAACCAAAGAGAGTTAAAGGTAGCAAATCTTTTGGGACAATTCACAAGAGTCTACTGGATGAACAAATAACGTGGGACTGAAGTCATTGACGAAATATTTAAAATCATGTTATGGAAGAGAGTAAAGAGAGGGGATATCTATGTGTACTTAGCTCTAATATTAATGTGGTATCGTATAATTTCCTGAGTTAACATTGTATCTTATCGATTACGGATAAAGCATCGCCAATCTTATTGCAATGCAATCTTACGAGATTATTGTTTTGAACGATTACATAGTTGAGAAATTGGATAAGTTGAGAAACACTAGCGAGAGAAAAAAGTAATAAAACAGAATATAGAGAAACGTAGAAAGTGCGTGTTATATAGCACGGAACAGACTTGATACTAAGAATTGCAATAAAACAGTGTTCTTAATCTGTGTCATCATAGTCATGATTCGCGTGCAACAAGAATCATAAAAAATCAAGCATATTCATTAGCAGATGCAGATGCATCTTTGTATTACGTACTTTTTTTCTACAACATCAATTTCATTAACGAAACATAATCGTGCTTCTGCAGACAAGAAATCGATGTTTACGCATATGTCGTTTTTCTTATTACTTGGCGACGCTAGAAATTAATTAATTAATTCACCGCCCGTGGAAAAACTATCGTCTCTTTTTTCCCTGAACCCCTTATTTATTATTACGCCGTATTACCGCCTGCTACTTCCGCGTGTTACGTTGGGAGAGAAAAAATTTTACAATGCGAATCTCTCAGAGTGTGTTACTGCTTTTGAAATTATATTACCAGTGACAAAAAAAAAAAAAAAAAGAATGTCCTTTCTTTCATCGCATAAATGAGAATGCGTATACGCATATAAGCACTCCCCCGTAAACCGGTTGAAGATTTACGAAACTTTGCGAGAAACCGGAGTGTCGCCGACGCGCGTTGAATACAATCTCATTTCCTCGTTCGAACGAATACGAAATATTCCATTTCTTGAATATTTATCGCTCTTCCCCGTTATTCGTGTGTTTTTTTATGGAATCATAAAAATTATTATTATACATCTACTAAATTTAAAAATATATGGATTTTGAAAAAAAATTAATGAAATTTTTTTTATTATAGACATAAAAATAATTTTAATATAAATAATCGTTGCTGTTAAATAATAAATTATATAATAAAAATTTTCAATCAACATATCAACATCCGCAACTGATATTACTACTGCTGATATTAGTTGCAAAAAATCTATCTTTTTCTTTACATAACACTGATTGTTTCTAATTCACATTCATTTTTATATTTAAAGTCTTTTGCTGTTTTTAAGAAGATCGATAAGCATAATATCCACGCGATAATTGCATAAATAATGCTACAAATAACTCGCGAAAAAACCCTGCCACATATTGTTACAAGGCTACTCTTGTCGATTATCCCATTACGATAATTATATACGACTAATAGAAATCAAGCTTCCATATCTGATCCACGTAAGATCGTGATATATCATTCGAATGATACACCTTACAAAGTCTATTTGCTCGCGTGTTCACAGTGACTTATCTGTTCAATATACATGCACGATTGCCGCAGGATACTCCAAAATTATCGCAATTTCCGTCAGTTATTATATCTTCAAACTTGATTAATATTATATCTTCAACAAACTTGAAGTTTATCTTTCCCTAAAAAAATTTATTAAAAATTTTTACCATGAAACTTTTTTCTGCAAATTGTTAATAATATTATTCAGATAGTATGTTAACATTGGGACACTTTGAATATAATAAATTTAGCAAATAAAAAAAAGTTATATAAGAATAAGCTATATCCATAACGAATTTTATTTTTTTAATATCCATTTTAAATATTTTTTAAATTAATTTACAGTTAAATTTTAGGCTTTTTTTTATAAGTTAGTCATTGTGTTGTGGGCAGAAAGAAAGCGCTTATTGGTTCTAGAATACTCTTTATATAGCGTGTAACGAACAAAGAGGACTATGTAAGAGCGCAGCAGGCGGGTTATATGCGGGTCTCCGACATCAGTACTTCTGACATCACTGAAACTTCTCTCTTTCTTGTGCCCGATGTTTGTTTCCGACGCACGCGGAAGCCACAATATCCGCGGAACATTTCTGGCCATTTCATCGAGTATAGTCAAAGTTTTCGCCGCGCTAAGCAAAGTATCTTTCATGGAAAATTCACGTTGACTTGCAATTCTATTTTCTTGTTTCCGTATAGTTTTCTTTTTTGTACACTCTCAACTTTGACCGGTATATCAGGCTTAAACATTTTAATCGACTTATTGGCAGATTATGATAAACATATATAAACATGTATAACGTCGCATTACGTGACGTAACGACTTCTTGAAATTCATTAAGTATTACGTAGTGTTATCCAAATATGAAAACCAGTATTGAATAAAACTAGTATTAAATAACTGCTGCAAAAATCATTGAGCCGACAAATAATATCTCTACTGCATAGAAGAAATCTCTGATAATTTCCAGAACATATATGCGTTGCATAATAAGAATGCAACATATTTCAAACGTACTCCGTTTTCTCACAAGACTTACGTTTCCCGGAGGAAGAAAAAAATTTCCCATGTCCAATCTCACTACGCAATCATCTACTGTTATAAGCGGCGGAAACCCATGCGTGATCTCTTCTTGTGCGACATTAAATTTTCCCGTTACACGAATAGCTTCTTCCTCCAAGCTTTCGTCGGCGCACACGCACGCACGCACGCGTACCGCGTTTCGTAACGCTGTAGTTTACACGAACTCAATTAACAAATTCCACAAGGTGGATATCGGCGAACGAGAGCGTCGTTTCATAGACTTGTTAGCACCTTGAGCTGGCTCGCGGCCATTCACGAGTGTGTTGCAACTCGCCATCGATACCTACATCGTCGGTCAACATCAAAGCTTAAGACAGAAAAAGAGAATAAAATACGATTTTAAAACAGATTTAACTAGAAACATTTGCAAACAAAAATATCATAAAAATTACTTAAAATTTTAATATGTATTATACTAGCAGAGAGATTAACCTTTAGACTGCTGCAAAGCCACTTTTGTGGCTCTAAGTGTGCTAATAAAATGGTGGTATTTAATAAATTCTAAATATATATTAATACACATATATATGTGTATGTAGCGAGTATATAATGTGTATTTGCGTTCTTATATGTATATGTGTGCGTGTGTGCGTGCGTACGTGCCTGTGTATGTGTGTTCGTATAGCACTAAAATTTTCTGCTATTTTTTTAGTTATGCACTAAGCATATATTTGACAAAATTATTGTTATTTCTTACATTATAGACATAGCATATACACATATATATATAAACACGTAGCCTATTACATATCATAAAAATCATAAAATGTAACAAAAGAATATAAATAAAACTTACAGAAATTGAAAAACAATACAATATACAAAAAAAAAATACAATACAAAAAAATATAATTACTAATTGTTTTATTTATTTCAAAAAATATATAATTTTTCATAATACATAAGCCTATACATTTATATACATTCATATTGTCAATATTGCTCTTAGATTCAAAATTTCATAAATCAGTGTTCAGAATCGAAATCTGTGACATCGAGAACCTCCAAATACGCTATTCTTGAGAAAATAAAAATTTTTTAAACTTTTTACCTCCGTTCCCTGACGCAAAGCAACTTTTGTGGCTTTGAATAAAACTCGAAATTATACGCAATGTGCCTGTTGTTTATATATATAAATTTTTGAGAAAAAAAAAAACACTATTTTAATGCAAAAATAGCGGCAGAGTAGAGGTTAATCTCTGATATGATAGTAGATGCTGGAATATGATAGAATTATACTTGGACCTTGTACATTAAAATTTTCAATGTTTCTTTCATATTTTATCTTTATTCTCTTTGTAACTTATTTTTATAATCCATTGTCAAAGTTTTAGCGACTACCGGTGGTGATACCCAAGGTCGATACTTTTTGGTGCGTCTGTCAACGGATGGCTGAGCTTGAAATATTGTCTCGACACACCGGCTACGTCCAATTTAACGCCTTAAAATTCATCGTGGCGAAATACACGAGGTGTTATTAATAAGCGAGCTTCGGGGAAAAAGTGCGTCGAGTAAGCGCGCGCCCGGAATAATTATGCTACGGATTGCGCGAAGGAAGGCATCGCGACTCGCTTCGCCGTAGTTCGATACGCTAAACGAAGATATTTAATCGATTAAAAAGCAGTGAATAGGCGTGTAAAATCGATCCGAAGTGAGCTGAAATCGCATTAATTCTTTTGCGCGCTATTATTATCTCTGTATATTAACTTCTTAAGTAGAAGAGAAATCATAAACCATTCCACGCCAATTTTCCCGTTAAATCATAATGACACGTATATAAATCGTATTATATCGCGCGTAAAGATTCTACATATCAAGGTTGAATGTACACGTCGAAAAATCGTGGATCAGTTTCGATAACGAAGACTCGGATATCAGTCATATATTTTTGTATATTCATATGGGTAAAGATAATTTCAACATGAAAATACTTAGCAATCTTAACAATGCTGATAATTTTGCAAAATCATGCAAATAATAACTCTCAAGTGATCTGAAAAGGATCAAGATCACATACTTATGTTCTATCGAGAAGTTATTATAGATTATTTTCGATAACGAAATTTTTCCGACTCTCTCTTTCTCTCTTTTTAATTTCTCTATATCTTTATGAATTTTATCGATCAAGATAATTCCAGAGAAAATACTTCAATTTTAAAATATTACTGATAATCTTTGAAATAATAATTCAAACGAGAATATTAATTAATATGAATAATAATCTTGTTATAAATGATCTCTCTCTCAGAACGATTATTACGTCAGAATTGTTCGTAGAATATTGAACGCTCTTGTGAGCATAGACAATTACTTAATGCATTACGTACTTTGATGTCCGGCCATTATAAAGAATGGATTCGAATGCTAATTCCAACAATATGCCGTGGAATGCTTCAACAACGTTCTAGCTTGTGACATCTCGCCATTTCCATCCTAGTCGTGTCTCGAATAAATTAATACCGGTCAACACGGTAAGTCGCATTAATCACCGATCACGCAATTAGCTTAGCGAAGCTTAATAAGCGGGTCAACATTGCTCGATCGATTGACAAATTTTCTCTATAAATCTTTATCCAAAGTGTTATACATTATACAGTCAATGCGTACTCAATTGTACATTCTTTAGTTGCCATGATAATATTGTAACGTGTTATGACATTAACAATATATATAAACCTCTCCGAATTTCTACCTCGCCACTTTCGTTGATCGTTAAGTACAACGTAAGAAAACAAATCGTTAAGCGAAAGAAATTTATTGCTAAAGAAATTTATATATATCTTAGAGACTATCTCTAACGGATAGTACGGGTGTTGTTAAATTTACAGATATGCGTCATCGTTTACATTTCGCCCTACTCCACGTTTCAATATCGTTTTCTTTCTCTCTCTCTCTCTCTCTCTCTCTCTCTCTCTCTCTCTCTCTCTTTCTCTTCACACAGTTAGTACTATATTCTACTTGGAGACAAAGCGTTAACAGAGACAATATTAAGAAATATGGTCGGGAACGCAACAATTCGAAGAATTCGGCGCGGTACAAAGTAAAACCGAAAAGTCACTGATGTAAACTCACGACTCTTTACGATAATGTGTATCGTATTCCAGACAAATATAAGTATTCGTTATTCTTGGACTTTGTCACGCGTCGTAATTCGGTCGTTGCACATACATCCTCTCTTGAGGCGATTACATTTATCGGGATCGTGCCTCGCGCGATCCTCTTGTGTCATCTCCAAAGGAAAGTTCCTTAATTCAACTCGAATCGTATAACGGCTGTATTGCGGCATCATGGAAAAATTATGCAGCTTATCGGCATGTATCGAGTAACGCTCGATGCAGCGCTGCAACACAGCTCCTTCTGAGATCTGAGATTTTGCAGCGCAACCCCTCCCAGCACAACCCGGCCTTTCCATCTCGTATTACTAACTGCATTTTTTTCCGCGATATTATTTACTATTTAACTAAACGCGGATGTAACATCTTGTCTTCGGCAAATGTAATAAAAATGAGAATTATTCTAATATACATATAAATCGTGATATATACTTGTTACAAATATATCATGCCATATTCTTTTAGAGACAATAATTGAGGGAATATATATATATATATATATATATATATATATATATATATATATATATATATATACAGGGTGTTTCGTAAAGCTTGGGCTAGCTATATATACTCATATTTTTTTCAAGATAAATGGAAAAGTGCTTATAAAATATGTTCTTAAACTCTTTAATAAAAAGTTAATGTCAAGTTTAGATTGAAAGAATAATAAATGTTGATGTTAAAGTTAAAAAATTAAAAAAATAATGTTAAAAAGTTCAAAAAGAAACAAAACTCAAAGAAGATATTCAATATGTCTACTGCGTGAAGAAATGCATTTCCAGATTCTTTCGCATCATATTTTATGCATTATTAACGAAGCATTTTAGGAAAAGTTTTATAAGAACTTTTTTTTGTTTGTTTTATGTTTTAATGAGAAAATCATGACTGTACATATATAGCCAGCCCAACTTTTACAAAATCCTGTAATGTAACACAAATATCTGTGTGTTAATGACTTTTTACATGTAGTATATTTATATAGTGTACTCTTTATTAAGTACATATTTGAAATAAATTTATATGATTGAACCGAACGATCTTACGATTAAAGAGTTAATGTGTATTCTTAAATTATTGAATCTATCGACTTTGGCGATTTCGTCTGTAATAAGGGCGATACGAAATGCGCGATTCCATTCAATGTTACGGCAACAGTGACACGAGCTGGCATTGCGCCGGTTATCGTTACCGGCATGATTTGCGCCCGTAATCATGGCACAGATCGGTTTGCACCCATCAAGCAAGCTTGTGCGAACTAGGTTAAGGCGAATGAGAATCACTGTTGACCCGGTCAGATTTTTATCAGACATTAACACTAACTACACCAACCCGAACAGCGGGGAATCGCGCGAGCTTTTCTACGAGATAATCGCAAATGAGAAAATATCGTAACGGTACTTTTCCAGGCTACTTCCCGTCATTTCCTATTCAATCAAAGATAAATCGTAATCGAGGAAGTCGAAATGTTTTTTTAAACGTCGAAAAGATAATTAAATATTTCGCTCCGCTTAATTTGCAAATCTGGGAAATTAGATTAGAATTTTATGAAGACCCATATTGCGGAGAAATTCTATATCAAGTCTTGTGTGTGCGATCAGGAATGTAATATCGAGATATTGGAAGGAACACAGAGTAAAATGCAATTCCCATGTATAGATCCCCAGAGTCAATCGCAATCATGTATAATATGTACATCAAAGAGTACATTACAAAGTAATTTATTGCACGTCACTTTCACTACTCTCAACTTTCTTACCTATCAGCCGTAATTATACGATATAAGAGTAAATGTATAAGATTTCTTTTTTTTTATATTAAACTAAAAAACTGCTCACGTGACTGTAAATCTACTGTAGAAATTTTTTATTCTTTGTCACACATTAGCTCTTTATTAAAATTTTTGACATTACAGATTTCTAAAACAAGAATAATTATTTTAATAGTTTGTTAATTCCAATAGTTAGATTATTATATTTTTATATGATTAGTTTATTGCGAAACAAAACAAGATAAAATCAATTTTCACGCATATGCAGATCGACGAGGTACGTTCTATTAAAAGACTGTCTGTAACAAAAATAACAGAGCATTGGGTATTATTCCATCGTGATCCGCAGCCGTCTAATTTCGCTTACTATTCAACAACATATCTGCCAATCATTTTCGTTCATGTTCGGTACATTGGAAATTTTTTAGGGACTCCTGACGTCAGTCGGCTAGCGAAGATGAAATTCTGAACCTGTGCTTTCTTACGGCTATGATTATCGATGACCGATTCGATTTCTGCTTATTATTGTCAATACGTAAGTTATTGACTTTCACATAATTTTATAATTTTGCCTGTCACGCATGTGAGATAATAAAACAAAAAAAAAAAGAAATTGATCGCTTAATCAACGACTTGAAAATTATTTACGATTTTATTATTATTTTATTAATTATTTTATCAAATAATAAAAACAAATAAAAACATTATCTTTTCCCAAAAAGAAGAAAAGTCAAGTCCTCGAGATCGTCCAAACTGATATCTATAATAAGTGATAATAACTGATATCTATAATCTTTTGTAAGACATATAAAGTAAACAGACATTTTTATTATATACACAGTAAAAAATTGTACGTCCATATGTTAAAATTTTCTTTTGTTACCACATTTTGATTACTACTTCACTGTAAAATTAACATACATAACTGATATGTTAATAATTTTATAATATTTTCATGTGATATATTTATGTCAACTTTATAACTTCATAATTTAACACTTTGTGTATGTCTCTTAGAAATGGAATAATATTTTGAGTGCTTTTAACACAACATTAACAAGAATTTCAAACAATCAACATGTTCCAAAATCAGTTAACATTCTAAGAAAAGTTAAAATAAATCTTCGAGTAATCATAAACTTTAAAATGTTCTATCAACATTTCTTACAAGTTATTGTAACTACTTTTTCATGTAGTTTTTAATTAAATTGTATGTTATTTTTACATCACACTTAAAGTCACACTGACAAAAATAAATGTAAAGTTTTGTGTCAATTATTTAATATTGCTAGTTTGTGAACACACAATAAATATTTTAACTTAAAATTTAGAGTGAACTTTCTGGGGTATATGCAAAAAATTAACATTTTATTTTTTACTGTGTATACCTGAAATTCAAGCTAAAACATATTAAGAACTTGATTAGTTTAATAAAGTCGTTAATAAAATCTATAAGATATTTAATTGCGCAGCTCACATATAAATGTATAGTTTGTGATTTGGGACAAGATACTACCGTGTCTCTTGATTGAATGCATGAAAAGGTTACATCGTTGATGATGACATCAGTTAGATACAAACGAACATCATGTAAAGTACCGTGTGAATCATCATGTACCTTCTTTAAGTGCAAACGTCATACGCATTACGGAGTCATTTGATTTCTAGAAAATATTCTACTCCGCGTATCTGCACGTTATTGATTTCTAAAAGCCGATAACTGCACGCATTCTGTATATACAAGTGGACCCGAGAGCAAATTAATCATTTTTAATGGAAATGATACATAAACGCGATAAAGAAGTGCATAAATTTACGGTTGTGATATAAATTGGAAACAATATAAATATGCCACTGAAAAATTTTAATATAAATTCTCTCCTCTTGTTTGTATTACGATATAAAATATTCGATTATTGCATTAATCTCCAAATATTGTACTATACCTTTAGCGTCACACACACACAAACATTTAATATTATATATATATATATATATATATATATATATATATATATATATATATATACATAATATCTTATAAAATTATTAATTTTGTAAATATTTCAAATATTTTCCAGTTTAGGAAAAATAGATTTTAAGAATTGCCATTAAAAATTATAAAAATATTTTACAAAATTTGTTCAATTTAAATTAATCGCCATACATAGTTATAAAAGTGTGTGAACATTTCTGCAAATATAGTCCGGTACCAAAATAAATCGTAAAAAATCCCATCTGGGAAGAACTCAGATATCGAAAGCGGGCATTGCGAGCAAAAGGTCGCCGGCTATGATCTCAAACGAAATATATTACGTAAGTTAGCATAAATTCAAACTTTCTAAACGCGAGTCGCGCGCGATATGTGTATCGTGCCGCCTTTAGAATACGATCTTGATCCCATTCATAGCGATCTGTCGACCGTGATGACGATAAACTGCAGAATATTATATAAATTTATAACGAAAAGAGAAAACAAGAATTCTTTTCTCTTTTTTTTTCTCTGCTGACCATGATTGTGTGTATTTAATTTTTGAATGTATATAATGTATCGATCATATGTTATTTTGAAATATATTTGCTTGAAGTAAATTGCCGAAAATAATGAAAGTTACGTGACGTTGTTAGACACAACGGTACCGGTTCAATCAACGGAACCTTCCGCTTTTTATTTTCGCATTAAAAAAATGACTGGAGAAATCGTTTGTTGAGTTAAACGCTAATTGTAAGCGCGTTACAATAGAAAATTGACTGTTCAAATGTTAACTGTGAACAAATTATATAATGTTTATGTCGACATAAATATAAATTGGTAATAACGCGTAAAATAATCGATCGTGACGAAAGTATATAAAGTTGAATCTTTTGCATTCAAGAAACTATTTTTTTCTAAGTATGTGTAATTAAATTATTATCACATAAATTAAATAATTATTAACAAGTTTTTCACAAGATTAAATTGAAAATTATCTATTTTAATATTTCATTAACATTTTAAAATATAAACATTTTGAAATATTCAAAATATTCTATAAAAGTAATTCTAAACATCCAAAAAAATTTTTTAAATATATTCTGAATATTATAACGGGGCCTTTCCGTTATAGAAAATTTGTGGGGGTGCGGCAGAAAAAAAGAAATAGAAAGAGAGAGATGGAAAGAAAGACACAAAATATTACTCGTTGAGAAGTCCTGCCAACAAGATGTAGCACCTAAAGATATTGCGGTTTGCATTTACATAGTAAGAAAATTTACAGCTCCATAATCGTCTCGACAGTGAAAAAGAAATAGCGTAATGTATATATATATATATATATATATATATATATATATATATATATATATATATATGTGTGTATGTATTTTGTGTATAAAAAATTACTATTAATATTATAAAAATATGAAGTATATGGCATTATATATTAAAGAGAATAATCGAATAATAAATTTAAACAATAAAATTTGCCTGAAACCTTACAGTGGTATAATAACGAGAGGTGATTTACATAGAATATTCCACTTTGAAAGAGCGAGAATCAGTGAGCAAGTCTGTCGAGAGTCCACAAAGCGGTTAAAAGTACAGTGCATGGTAAATACTCACCATAAAAATATCCCCGATTCGGCGCGACGCGCAGCCTCCTGCTTCGTCCTCCGCCTCCTCTCGGCGATCCTCAGGTAAATTCAAGCCGGAGTCGCGCGCGCGGCACGGTATGGCTGCGAAGAGTCGCCGCGGCTGGCCGTTGCCCCGAATGTCAAACGGCGCGAACAATGGCTCGTGATCGCCGGCCGCATGTCAGAGATGCGTGCGCTCGAGGGATGGTTTTCCCCCAAAAGAGAGAGAAAAAGAGCGCGTTTAACGAAAAAAATTATTATATCGCTGCCTGTGGGCGCTTTCCACACTGCAGCGACGTTGCAACAACGGTGCGTCCTCTTTCTTTAAAAAAAAACACACACACACACACACAAACACGTGTCCATACAACGCGACGCACCGTAATGGACTGAACGACGAGCGTGAAACGCGTGAGCGCGTCGCCCGTCGAGCCGCCGAGCCGCCGAACCGCCGAGTACGCCCGATCGCCGCACGACCGGCAGCCGAGACTGGGTGAGCGTGCGCGCGCGCCAAACGCGCGGGAGATCGTCTTTCTTTTTCTTTCTCTGTCACGACACTTTCTCGCTCTTCCCTTTTTCTCTCTCTCTTTCTCTCTCTTTTTGTTCCTATCTTCCCCCCACACTTGTATGGGATATCTACCGCAGCCTAGCAACGGCGTCTCGATGGGACTTTCCCGACACGCTAAACCCTCTCTCGATCTTTAAATGATGATGGAGTAGATTTTTGCCCTTTGAACGAAAACTACGGGGATAAACCGAGCGTAGGTAGGTAGACAAGATGAGTGTATCTCATTATCAGAATTCCCGCGATGATGAATGAATAAATTTTTTTATTCAAACAAAACGAAAAAAATGATCGCCTTTCGATAAAGCAATTTCGTTAGTTTTGCTAATATTTAATTATATTTTCTCAAACGCGCGAAAGATTTTGCTTAAACAGCGCGTGATCGCAATTTATTTACTCTTTGCCGTGTACATATAATCATATCCGTTTTACCTTTCTGGAATCTCGCGATGACGTATCCTGCCGCCTGTGCAAATCGCAATTTGTACATCGATACAAATTGCCGGTCACATGAGCCAACTGTATAGAGGTATGTTAACCGCAGAAGTTAATGAGCACCGCAAATATGTCGCGCGTAGTCAATTCGCGCGCATGCAAAAGGCGATTTATAGAGGAGCACGTGATGTCAAATGAATTCATAAAAAAACAACTTACATGCACTGCTGAACACGGGACAGTCAGCGTATTTTAGGAATCAACCAACTTCAACTGGTTAAAGCTATTTAAAGATATTTGTGACCACCAAGCCACCGCAAATGTCAATCTATCCGCTATGACGCATCGTAAAATTTTGCATAAATTATAAAATTCTTCAGCGGAAAATTTCTATCGTATATGGTAAAATGCGATCGTTTATTCAGCGGACTCTCGTGAAAATGACGCACTCAAGGATTTATGATAAAGTAGACTAATACTTGCAAAGTAATTTACATTTTACAAAGCGATTCTTCATAATATAAAGCTTGTATTCCTCTAATTGTAAGATTTCCATCCCATTCGATTCTATTTAAACTCCTGACAGGTCACGCACACGTGCGTGTGTATGTGCACTTGTACGTTTATGTGAATACGCTTCATCGGCTGCATTGTCTAGTCTATGCAAAGCGAATGATATTTCAAATATCAGTCTGGCACGTGTACTGATTATACCGACAATTTATCTCGACTTCTCTTTTCGCGCACGTGTCGCATTTTCCAAGGTAAGGTCCTTAGAATTTCAAGCGCTACATAATCACGGATCAATACTTGCATCCGCATACTCTCTCGCAACCACAAGGTCGACGAAGGATAAGTGTCGCATTAAGGCGATAAGCTCTAAAAAAGAGCAATGAAATATTTTATAAGAATATACATATAGGTTCTCTTAATAATAATTTCTGACAAAAAAATCCCTATTTTTTCAATAAAGATTAACTTCTTTGAAATATCACAAGAATATCATAAGAAGAGTAGTTTTTACATAAACTTGTTCAAAGTCTTGATCGAATTCATATCGCTGCGGTAGATTTATTTCTGCTCTTAAGAACAATATATGTATATTATCGGTAAAATTATTCACCACATCGGCAATTAATCTTTCTTTTTTTTTATGATTTTTTAATCATTTACATCCTCTGTTCTTTAACACAGCCGGCTCTCTTAATTTGCCTTCACGAATATTGATGCGTTCCATTCTATCCGCAAATGCGAGTCGCACAGGTGAAATATTTACGTTTGTTGGAAACGCGCGTATTTGCCTCGCTGTGACAGGTGAAAGTGGTCGAGTTTCTTTCGTAATATAAACTCTATAAAGTCGCGTGTCGCGATTCCGAGATCGCGAAGATTTAGAAGAACACGCGATCTTGATTGCGAGAAAAAAATTACTTGTGTACGTCGCGGTGAAATAGCGTTCGATGAAATCAAGCAAATTCGCCGTGGTCGTAAAAGTATCCTGGGGATGGAGAATTAATTGGCCGATAGCGCGACACGGCGCTTATTTCGAGCATAAACTAAATTCAAATGTAATCGCTCACCATACGAGGACCGTTTAATAAGACAGATTACGCGCCGCGCACTGGCCATGTCAAATTTACTTCTCATTGTTCTATCGCTCACCCCGCTTATCCGTTTATGACATTCATGCCGGACCTCGTTGTTGGTACGAGAAGCGAAAATATATTTAACGAGTATTTATTCGACGCTTGTTAAAAAAAGAGCCTAAATCTAATGAAAACAAACGGATCTAACTAAAGAAATATTCAAATAATTATAAATATATCTTTCATTAGATTGTTTACTCTTTCTGTCTCTGTAATTTATGTTTTCTGCAATTTTTATACACTTTTTTGTTAATTTTTTATCAGTCTAATAAGTAGATGTTATATTAGTATATTTAATATACGAACAAAATTATTGCATTGTATATCGTCAATATAATGTTCAATCACAAAGTTATTTTTAACGGCCGGATATATCAAACACCATATTTACAAAACTCATCAAAATTTTTAATAATTGATTCAAGATATTGATGATTGAGGATAAAGGAAAGACTTCGGCCGTTCATAATATCATAGATCGTTGCTTGAATAAATCACTTGATAAAAAAACTTCAAAATTAATTGATTAATGTCTCGTTAAAGATGGAAGAGTCGGAGAAATAATTTATAATGCACACAAAAATATCGCGATAATCCTGAATTTAAAATATTCAATTTTATATAGATGAATATTAAAATATTCAGATTAAATCATTATTTAATCGAATTCGATAAATATTCTTGTTTCAAACAAAATTACTTCTTTAAGAATGAATCTCGTTACGTTCCTTAATATTTTTCTAATTAAATAAACTGAACGGAAAGTTCAGACAGATAAAGACAACATGGCGCGAATAGTAATAATATACACTCGATAGCAATTTTTTTATATAATAACATAATATGCGATAATATAATATTATTAACAAAAGTGATGCGTAATTTTAAATCGACAGATTCTAACCTTGTATCACTTTTTTATGCATTGTCGCATTTATCGATTTCACGTTTCTGCTCGATATCCTCTTGATCTGGCTCTGTTGAAACGGTATATTCATTGATCGATGCATTGTCCTTTCAATCAATTTTCCATTGAGTTTTGTCGCCAACCTCCTCAACCTGTAAACTTGTTCTTGTTGCTTACGATTGTTACCTTCAATTCTCTTTAGCCTAAGAGGTCTCTTCAGCAAGTATTCTGCTATCCTACTTCTGGATCTTTCATCTTTGATATGAGATAGTTTGGCAGCTAATAAATTATATAGCTTCTTGCTTGCGGTCCGATGTCGTAATACTTTTGATCTGAAAACGTCGGCGTTCGATGTTGCAACGAGGGTGCTGATCGCTCGCATCTTTGCTAACCGTTTCATTTGGCGCCGATGATGAGGATCCTGAATCTCGCACATGCCTCGTTTTTTAGCGAGCTCGAGTTTCATGTTGACCGTCGGCACTTCCGACCTCGAGCAATCATTCTGGCTTCCTTCGCATGACGAACTGTTCTCATCCGAGGAACACGATGTCATACATTCTGCGCTTTTTTCTTCCTTGGAAATGCATTCGCAACTCTTGTCGGTCTCCGTTTCGCATTTCGAAGAAATCTCCGGAGAATTCTCTTTGCAGTGTAAGTGTTTGGAACACTTGGCAGTGTGATTCTTTACTTTTTCAGAGATGTCTTTCAGAACACTGTCCTCTCCATCGCAATCCGCATCGGAGTCACAGCTTGTTTCGCAGAACGTTCTTGATAACTCGATGCTTTCACTCTTGGATCTGCATCCTTCTAAACAAGATCGTGCAATCATTGCTTGCATTGCATTTCATAATATTAATCTTAAGATTTTTTTTTTATATAGCTCTGTTTAAAATATGTTAATGTACGCGTACGTGTTTATATGTATATATGTATATATGTATATATGTATATATGTATATATGTATATATGTATATATGTATAAATATATATATATATATATATATACATATATGTATATAAAACTCAATAAAAAATATATTTGAATCGAAATTGAAATAAAAACGTCGAAAACGAGAAAACCTAATTTTTTTTCTATGGTAATAATATGTGCAACATTGAGAATTGATCTCGTATTATTATTGCAAGCTACATAAAACATTATTTTATTTACCTTTTGTAACTAACGTTTCACTTAATTCCGTCGTTGAAGTCACTGTCGTCTCGGTGATGGCAAAGTCTTGATTAGTTATTGACGGTTCAGATGTTATTTGAATAGTTTCAAGAGTAGAAGTCTGTGTCGTCGTTTTTTCATTAGTTTCTTCTGAACTTTGCTCCGTGGAGCATTCGTCAGATTCGCAAGACCTCGAGGCAGATGTCGTAACAGATGTTGAACTCTGTGTAATTTCATCGTTATATAAATTATTAATATTTGAATGTTCAAACGTCATTTTTATGTCCAAAATTGGTAACTTTGTGATTGTCTCGGTTGATATTGTTGTAACTGGAGAAGTAGTAGTCGTTGTGGCCAATGTAGTAGTTGTAGGTAATATTGTAGTGATAGGCGATGTTGTAGTTGTAGGCGATGTTGTAGTAAGCGTTGTAGATAATGTTGTAGGCAATGTTGTAGTTAATACTGTAGTTGTTGTAGGTGATAATGTAGTTGTCGTAGATGATAATGTAGTTGTTGTAGGTGATAATGTAGTTGTCGTAGGTGATAATGTAATTGTCGTAGGTGATACTGTAATTGTCGTAGGTGATAATGTAGTTGTCGTAGGTGATAATGTAGTTGTCGTAGGTAATATTGTAGTTGTCGTAGGTGATAATGTAGTTGTCATAGGTGATACTGTAGTTGTCATAGTTGTGGTACTCTTTGTAGTCGTAGTTTCTTCCTGAATTATTGATGCTCTATCATTTATTATCATCGTTGTCGAAATAGGCTCCGTATGTTCAATTGTCCTCAGCATAATCGTCGTCGCCTTGTTCATAAAGTTTGTACTTTCGTCCGAAGATGTTTTAGGCTTCGTTGAAATTTCAGCAGATTCCGTAGATTCTTTCGATATTTCACTAGATTCCGTAGTTTCTTCAGATTCAGAACTCTCCATACTTTTACTCTTAACATAGTCTTCAACTATGCTAGGTTGAATCGTGGTTTCGCTGGTTGTCGTCAGTTTTTTCTTTCTTTGCATCTTGGGTTTCTCTATAGTACTTACGTTTGTTAGCTGCGTGAGAAAATGTATTTTCGATATTTTGAAAGGAATATCCACCGTCCGTCTCGATGTTTCTTGTATCGCGTATACGGGAACCACGCACATATTGCTCAATTTAAAGAAATCCTTAATGAGTTCCTTGATTTCAGAATTCATATATTTGCAATGTAAAATTGATCGTAGACCTATTTGCAGACAAGCTCGTGGAGTGTTGCAAAGGATCTCAACGGGGATGTCTTTCATATCCCACAGATTTTCCTTAATGCTGTCGATCTTTTGCATCATATCGTTGTAGTACGGCACTTGACGTAGATTTTCATAGGCGTCAAACAGTTCTAGCAGCTCATCGAGACTCTCGATCATGTGGTTGCTACGCCAGAATCTCGCGTGTATTCGCAAAGATATCGCAATGCTCTTAGCAAAATCGATATCCTTCAGCTGTCCGGTGATTTCCATCGCCAAGTGAGCCGGTGTGGCCTGCTGATACTTTTGCACCTTGAGATATTTCTCCACCATGTTAAATTCGTTTAATTTCTTCACCAGATATCTCTTAGCTTCGATAACATCGTTGTCAAGTAAGTCATCGGGCAATACAAGATCAAAGAGATACTTGATGTGAATTGTTTGGTTCTCGTAAACGTTACCAAGTAGATAAATATTCTCGTTTATCGTACCGACGTCGTCGATAATACGTTTCTTGATTAGAGACGCATGTCTCTTTAGATTATTATCTGGAACTTTCTCAGCGTATATATTGACATAATACTTGAGGAAAGAATTCACAGTGCGGAATTTCTTCAGCTCCGGCAACGGTATCGGAATTTTAGTAATCTGCGCGATCTTGCGAAAAGACTGTACGAGCTCTCTCTCGGCGAGACGAACGTCATCATCAAAATTATCATATCTTACGTTGTAAAGAAGTCCAGATAACAGATCGGGTGTGATTCTTAACACTTTTCTCTGTAAGAGTTTTAATATCGCCGCTAAGGAAAATCCTCTAAGATATTGCCTCGATATCCTGGAAAAACGATACGCTAAATGCGTAACATTCAAAGCGGGCATGCTGAGATCATCAGGATGCGGAAAATTATGCTTCTTGATCCTACGACATATGTTGGCGCTTCTCTTCAAGCAGGGCTCTGCATAGACGTAAATTCCGGCGCAAATCTTTGACGGTCTTGTGTTCGGGTTCTTAAGAATGACGGGGACCAGATTGAATATATCGTATCGTCGCTCAAACATCTCTTGATAAACCTTATATAATGCCTCCACTTCTTTTACACTGAAGTCATCGTAATAGATGTACAGGAGATTGCCGAAAGTGTCAAGGATTCGCGCTCGCAAAAGGGCACCAAAGTACAGCAAGCGTTCCGTGCTCTCTTGTAATGTGTAACTCGCTTTCGGTGCGACATGATTCAATTGCTCGAGAAGATCACGATTCGTTAAGATTATGTTGCTGTTCAGTTTGGTTGGTGTTACGTCGTATCTATGAACTTCATAGTTGATTGCCTAAAGAAATTGTTGAGAAATGAATTTCTATCCTGAAACACTCAGAGAGATTGTCGAAGTCGCCTTTTATATATTAATATATTTTTGGAAATTAAATTATCTTAGTAATGCAATTAAATGAATTAAAATTACTATTGTTAATCACTATTGATTTACTTATTTATTAAATTTATTATATATATATATCTTACTCTTTTTGTTTTTATTTTATTTTTATTTTTATATATAAATGCATACACTTTTTATGTTATCACGTATAGAAATAAATTACATACAGCATATTACATACAGAAACATTGTATACTGAAATTAGAAAATAAGTAAAACTTCTTACTTTTCAAAAAAAAGATTTGAGAGGATTGAGAGCCCGCTTAAAAAATCTAGTTTATAACATAGTCAAAGTTTTATTTAATCTTATTGATTATGCGAGAACTATATTAAACTAATTTCTTAAATTCCATGGCCGTCCGTGATTTCTTTCATTTTCTCCAGTCTATTATTACGAAAAGTTACGAAAAATTTAACGAGTTATATCAAGCATCGTTCTCATTGTTAACCCGTTCAATAACGCGTCGGCAATATTGGGACGACGACGCGAATATTATATAATAATACACTGTTACTCATTTCAAAATTGATATCGTTGACAATTGATGTTTTTAATTTAATAGATAATAACCCATAATAAATCTTGAAAAATAGATAAACGTAATCCTTTGCTTTTTTTATAACTAGACTTAAATTATAACTAGACTTTATCACAATTGTTTATAACATTTGAAATAATTCGTTTAAAATTGTATTAAATATACAATTTATGTTAATGAATATCAAAAGCTTTTAGTTATTAAAATGTTTTTATTTTTATTCCTTCCTATTAACTTTCCTTTCTCAACTAATTAATATCAAAAAATTTTTTTACTTAAAAAATTCAAAATTATAATTATTTATATTTATAAAAATAAAAACAATTGAAATATATTAATATATTATCTTCGACCATCATCTCTTTCTCTTTCTCTCTCTCTTTTTTTCTTTAATTTTCCACGTGTTTTGTTAAGGTCAGACATCCCTATCTCACCTGCACGGATAACACAAGCAGCATGGTCAAAATACATCCGATTCCCTGTATTATGAATTGAGATGACATTGTCAGTGCTATAATTCACGCAAGTCACTCGCGAGACGCAGTTCGCTCCGATAACAATGCAAACCGATCAAGCTGTCGCGTAGCTTATATAAGGTGCACATGAATGTCTTTATGATATGCACGTGGATGAGGACGTATGTAGCTTGTGTGGACCAGTATCGAGTGTATCGATGGGATTGAAATTAATTACATTACACGTTATCGCGACGATACGTTGCGCGGTCCTGAAAACTCGAGTTCCACTCATACTTATCTTACAATCTAATGCTTTTTCTTATAATCGATATAATTATACATGTAAGTTGTTTTTATAAAATTAATAGTATATATTTAACTCTCTAACTTTCTAACTATAATCCAATATTATTTGTCATTATCATAGTTGCTTTACAAAGTTTTTCAAAATTTGTTTTCTGTTCGAAAACATTTTTAATTATATATTATTTAATTCTTCTACTTCTCAATAGAAATCTCAATAGAATCAGCTTATTGTCTTGCCAATTAATATATATAATAATTAAAATTATTTAAATAAGAAAAATATTACAGTTTGCAAACGCAAGCGCTTCGTACAAGCTTTATCTAAAATTCTGCCCACCTCGACGGTCGAGCTTGCGCAGTTTCCATCCTAATATGGATTCCCCGAGTAATGCATGTCTCATGCTAAGGGTGCAGTAATTTTAGCGGAATTTCGCGTCCGAGAGTACTCGCGAACGATCGTTCGCCTCGTCGTCGTGACGATAGTCTCCCATTCGTAGCTGGGTATAACCCGTTGTTATATAGCTAGAACTTAGTATAATGTCTGAGGACTATCAACATGCTTGTGAGAGGGCAGAATTATTGGGTTTGTCGAAGCCGAGCGAGGAGGAGTGGAGGCAGACACAAGCGGCGCAGAATGAAAATCGTTGCGATGATGACGGCGATGGTGCATTACAGGTAACATCTTATTTAAAGCTACGACTAAAACTTTATAAAATACAAGCTGAGAATGTATTCAGAAAAGGCACAGAGAATAATAAATTTTTATTATCGACCATAATTAACATCCATCATCAATTATTTTAATATGTTTCTTATTAATTTCAAATTAATAAAAATTTTAAATTGAACATCACATCAAATAAATATAAATAAAATGTGAAAAGAGATTCAAGCAATACACACTTTGCATGTGCATACAGTGCAATTTCTTTTATTCTTCCATCCTTTCACGTATCTATGAACGGCTAATGCACTTATGTCAATATCATGTTCGCAATAGACATTACGCGGCAGGATCGGATTGCGCGTCCACGTGTAAGCCAGATTGTCGAGAATAAATCGCTGACGTCGAATCACGAGTTCATTAACGCCTACGTTTGCATGTCACAGTAGTACAGTATAATTCCTCTTACGACGATTTTTATCTCAGGATTTGGATTACGCGGACGAGAAGGCCAGACGCATCGGCGGCGGGCTGGATGAGCTGAACAGCATTTTGAGTACCACGCAGAAGAAGCTTAATAGATTCAAGGTGACTTAGGATAATTAATTGTTGAGCGGACCCGCACCTTATTTCGCTCAGGTTCACTCGAATTAATTATTATTTTGTTTATCATAACGATAGCGCGGAATTGTTACGACCGATACGACGGAATGCTTTATATCCTTACCCGGTCGCAAACTGATAACGCTTTTTTCTCGTTACACTTTGATTTTATCGACCGACTAAACAAATTATTTTAAGCAGAAATCGTAACAACGTAACGTGTTTTACGCATACTGACATACTTACAACTGATCGATATTACACCTGTATTCATGCATACCAGGTGAAAATAAGAATTCTTACCTGAAATAAAAAAATTCTGTAGACAGTTTGCGGCAGTCTGGGAACATTGCTCAAAGTGAAGGTGAGCTCTCGTGGTAGTACGCCTCAACATAAGTCCGAGGAGCCGAATCCCGACAACAATCAGGAGCCAGGAGCCGCAGCAGAAGAGGTGATGACGGTGGAAATGTCGGATGACACCACCGCGGATACTGCGAATGATCCTGAGAACAGCGGCGACCAGCCGAAACAAATTGATCTCAGTCAGAAAATGGGATCTCACTTAGATAAGTTGGATTCTTTGATCACGAAGGCTGAAAACGCTCAATATAGTATGCAACATCAGACGAAACAAATGCGGAAGTTCCTGAAGAAGTAATCGAAACCTTCGAAAAATCGTCACTCCATCGATTTACAATTAACGAAATAAATTACTAATTAACGGACCTCGGCTGGACGATAAATTCATATAAGATATGATTCTTAATTAAATTCTAATTCATATCTTTCATTTTAAATGCATATTAGAAAAATATGTATAAAATTATATTTTACAAATATGTTACTTGTGTAAGTATTAACCGAGAAATTTTTCAAGAAATTTCTTGGCATAAATTTTGCAGTTTTGTAGAGAAAGATACTTATATAATCCTATAAGAAAAGCATAAATAATAAGCAGTAAGCGTCCAGCATATACGTAAGAATTCGTATAGACTTAAGATTGTTAAATTGTGTGTATAAAGTTTAATTGTTGCATCGTATATTGATATTTTTCTCGTGATATATTTTTGATCTTCTGATTGTTATTGATTCTTTCATATATCGCGCGACATTTTCTTTGTCGCTGAAAGCCCAATATTGTTATGGTAATATACATATATATTATGAAATGTATATATACGCGAATACATATTGTTGATAAATTTAGTATTGTTGTAAACACGAATGTCCGGCAATCAAGGCTTTGTGCTTAGATCTTTGACAATATCGACATATCAGGTGTAAAAAAAATGCATGTTGGCGAACCGAGCCGGTGATAAACTTTCCTACTATGCAAATAATGTGATATTATTTTACATCGATTTAGAGAGATATTATAATCTCTTCTAGAAACCGTATATATTTTTATTATCAAATATATAGTTTACGCTCTATTTTTCTAAATCTAAGTTTTAACGCCGCGTAATAATAAGTGAACGGCGGATACATTTTATTATCGAATAATTTTATTTTTTATTCCGTCTGTATTTAAATTTAGCGACATATAATATACATATATACATAATGTATATATGTATAGCGATTGCGACTATCTGTGAGCCAATACATATTCGCCGTTTCTCTTTGCATTAAAATTCAAAACAATAAATTGTATTAAGTGTTTTGGTTTCGATTATTTCTTATAAGACACGGTAAATTGAGATTCGAAATATTCATAACCCTCTTTGGATGAAATCATATTATTTCTTTTTATTTTCGAATAAAAGTTTCGAATAAATGCAAAGTTTTTTTTATACAAAAATTGTAATATTTATTTTATATTTTATGACGATACAATCATTGAATTTATTATACATTCTACGCGATATATTACTCTCAAATAATTGCATTAATCCACAGAGGGTTAAATTTATGTAATATATATATATATATATATGTTGCACATTTTAACTTCTTCCATTCTATATATATATACACACATCGCAGAAATATATGCAAGAAATAATATAATCTACTGCTATAAAAAAATAATGTATATTATTCAAATATAATGGCGTTTATAATAACGACGTTTTTAGTCGTACAAGTAATATTTTAAACTATATTCGACTTTTAAGCAAAACGCGCGCGCGCGCGCATATATATACACATACACACATACATGTAATACACGTACACACGCACATACGTTTGCAAATACAATAACGTAATTATTATCAATATTGTTGCTGTTTATAATGTTATTTATTCTCGAAGATATCTGTGCAATGTAACACATTATTTTGTAATTAAATTCTTAATGCAATATTACCGAGATAAACTTTTGCCTTGACGTTGATTTGATATTGGATTTGCATGCTAAAATGTTGTAGAAAAGAACCTTGAACTAAAAATTTTTATCTAAAATCGTACCTCCTTTAACATTTTTCTGGAATAGCGTCGATATCGGGCAGCTCGTATTCGTTTTAAATAGAATCTGTAAATAGAATATAAATGTCATATTTCACAATGCATAAATAATACAGATGTATATAAATAATACGACTGATAAATAATCGAGATGCAAAAAACGCGCAAAAATATTTAACCTTTCAAAGTTATTATCGTCGACGAGATGTTTATTGATTTATCGATCGCGCACGGCGTTAAACCTGTTTTAAATCTACTTTCAACATGTGCGTAAACTTTTCGTTCCGGAAAAATATATTCGTTAAAAACCGAATCGAGTGCAGCCACACACAAGATATAATAACTAATGCGATAACTAACAGACTAGGGAAATTTATAGCGCAATCGGTCACTTACACTAGTACTTAAGGCTGCTTTACATGAAGTTACCTAAATATAAAAAAGGTGATATAAACATTTTAAAGAATTAAAATCCCATATGACGTATTGTCACGTATTATTTAACAAAACATAATTATTTCACCATCAAAATATTTATATAATATGTTATTGCATTAGATACTTCATACATAACAGCCTTTAGAATGCACTAGTGCAGTGATTGAATTCGTTATTAGTGATTACGTTTGTAGGTGGTTTTCGTCTGAAGTCTAAATGCATGTTATTTCTTTCTTATTTCTTATATTTACTATATAACTATATATCATCTGTGTGATGCATGTCACGTGTGCATCACGTTGCGTTAAATAATATAACCTTATTCCAGAAATTGATTCGAGTAATCGTCGATGGAAAACAAATACTGAAACTCATATTTATTTATAAAGCTTAGTTTTAGAATTAAATTTTGGACTTAATAATTAATTAATCATAAAAATCTAGATAGAGAATTATATTTGAATAAATTCATTTAGTAAATTTTAGCGCGTCTTGATGAAGGTGCAATAACGCTGTAAAATATTAGAGTTACACAAATTAAAACGAGAAATGGATGTTCGTCTACGATTGATTATATATAGGAATAATATGATTTTCAACGATATCGTTGTCAAACCAGAAGCTATATTTAAATACGATATCGGTGAATGGTTTAAAGGACCTGCAGGGGATGTTGAAAATACATGTAAAAATAGAGCAAAGCCAGTTTGTTTATGTGCAAAAGGACTCAATTCCTATCTTGTCTCAGCTTATACTGTAACATTATCCAAATCATTTGTTTATCGTAAAAGTGCTATGAAAATGTTGGAAACGTTTCTACGAACATGCAATAACTTGTCATTTGATGAAGGATATTTAAAGATAATATTTATAAGATTGAGAATGCCAAAAAAACAATTTTTAGATTACAAATGGCAAGTTTTATCAGTGATCTTATAATATAACTTTTAAATTGTACGATAAACTACAGTTTTTTTCTTTTTACATTTATATTTCTTAGGAACAAAAGATTAATGCAAATAGTTCTAGAAAAGCAAGAAGCTGATTGTGCTATGTCTTGGTTGTCCACATTAGGAGGAGCATTTTCCGCATTGGGGGAAGAATTTGAACATTGTGTAAGTTGCGGCTAGGTTTTTCACTTTGTCGAGTTATATACATATACTGTAATTAATAATCTGTTATGTTTCTTTTGTATAGGCTGAAATGGCAGGAAAAATTTCAGTGAGACAATTTGAATTAGCATTACGTCTTGACAATCCTCTCCTTATTGCTCGTTGCAGATTATATTCTGCTTTAAGCTTAATTCAACGTGATTGCTTTACTACTCCAAAATACATGATACAGAGAATTTACAAATTGGCACTTAGAGAAAAGGATGTGCGTCTGCAAAACATGTGTCATGGTGTATGGGCCAAGTTGCGACATAATTATAAACAATATAAACAAAGAAAGTCTATATCACTTAAAACTTTACATATATCCTCAAAAGCATAGGAAATTTGAACTTTGTATATGTATGTTTTTAAATATACTAAGAATATATTATTTTGCAAACACAAAGTTCTCTACAATTTATTGAACATTATCTTCTTAATTAAAATAAATCTTGTACATATTACTTCCAAGTTAAGTAAGAAACAATAGTAATAAATTCAAAATGGTCTATTGACCAGACGTTTTCAATCATTGGCAAGTCTTTATTATAAATTTGACATATCTATTTATACACACACGCGCATTATATTTATAATTTTATAATTATATATTTATATATAATTATAATTTTTCTATTGCTTTTTATTGTAATATGTGCATGTAATTAATTAAAAATTAATATACAGAGGTACAGAGAGCCTGTATCTACTACATCATACATTACTGCACTTAAATAACATAATTCTTTAAATCGTAGGTATGTGATATAATATATGAAATATTGTTTCCAATTTATATATATCTATTCATTTTTAGTTTTACAATTATTATGTTAAAAACTGAAATATTGAAATGATCATTTGGGTATTTATAACAGATTGCATTTATATTACCTTATTATCTATTAAGATAAAATATATAATACGACATAGCAAATTAATATGCTTCAGCAAATATGTATATTACAGAAATGATCAGAGACTGCAGTTGTATGTGTAAAAAAAATCATTTATAATTCATAATTTCAATATGGTAACTCATATATTCAGTCTTGACATAATTGAACTAACCATTGCCCTCATATACTGTAATAAAGAAGAAATAAGATTTGAAATTCGTATAAACGGCAAAGCCACTTATCAATACTACTACATTCTTTTAAGGTATAAAATATCTATATTTTGTACACTCGCTGCATCTGAAATTTTCATTAAATATTTCATTTCTCATATTATGCCTCAAATCTTTCATCTGTAAAGGAAAACAGCTTGCCACTGTGTTTAATTAAATCCACTTTAATATCAATGAGCGAGTGTGCCCATAGGATCCCAAGCTGGTAAAATAAAGGGTTCCTGATTGAATACAGCAAGCACGTCCTCAGGTACGTATTTTTTATCTACGACTGCCTCAAAGACGAATTCGCCGAACCATTCACGGGATACAACCTGATAACCTTTTTGCCCATGATCTTCGCCCCATGAATTTTCTATCCGGAACTTCTTTATCTTACCATCTCGCTAAAAGAATAGTATACATATGTTAAATAACATATTAATAAAAATTACTTCAATTTTTTATAAAAATACTTACATCTATTGAAACGGCTGTAAAAGTCATTGCATGCACCATCATGGAATCCCCATAAAGCAGTCTATCAGCCTTTGAAAGACCAAGATTAATATCCGAGCCAAACATCAGCTCAAAATTATAAGTTTTTAAATCGTGAATACCATGCTTATCTATTAATCTTTTGTTAACATCGCAGCCAAACCAAACAGGCTCATTGTCTTTGATACTCTGCGCACACAGTTTCATCAATAATTCCACTGGTTGATTATTGTAGCGAGTAATTTTCCCACCTACAACGTTTCCTAGACAATCCACAGTATACAGTTTACCATAAGGATTACTTGGTCGAGGATCGGTCACCAAGCATACTTTATCATTCACATTATAATGTGGTTTCACATAGTTTTCATAAAACTCTAATGGCGTGATGGGTCCCACGCAATTGTAATTTTTCGATTTATCATAATACTCCCATGTAATCTTCTCAGAAGGTATACCCAGACAAATGCCAATTATTCGATAAATCACTGTCATCTGCTCACTTATCCGCGTCTTCAATTCTTCGTCCGAAGCGCCATTCTCGATCATGGTCCGCAAAGCTTTGGCATACTCTCTCAATTTACTCTTCAACAGACTATTCATGCGAACACTGGCTTCAGAACTATATGATTCTGGGAAACATGTCTTTGGTACGACACCATATCTAGTTATCAGATTCACAATCATATCCCATTGACCACCATCGGAAGTCGGATCGGTCAATAAAAAGTTAACCAGACGACCTTCAACCTGTTCACCGCGTTTTGCAGTATTCACGATATTATACAAAAAGTAATTGCAACGTTCTACCTATAAGATAAATATTATTGCATATAATTGTTTGTAATAATAAAACGAGAGTTAAATGATATTATTTGTTGGCATATACATACTTTATCCCAGAAAAACAAGTAAGCCTGGCTAAATTCAAACTCATCTAAATTATATTGTTTCATGAAGCCAGTCCTCATGACATTTAAGATTGCAAACAACCAGCATCTTCCAGAATTTTTCTGATTAGTTACAGGCTTGCCTTCAGTCTCGATTTTATGGGTGAAAACATGATTAGCTTCCTCCAAGATTTTCCTCGAAGAACAAGCTTCAATAGGATTCGTTTTCGTGCAGACATTTTGCGCCAATACATTACGATCGTCGGCATAAAACTTCGCACGTAACTGACTAAGAACGTCGGGGGTTAGAGGACCTATTAAAAAAAAAAAAAAAAAAAAAAAGGAAAACATTCAATGTTAATATTCAATGTTAAATTTAATCTACATGGCTTATTATTAGTTATATAATATTGGGTTATTGCAATTGCGCGTTATGACGAATAAAAAATCTCCATCATCTTTATTTCAAAGATTTATTTACGCGAAAATAATGTAAATATTCGCGTCCTTTATAATGGCTAGTGAATACGCGGATACTGTGGATAGGCTGGTTTTAAAATTATTAATAGCGTCAGAGGGGTGTGGCTTGCTCCGGAACAAAAAATCGGGCATATTCGGAAAGGTTAAGGTTGGTCAGTTACACTCTTACATATTAGTTTCTAATCAAGTTTTTTTTTTTTTAGATAAGTATATATATATATTTTTTTTTCTGCGATGTGGAATTTTCGACATATGTAACTTACAAATAACCATTGTAACGGATATAGCAAGCAACTCCAAGGAACTCAGGCGACGTCAAGAAGTTGTATATCACGCTATGCTTAAGCTACGTTCAAACTACCGTTTATAGAAACGGCGCACGTCGCTTTTATCTCGTCTCGTATCCCGTGATCGATAGACAAAGTAAAATCTACACGTTCTGTCTCGCTCGCTCTTCCTCGTGTTCTACATTAGGGGCCTTTTAAAGGTCGCCAAATATGCAATCTCAGATTTTGTTTAAAAAGCTTTCCTGGACGATCTTTCTTTTTTTTTTATTTCTAACGTGACTTTATATGTAACGTGACTCAAAATATATATACAAATACATTTATAAAGAACAATTATTTTTAAGCAATAAAAAAAAATATATATATATAATCCTTTTTAATATAATATTGTTTATAGTTTTTATTAATGTTACTTTGTTCAGAATCTTTTTTCTTTTTGACGTTTTTTTTCATTTTTTTTTTAAATAAAGGTAACTTTATATACAATAAAATTACAAACACAAAGTATTTTTCCCGTATACATATACTGTATTCTTATTGTTTAAAAACTATATAATTAGATCACTTTTTAAATTTCTTTACATATGTTAATAAATTTTACTCAAAAATAACTAAAGGAAATAAATAATTAGAGGTGATATTTTCTCTCTTTTACATGGAAGATTATAACAGAATTTTGGAAGAAAATATGTACACTATAATTTTATTGAATCTGGCTTACGATGGAAACTGGTCTCAAAAGTTATCACAAAATTCACGCTTAATCAAGTTTATCCATTTGCCAATTGCATTTGAAACTGTAGTATCGCCACCTAACAATTGTTATATGTTAACTAGCTAGTTACTTGTAACTATTTCATTCTATTTTGAAGAATCAGATTTCTACATTAGGCGTGGATGTTTCTTCTGCTTTTGATTCTAAAGAGAATGGTGGTATTCTACAATCAAAAGCGTATCCATCTTCTCTTTCCATTCTAAATGTTCCCCTATAAACAGAATTGTTGAATAAATAATCAAACAAGAAATAACTTTTTTATATTAGTAAAAATTTGTTAATTAATGCTTACCACATGTGACCACTTGGAGCTTGCAAACTCACATGACTGCTATATTGAAAAGCAGGTAAAGCTTTTGATAGCACAGGTTCTTGACCTACTACACCTCTTCCTCTAACAGTTTCTAATGTACCTGATAAGCTAAATATTCTCCAATGCCTTTCGCGTAACTGCACACTTGATTCACCTAAGTTTTCTAGTCGGATACAATAGCGCCACTATAAAAGAGATGAATAACAATTAATATTTATCAATTACATCTGTTGTAAATAAGTTTAGTATTAATTTACCCAATATACAGAAGTAGCCTGACTCTCCCTGCAACCCATATAAAATGGTATAACAGTAATTCGAACATTTTCAGTTGTTTCTTTATGTACGTCCGACAACTCGAGCCATGGATGATTTTTTTTCTGCCATGCTCGAAGAGTTTCTTGTGCTACAAAGCATGGTTCTTTTCCCGGATGATAATTTAGAAATTTATCAAATAGTTCATGTTGCAGTGCCGCTTTTTCGTTCGTAGTATATGGTAACACATCTTCATGGGCAACATAATCTAATCCAGGAATAGCATATAAGCTGCGACTGCTCTCATGATTACCCAGAAAAGTTACTGCCTCTGTTTGAGCACGCTAGACAGTATGCAGAAATGTTACATATATAAAATCATCTATCATTAAAACATTTTCTCATCTTTACTTACTATATAAGGACAATCACGTTGATCGATTAAAACTTGATAGAATGTATGTGTTCTACCTTTTACTTCCTTGTCGTCAACATTGTTGGAATTGTTATCTTTTCTATATAAGTAAATACATAGATTACTTATATATATATATATATAGAATATAGTATATAGTATTTAAACATAAGAAAAAGTAGATACATTTTTTATTCATACAATTATAAATATTTACACATACTTATCCTTTTTATTGGATATATCTCTGTCATATACTCTTGCTAGCCATGGAAATAGAATTACGCCTCGATAACCAAAGACCCTGTGCAAAATCATTTGACCTGCCTCATACTTTCCTTGTAACTTTGGTGTTTCCAATTTACCGACTTCTGCCAATCTACAAAAATAATTATTGGCATATATTAATACATAATTATTTTTTACAATACTCTTTTCTTCTCATTATAACAATCAAAAACATTTTAAATAAAGACAGATGTTTCACATGTCACATAAATTATTTGATTAATAAACCATAGAGAAAATAGTAAATTTTTATTTTTTTCTTTTATAATCTTACATATAAATACGAATAAATGTGTGAAAATCAGTTGTAATAGACATTAGTAAGATCTTATTTTGAAATAAATTTTTTATTTACGATAAGGCATGATTATTCAAAACGATTAACATTAATTAATTAAGGTAATAAAATAAATTGCGTTTATCTCATTTCGGTACCTGATATATCGCGCGTGTTGTAGGCGTGTTGCAGGCGCCTTCAAGAGCGACCGTGCCAGTTTGTGACCAATGAGATTTCGCATAAGTTCCATACTTGCCCGGGAGATATTGCCGATATCTGAAAATCTGATGCGATCGAAGAGATTTATGTTGTTAGATGGAAAATTGCGAACAACTGTCGCCGCTGCATTGACATTTCTACTGATTTGTTCCAAGCATCCCGGAATACCGGAGGTTATACTATACTGTTTATATATCTGACATATGTACATGTGTATGTGATACACGCATCACACGCATCTCACACACACACACACAACACACACGAGAGAAATTGAATCGATTATGACGAAAAAATAAGATATAGTCATTATTATATGTGCGACGCATTTGAATTTAATTTTAATTAAAATTAAAATTATTTAATTTAGTTAATAAAAAAATTGTGCGTAAAATACGTACAATAGTTATTCGCGAAATATAATTGAAAAATTTTCCAGCAAAGTAACTTATGAAAACACACCACATATACAGTGTGATTCGCTCTGCGAATGCAAGTTGACGAAGGAAACGTTTCATTGGTTACTTCCAGTTGAACGAAAAGAGTATGGTGACTTGTGAAAACGTGCAAGAAAGCTTTGATTTCGAGATAAATCGTACAAACAGCGGCAACTTCACGCCATACAATCGCCGGGCGTCGACCAATAAGATTTGAGAAGTCAACTCAGACCGGGTTACGTTCGAAGATCTAATTGTCGGACGAAGTAGCCTTACCGATTGACCAATCGAGACGAAGAAATTTTCGCCTCTTTTATCCCAATTGGTCAAGCGGATGATCTTCTACTCCGGTGAGTATTAATTTTCGAACGCATCCTTGGTGATGTAGTGACGCATCGCATCGCCGTGGTCGGCAACTTCAGACGAGCGAATTCGCGTCCTTTGACACGCTTAACCGCGTATTGAAACCGATTCCGCCGCCGTTTCTCCGCTGACATTTTTAGTCGTTCTTACCATGCCAAGTGTTTCGATAAACTCACGCAAATTATGTCGTAGACGATACGTGTGCGCTTAGTAAATTAAGGACTGAAAAATTGGCGACTTGTTCGCCCGGACAGTGAACTCTGAAAGAAGCGATCTACCGTGCAGTGAGTGCCCCGCGGGTTGGATATATTTGCTTTATTGATATTTTGAGTGTCACAGGCCTATGCATATCTCCAGGTAATGTTTAACCGTATTAATAATACCGCTCGTCCTGTTTTCCGCCGCGACATTTTCGCCTCCCAGAGCTTCTCACCAACTTCGTTACGCGAGAATCTTGTTTACGTCGTGGCTTGTATACGTGCACGGCAAATGCACATAACCTCGAAACTAATCGGATAACTTTTTCGAGTTGAAGAGGGGCTGCAAAAGAAAAAGAAAAAGATCTCTCTAACAATAATGCGCCTATTAATGTATTAATATGACGTTAATATATATTTTATTCTCTGGTAATACTTTCACTTTTTTTTCTTAATATATCTTGTGTAAAATACGCTAAAAGATGTATCATATAGAGTATAGAGGCTTACGCAAACTGCAAAAGTTGATAGCATTTATACCTGTTATAACGTCTAGTATTTAAATTATTGTCACGTTTACAATGATCTTGTCAATCTTTTATTTTAAAATTTTTAAATGCACACAATTCGTTCTTTTAATTATAACAGTCTTTAAAATATTATGTCACATATATACCTTATGGTAACATTTACTGTTATAATACACAGATGGGATTTAAGGTGTATTATAAATGTGTTGTATAAAAAAGTTATGATATGTATAGAAAATGCTGTATAAAATGTAGTGCAAAATTTTTGGTATTTTATAAATTTATACAAATTTTACATGCTTTTTCCTTTAAGTATTATACATATGTTATATTTTTTGAAACATATAACATATAACAGATTAGTTTTTCTTCAAAAGTAGAGCAAACATATGAGATAAGAGTTATCAGTGATATATTATTTAATATTGGTACAAAGGAAACAAAATTATTAAAAATATTAATCATGTTTTTCCTGTATTTTAAATCTTTTTAATTTAATTATATTTAATTTACTATATTATTATATTGCAGAATTTGGACCGTGTTTTAGAATATATTAAAAATAAAGTGCTTGTTATATTTGATTGGTTTACGAAGTAACCATCATGTCAGAAATAGTATACCCAGCAGGGTGCAGGTCGGTTAGCGAAGATTTAGGTCCAGATGAATTAATCAGGAGACTCAAGGTACAATTGCTCGACATCTTATTTTGTTATGATAAAAAATATCTATTATGTACAAAAGTATATAGCATTAAAATGTAATAATTGTATAGACACTAGCACACACACTACAAGCTATGGGACAAGATGAAGGAATGTACCAACAATATATTCCACTTGCATTACATTTGGCAGAAGAACACTTTCTGATGCATCAGAGTAAAGATGTGCAACTATTAATTGCTTGCTGCATTGCAGATGTTTTAAGAGTTTATGCACCAGAAGCTCCTTACAAAGATGCTGATCAGGTAATACTTAATAACATTGTATCAAATCATTTTAATTGTATTTATATAAATTAAAATAATAAATATTAATTAGGCATATAAAGCAGTTTTAACATTGCTATTTTTAATATGACTTTTTAGGTCAAAACAATATTCCTATTTCTTATTAAACAACTGGCAGGTTTAAAAGATCCTAAAGATCCTGCTTTTAAAAGGTACTTTTACCTACTTGAGAATTTAGCATATGTCAAATCATTTAATATGTGCTTTGAGTTAGAGGATTGCCAAGAGATTTTTTGCGCATTATTTTCTCTCATGTTTAGAATTGTAAAGTGAGTACATCTGAATATATCTGAAAATGAAAAACCTATTGTTAAAAGTTCTGCAATATAATATGATCAATGCAATTTGTTTTTAGCGATGAACATTCTGGCAAAGTTAAAAGCTTCATGCTGGATGTTCTATGTCCACTGATTACTGAATCAGATATTGTCAGCAACGAACTTCTGGATATTATACTTATGAATATTGTAGAACCAAACAAAACACAGAAAAAAAATGCATATTTGCTTGCTAAAGAGTTGGTGATTAAATGTAGTGATACATTAGAACCATACATTCAAGCAGTGAGTAATAAAAAACGTGAAAAATTTCTGTCAAGAAATGAATGTATGCATTTTCATATAGAAACATGATACACCAAATGTTATATTACTCTTTTTACAGTTCTTCAATCATGTTTTGATACTGGGTAAGGAAGAAAAAAGTTTGCAGATTTGCAAAAAGGTCTATGATCTGATTTACGAGTTGAATCACATATGTCCGAGTGTTTTGCTATCCGTCCTTCCTCAATTAGAATGCAAATTGAAATCTTCTTCCGAGACTGAAAGATTGGGTGCTGTGGCATTGCTAGCAAGAATGTTTTCTGAAAAGGGTTCGCAATTAGCTGTACAACATACACAATTGTGGAGAGCATTTTTAGGACGATTTAATGATATTAGTGTATCGATTCGTATTAAATGTGTGCAGTATTCGATGCATTTCTTATTAAATCATCCAGAATTGAGGAAGGATATCACAGATACTTTGAAATTAAGGCAACATGATGCTGATGAGAGTGTTCGTTATGAAGTCGTGATGGCTATTGTGACAACTGCCAGACGAGACTTCGAAGTGGTGTCAGATAGTGAAGATTTACTTGAATTTGTCAAAGAAAGAACATTGGATAAAAAGGTAAAATATTAATCTATAGTTGTTTAAATTTAAAATTAAACATTATAACTTATGGCTTGAGCTTAATGATTATATTTCCAGTTTAAAATTCGAAAAGAAGCGATGTCTGGCTTAGCTATGATATATAAAAAACATCTGAATGATGCAGATGTGCCACAGGCAACAAAGAAGGCAGTTATTTGGATAAAAGATAAAATATTGCATGGTTATTATATGGCAGGCATGGAAGACAGATTGTTAGTGGAGAGATTGCTAAATACATGTTTAGTACCTTATCAACTGCCAGCTGAGGAAAGAATGAAGAAATTGTATCATCTCCTAGGTACAATTGATGATCATGCTTCCAAAGCATTTGTGGAACTTCAGAAACATCAGCTTGCGTATGTGTTGTATATTATTTGTTTCAATTTATATATGATAAAAACAATCTTTCATTTTGATACAAATTGATTATGTATATACTCAGTGTACGAAGAGCAGTAGTCGAGTGGATAGAAATCGTGAAGAAAGCGGATGCTAAAAACGAATTAGTGACGAAGATTCATCAGATATCGCGCTTTTTGCCAGATCCTATGAAAGTGCAAGAATTTCTTCAAAAGTATAGTACTCACATGAAGAAGGATGCTAGATTATTGCAGGAAATGGAAACGATTGTACAACCTAATGTTTCTTGTAAGGAATGTGCTGAAACAATAACTAAAGTTCTTAAAAAACTAGGACAGCCTGTTATGACTAATCTATATTACAATACAATTAAGATGCTACTCGAAAGAGTAAGCTCTGTTATGATCGATGAAGAGGCAATTAGGGTAGGCATTTTATCTTCAAAAGTTTATTTTTTTATTTAAAGAAACATTCAACATGTTTACTAATTTACACACACACACACCTCTATATATATATATATATATATATATATATATATATATATATGTGTGTGTGTGTGTGTGTGTGTGTGTATATATATATGTATGTGCATATATTTTTTTAGGTTTTGATAGGCTATGTGTTAGATTGTTTAAAAGGAGGTAACGTAATAGAAGAGGTCGGTCTTAATCCAAATAATGCCGGCGAGAAAGGCTTGAGATTATTAGTGGTAAGTTTGATAATTTTATATTCTTAAATATAAATATAAATGTTTATAAATGTGATTTTATTTTGAAAACAAATGTGAACTTAAAAATAAATTTTTAATAAAATTTTAGATGCTGTCGTTTGTATTTGGCCCGCATTTCCTGCATAACGATATCTTGATGCAACTGGTCAATCTACTCGATTTAGAGGACGAGATGGTGGCACCATTAGTTCTCTCCATTTTCACATTTTTAGGAAAATACAAACCTTTGTGCGATGTAGCACCGGATATTATGAATCTTATGGTTCCGATATGCAAGAACTTCGCTGAAACAGGAACACCAAAGCAGGCAAAACAGGCCGTAAGATGTTTATTTGTTAACATGACCAACATTCACGATACTATCTTCCCTGAAATCATCGAGAGAATTAAGAACACGCTAACGCCAACATCGGAATATTATCGAACGTCTATAGTCACGTTAGGTCACATAGCATATAATTTGCCAGACAAATATCAAATACAAATAAAAAATATGGTTTCCAGAAAAGTAAGTAAAAACAAAGTTGTAACAGTAATGAATTTTTGACCGCTTTTACACAATTGTTATATACACGAAACACAATCTTCACTCCTGTAGATAGTTAAAGAATTACTAGTGAAGGAAAGCAGCGAGCAAACTTCCGAAACTATTGAGGGAGATTGGTGCAGAGAGGATCAATTACCTGAAGAGACACGATGCAGATTGGAAGGCTTAAAGTGCATGGCGCGTTGGCTATTAGGATTGAAGAGCGACGTGTTGTCAGCGCAAAAAACATTCAGAATGCTGAATGCCTTTATGGTGAATAAAGGAGATTTGCTATCGCAAGGACGGCTAAGCAAAGCTGAAATGAGTTGGTTACGATTGCAAGCGGGTTGTTCAATGTTGAAAATATGTGAACAGAAAGGTGTTGGAGATCAATTTACTGCAGAACAATTCTATAATCTTTCACAACTCATGGTGGTACGTTTGATACAAACATATTTTTTTTACATTTAATAAAATTTTAATTGTAATTAATAAAATTTATTTAATTATATTGACTTGATATATAGGATGAAGTTCCTCAAGTCAGAGAAGCTTTTGGTAGTAAATTACACAAAGGTCTTGGAAGAGGAATTCCAAACAAATGTTTGCCACTGGATTTCATGGGATATTACGCTCTGGCTGGTAAAGAACAAGACAAAAGGTTAAAGTGTGTGATGAAAACATACATGCAAACAGACATAAATAAGAGGAGGGATTATGTGAAGACACTTTCATTGGGTACCGTCGAGCGAGCTATGGGTAAGAGATTAAATAGTAATAGGGATAGTCGAAATAAATTATTTAGTATTACTTTTATACTTATATTTCATTATTCTAAAAATTCTTGCTATTTCACAATTTCACAGGTCAACTACCCCATATTTTGCCAGATTACATGTTGGTTTTCGCGGTACCTATTCTCGCGCATGATCCTGAATTCACAAGTCATATAATGGTCAGCCAGTTAAAAGTTATTCAACAGTGTCTCTGGTTCATTTTAGAACCCCTTATCACAAAAAATGAATATTATTGTTACGGATTTTACAAAAATCTCGTGGAACGCATGAAAAGTCATAAAGATGCGCTCAAACCTGAAAACAACGAAATGAATTATGTAATTATCATAAATTATTTTTTAGATTCTCTTTTTCAATAAAATAGTTCGTTGTAAATTAATTTTTATTTTTTACACATTCATAGAAATTGTGGGCCGTTTGTGATTTGGCAATGAATGTAATATATACAAAGACTACAAATTTCGACATGAAGGAATTTCCAAGCGAAACACGAATACCTACAATGTACTTCAAACGAGTGGACGATATGGTGGCTAATACTAAGAATTATTTGCCTGCGGAATTACAAGTAAATATGACGAATCCGAAAGGAAAGGGATCATTCCATAATACACATACAGTCAATGAGAAACCACAACGCAGAACTAAGTCTAAACAACAGAAGGAAGTGGGCATTGGACCTAATGAAACAGATGCAAGGGTAAGATAAGTTTTAGAATAATTCTCTAATTACTTACTGAATATTTTGCTGAATTTAATTCATAGTTAAATATAAAAATTAATCATGATAGACATTTATATCCACATTAAACAAGATATATATAGTAAATTACGAAAATATATGACAAGCTGTATAGTAGATTAAAAAATTAATTGTAATAGCATCCATTTAATTCTTCGGATATGTATAATTTTAATGATTTCAAGCTGCAAATTGGGGAAATGGAATGTATCGATGCACAGGTAACTTGGATGTAATGTTAGACTAATGTTTGCTCTTCTATATGAAGATTTTTCTTTAAATACACTAAAGTAAATTTATGAACATATTTGATTATTTAAGTAAGTTTATTTACAGCCTGCTGAAGCATCAGAGACCAGAATTCAATTACCTGGCTTGGAGGAAGAGGCAAGTTGATTTCTGCCTTAAAGCGAAATTTTTAAAAAATATTGATAAAATGGTTTTCTGATTTTTTTTTTGTCAAAATTACTTTTAGATTGAAGAACCACCAGCAAAGAGGGCATTAAGGGAATCGGATAAAGTAAATAAATAATTCAGTGATTGGACTATACCCAGGGAACATTGGGATGGGGAAAGACTTAAAGAGTATGTGAGGATAAGAAAAAAAATTAAAGGATCTAAAAAATACTTTATAAATTAGAAAACAGAATATTTTGGTTATGTATAACGATTAATAAACCTAAGTCGTTCATGTATCTTTAGAGTGTAAGATATTAAGATTATGGCACATTAATGTCAGGCTTACAATGCAGAGAACTCTTTGGACTTGCAACTTATGAGTAAAGAAAAAAAATAAAAGTGGAGCGAAAATATTATCAATTTTTCACAGCTAAATTGAATTCATGAATCTATTTCGCGTTGATAACAAAATACTTTATTATATATTTCTCGTTAATACTACGAATTACAAAAATATGTTTCATACATATATAATTTATGATAGAACAATTCCTATAAATGGTCATATACATAGTATTTCCTCGTTGAAAAAAAATTTTATTAATAGAAAGTCATCTCCCTTTCCCTTTTTTTTTTTCTTTATGTAAGTGAGTCTCGAACTTGTTTGAATATCTTTTCAACATATGATAGTGCACAAGTTTTGAAAAATTATGCATTCTTATTCTCTCTTACTCTTCTACTTTTTGTCCTGATTTTGCTCTTTCTTTTTTTTTTCGACGAGTTGAAAAAATAATATAAAACATGATTTTTGAAAGGTAAACGAGTTCACTATTTTATTAACAGAAAAAGATGAGTCTTTTTTCTGTTAACGAGGAAATGCTGTGAACATAAAAATTTTTTATAAATTATGTAATGTTTCTACGATTATTTGTCATATTAATGTGCTCTTTCTTATTTCGCATTTGACCATTCACTTGATATTGCATTCACTTTTACACTATTAGATAAAGATCGTTTTTTGTTTCTTTTTACTTCACGAACATTTAATTACAACATTATATTGCTTGAAAAATAGTATTCAGTTTAATCAGCAAGTACATATACACAATATTGTCAACATTATTAATAAATGACTTAAGCACATACAACAAAATCCATTTTCTGCAAAAGAAAATATATTCAGATATATCAAATATACGATCACTTTATAAACAGCGAAAGAAAATATTATTAGTTTTGTTGCGTAAACAATATGTATTAAATAAGAAGTTGTGTGTTTATTGGCTTTGTGATCCAAAGTTGTTGGTTTTTAACAATACAATTATCGCTACATTTTAGTCGTGATTATTATAATTAATGCACATTAAGTATGATCTACATGTGTAATAAAAAAAAAAAGAATATTGCGAGAACTTGTGCGAAAACCTTCAACTTTTGTATTTATAAATAAACATAAAATTAAAATTATATTGATTGCAAACGATTATTGTGTAATACCTTAATTTATATTAACGTAAATGCAATTTTTACGACACATGTAAAAAGGACGTATTTCGATTTTATTTATTAAATATTCTAAATATTCAAACAATAGAAGAGATTTTTGAATAAGAATTTTAAGCATAAAGTTTAAATGAAATGGGCCTAGATTTTGAGAAAACTTAAGTTCTCAATATTAGAATTACCAAACTTAAGCATTCAATATTAGATCTAAAGATGAATGAAAATTGTGAACGAATTCATGAATGATGATGAATGATTGAAATCACATTAATAATTATAGAATTAACGTATATCTATTACCTTTTATAGAAATTACAGTACAATGCAAGGTTCAACCGCTCTGTAATTTTTCACATTTGTGAAAATATAGAAATATTTATTGCAATGTTATTTTTTTCTTACATTTTTTCTCATTAGATATTTCTATCAGCAAATATCTATCTACTGTATTGATTTTATTGAAATATATTTGCAAATATATGATTATTTTATTGCATAGTACTGCAATTTTTTCAAACAGGTCACAAACTACGAAAAGTATACATACATCTGATTAAACAATCAATCAGTGCTATTCATCTGTCAATCTGTGAGATACGTATGGCGTATTGTATAATCATTCTATAATAAAACAAATCAAATAATATGCCATGTATTTAATTATAAAATTATGTTACATTATAAAATTAACGTTTTTTAGAAAATTTTTTTTGACCTTTTCTCACACTCTTTTGTTGCATTTTAAATGTATTCTGTTTTTTCTTAACATTTGCCCTAAAACGTATAATAAAGATTATTATACATATACATATATAGAAATATCTATATCTTCTTTTATCTTATGATTTTAATGAAAAAAATATACTCACTCATATCGCATTCTTTTCACACCTTTTTTGCTTGTGTCTGTTAGATCAGTGACAAAAGATGATCTTGATCGTTTCAATGATCCTGAAATAACAATTTGTTAAAAGATTCTTTCGATATTATAAAATAATATAAAATTATACCTTTTTTAGTAAAGTCACGATTATGTTCATCCATAACTACTCTAATCTTCTTTTGCTTATTACTCTTTTTGGCCAATCGTGCTTGATAGGCAGCTATCTTCTCTAATTCTCTCTTAGCTCTATCTTCGGCTGTATCCTTCTTAAGTTCATTTTGCGTTTTCTTCTTTTTTTCTTCCACTATATTGGAAGGTTCTTTTTCACGTTTTTTATTTTTGCTAACTTGTTTTTTACTTAATAGAAGATTATCTGAAAGTATACAAAAAATTCAAGTAGTTATATGATTATATACTATTGTTAGTAGAATGTAAAATATTTCGATTCTTTACCTTTTTCTCTCTTTCTTTCATTTTTAGACTGGAACCAACTTCTCTGATCCTTATCTTCATCTTTAAGTAATTTCTCAGCACGATTAGCTTGATTTTCTATTTTAGCCAATTCTTTCTCAGCCTTTTCTTCTTGTAAAATTCTTTCCACATCTGCTTCCAATGATTCTAATTTTTTGTTATATTTTTCTATTATGTCAGATGGTATTATCCTATTCTTGATCGGATTTTTTGCTTGTTTAATAATTTCTTTTACTAAGGAACGTTCCTGTTCACCAGCTAACGATACAGAAACACCTCCACGACCTGCTCTTGCAGTTCTCCCAACTCTAATAATTACAAAAATAATTTGTTATAACTCTGGTATATATATATATATATATATATATATATATATATATATATATATATATATAAAAATGATGTTAATTAAAAATTATACCTGTGTATATAATGTTGTAGAGTAGCAGGCATTACAAAATTAATTACAGTTTTTACACCACTTATATCCAAACCTCTTGCAGCAACATCAGTTGCTAATAAAATATCAATTTCTTCTTCTTTAAATTTCTGCAGATTCTCCAATCGTTGTGGTTGTGTGAGATTACCATGAAGTTCTCCAACCTAGTCAAATATAAGAAAAAAAATATAATATAATTACTAATTTCACTAATATTAATAATTTATTTACCTTTAAACCTAATAAGCCCAATAAAATATGCAATCTATGGGCTTGTCTTTTTGTTTGTACAAAGATCATGGTATGATCATGAAAAGTTCGACAAACTAATGCTGTTAAAATTGCTTCACGATCTCCTTCTCTTTCCTTACGTATGCTAAAATCATATTGAAAGTAAAAAAAAAGGAGAAAGTAATAATAAAAAATAATAATTATAGATATAATAAATACAATAATAAATATAAAAATAAAATATAAAAATATTTTAAATATTATATAAAAAATAAAAAAATACGAAAAATATAAAGAAATAAAACATATTAATTACAGGTAAAATTTACTTACCGAATGAATTCTTGGCGTAGATTAAAGGCTACATCTTGATTGCTATCCACAAATATTTTAATAGGTTTATCAAGAGATACTGCTGCTAAATCTTTTACTTCCTCTGTCATAGTAGCAGAAAAGAGAATAGTCTGTCTGGTTCTTGCACATTGCTTCACAATGTATTTCATTTGTTCAGCAAAATATTCATCTAACATTCTTAAATAAAAAAATATGTATTATGTATATGTATAATTAATTATATAATTATTTTTATTACATCTAATAAATTAATAATATTATTGTATTGCATATGTGTATATGAGAATATATATTTGCTTATATTAATCATTTTACCTATCAGCTTCATCTAAAATTAATACTTCAATATTGTTTAATGAAAAAGTAGGTGCATTTTTTAAGTGATCAATTAATCTTCCAGGGGTTGCTATTACAATATCTGGATTTTTTCTCAATACACTTTCCTGCATTTAAAAATATGACAAATTTATTAGGCATGTTATTTAATTGAAGATAATTTATGTAAAAGAACTTTTTATACAAGAGACAAAATAACTCACCTGTATTTTTACATCCAATCCACCTACAGACAAACCAACTTCTACTGTTGTAAATTGAGTTAGCTGTTTTGTCACTTGATAAACTTGTACTCCCAGCTCTCTGGTAGGTACAAGTACAAGAACACGTGAAATAGCAGGACCATCTAGTGGCCTGTATAATAATCTTTCCAAAGTTGGAAGCATATAAGCTGCAGTTTTGCCAGTACCTGTCGCTGCACAACCACAAATGTCACGGCCCATTAAAGCTACAGGAATGGTAGCAGCTTGTATGGGAGTTGGTTGTACAAAATTCATTGCTGTTATAGCCTAGAAAGTGTAAAAATTAATCAGTATCTTTTACATTATACTGTTTTATCAAGTTTACTGTTTTATTACATATTTAACACATTATTTTGTATATATTGATTTAGTAATTACTTTACTAATTAGTATACACACATACCTTTAGCAAAGGTCTAGACAAATTCATTTGATAAAATGTAGAATATGTTTGAGAATCGGTATATTCCTCAAAATCAAGTGCTTCTTCATCATTTTCTTTGACAAGTTCCTTTATTTTCTTTTTCTTTTCCTTGGTCTTAATAGTATCTATAATAAATCAATAAATAAAATAAATATATCTATATAGTCTCAAAGATAAATATTTTACAATAAATATACAATTAAAGATTTTGTTGTGCAAACATAAGTAATAACAGAAACCTATAAAAATTATAATTTTTACAAATTTGTTTTATCATGTAAATAAATAAAATATACATACCTTTTTTAAGCTCATCCTCAGATAGGGAAATGGTATCATCATTCTGATCTGTTTCTAGTTCTATTTTAATAGAATCATCCTCTGTTCCATCCTAACAAATATAATAATAAATTCTTTCTAATAATTTCATATAAATTATAATAATCTTTGATCTTATAATTTATGTCGTTATAATTTTAACCCTCAAACTGAATGTTTTTTGTGTCTGCTTCAGATTTAGATTCGTCAGTACATTGCACTGAATGACCTGTTTAAATTGTTCTTTCAGTTATAAGTCCCTTTTGACACAAACTTTTTTTTGGATAAGTTTCCAACTTTGAGATTTTATTAATATTTTTTTTAAACAATGGATTAAAAATGACATGGACACAAAAGACCCACATGTTCAGTTTGAGAGTTAAAATAATATAGATGATAATATCACGTACCTGACTGCTATGTTCCTTTCGAATCTTGTTTATCTTGTCATCTAATTTTGTTTTTGGCTTGCGTTTAATATATTTGCTCAGATCATTCCAAGGATCCTGATTGTATTCAGCTGCACTACTTATAAATTGGAAACTACTATCAAAGTCTTTACTCCCTTTCTTTTTTTGTTTTCTTGGCTGAAACTAATAAAAATCTAATATACATTTTCTTATTCAAGAACATGTAAATATAAATATAATTACATTATAATTCAAGAAATTCTACTATACACTCGGTATCCGCTGTTCAAAGGAGGTTAAAAAATCCAAGATAAATTAAAATGTATTCACAAAAATAACAAATAACATTATATAAAATAATACATTTTAATACACAGATGCTGTACATTATTTTTTAATACAATGATTTCAACTTACATCGTCTTCTTCGTCCGAACTTTCAGAATAATTCGCAGATTGTATAAATTCCATCTTGAAAATACTTGAAACCTATAATTAGGTTAGTTTTAGATTCTTTTTATTTGCTAGAAGTTTTTAAAATTTCTGCACTTGAAATGAGATGGACATATTCATTGACGTTAGAGAGAAAGAAAGTTAAGAAACTCTGAGTGTAAAAAGTGTAAACAAAACAAATATATACACACGTGGTACCCGTGGAACACAATGTGTATTAAGGTCTATTCATAAGTATCAATTTAAGCTTCGTTTACACAAAGAGAAGCCTGAGAGACACCACGGCCCGGTTTTACGTAATCCCTGAAAGCGATACGCCCTCTGTGGACATAAAAACGTGGACATTCAACTACATAGCCAATGTCCACGAATGTTCTCAATGGATAACGCATAATGTGCACAGTTTTGGTTGCGATCCGTGCTATGTCCACAAAATTTATTACACATTTTGCTTATTCGCTTTCACCTAAAAATAATTTGTTATTTCTCCACACTGGCAATAATTTACTTTTAATATCAAATAACCATGTAAATATTGTCAATATTCTAATTTTGCCAATAATATCTTGATTTTTGGTAATTCTTTTTCTTTTATTAAACGCTATTTTTACATTCTACATTTTACAAATTAAAACTTATTTAATATAAAAAAGAAATTTTCTTTCAACAATTTAATAATTTAGAGTATTATATTGTTCTACAAATACAATAATAAACTTTAAAATATCGATAGATTCAATTAAATGAAATAAAAATCAGATATATTATATGTGTACGTATATATACAAAATTTTTTTAATTAGAGAAAAATGTCAATTTTTTACTTATTTAAATAAAAATTGCCCGAATTATATCGTGTTTGCTGTCATAATCGCAAAAATTTCATTAATTTTAATTACATATTATTTTAAAAAAGATAAAATGAAAAATAAAAGTTTTAATTTTTACTTGACAAGCATTTTAATTTATATAGCTAAAGCATTAGAGCTAAAAAAAGGTGCTAAATATTTAATCTTATAAATTGTTGTATTATTAATAAAAAAGTTGATGCAAGACACTTTTTGTAACAACTAATGATTTGAAAAGAAAAGGAAAATTACTTATCAAAATTAATTAACTCAGATCATTGTTGCAAGAGACTCTTATGTAACTATATATATATATATATATATATATATATATATATATATATATATATATGATATATAAATACATATTTATAATATAATTTTATTTTATTTAATTACTGTAATTCTATTCATCAGTTGACTCATTTAATTCATCTACTTGTCGCTTTGAATTTACAATTTTAAGAGCAGGACGTTTAATATATTAATTTCAAGAAAAGAAACTTTATTAATTAATGTTAATTAATGCATATTATCCAATCGGCATACTTGTATGCGATTAGTAATATTTAATTCTAAACTTTGTAATATTTTACTTTAAAATATACTCATATTTTTGCGCAATCGATATCAATATCAATCGGCGAATGTCGCGGGGTTGTGCGCGCTTCGGTGGGCGGAAGGCCCCGACCGATCGATCTATGCCGGCGCGTATCGATTCGAGTATGAATCCGCGGGTGGATCGTGGTTGGCGGCTTCTCGCGGGGCGCGGTTTCGTCGGCTCGTTCGGGTGGCCGACAAGATGGCCGGGAACGGAAAGGACCGCTTTGCTCGAGACTCGTAGAGCGCTTGGATATGATTAAAAAATGGGCGCTCTGCGTCTCTGCCCATTGTCCGGCGGGTGTTGGCCGGGTAACGAGGGCGCGGGGTAATTTCGTTTTCGCGCATTATGGCCAGTATTTGACCACGTACTTTTCTAGCCAGTTGGACCTACCTTTGTTGCTCCTGGCCATATTCATTCTGACTCGATTTTTAGCCAGAGATCAAAGAAGAAAATAATTCCTTCCTATTGCCGGTTAATTATTATCGCCGGCAAATAAGACGACCTATATTTATAGGATCGTACGATATTATAATCGTTTTCTAGACGTGTTGTACGTCATTCAGTCGTTTAAAGTCGCAAAAAATAATATAATCATGTATATACCGAATTTTTTCGATGCATATAAAATATATTAGCATGTATGTTAGGTACCCCTCTGTCGGCAGGTCATTAACATCTGTATCTTTAAAATTATTTTATAAAACTCATATTACAAATATATAATTAAAATAAATATTTTATGTATATTTCATTCATCATATACATTTTATAATACGTGTCTTGCATAAAATTGGAATAAATATTACATATTCTTATTCCTAAAATATTTTTCCTTTTCTTTCAATTTATATGTATAACTTTTCTATTTTAACAAAATTTTCTATTAAAAAAAAATGAATAAAAAATATAAAATTTTATCTTACATATAATTAAGATATAAAAGAAATTTTTCTGATTTAAAATTGGCTCAGAATTCACTAGAATACGTTATCCTGCCGTCCGAGGGTTAAAGCAACGGATTTATCTACAATCTACATCTCTATCTACCAAAATCTCTACATAAATTCGTTGCTTTAAAATAAAAACTTTTTTTCGCTCACCGACACTGATGTGCAACAGCGGAGTTGTCGATATTGAAGCTATGTTATCTATAACATACAAATATAAAGTCCAAATTATAGCAGCGCTTAAAATAATTAATATTTCAAAATTTCTTATTGTACTCATTAAATTTATATTCGATGCGTACAAAAATAAGCAGATATCTAAATATTAAATAATTTTGTAAATTAAAAAAACTTTTCTTTTTAAATAGAAACTTCTATAAGATTTATACAAAAATCTTTATCTCTGAATTTCTTTTGATTAAATCATTCAACTAAAAGAATCGAATTATTTCGTATAAGGCATTTATTAATTAATATACAAATAATATTTACCCTGGGGTTGCTCCGCCGATGCAGGATGCCTCTCCAAGGCCTTCTCCTCCTCTCAAATTGTAAGGGACGTCAGGAACTATATATTGTTTTACACGCGCGATATAGTTTTTTTAATTTGTTGAAACCGCACAAAAATAAAATTGCGCAATATATTAAACCGTACAAAAGTAAAAACGCGCGATAGTTTGACGGCACTCCCGCACTTTTACGCGCGATACTTTGACGGCACTCCCGAATTTCGAAACGATCGAAAATCCCATTTTATCACGCGCGAGAATCATATTTGGAGTCGACAGGTCGGGCACGATCAAACTTCAACGAAAGAAAGATTAAAATCAGGATAAATGAACGAAAACACGATCACGATCGCGACGAAGTCGAGACAAATGTCAAAAACAATAGCGTTCTATATGTCACTAAGATCGAATGTTATTATTTTATTTCGGAGTCATTTTAGACGTACTTTAACACGTTAAGATTAATCGTAATATTATTACATATTATTCGTATTATTATTACGTATTATCGTCGCGAGAAACTTGTACACGGCGCGCTCGACCTCGAAGTGAACGAACGCGAGACGCACATGCCGGCGCAGACGTCGGAGTAAAAACACGTGCGCACACTACGTCCGCCCAAGTCGAAATGAATGACTCACCGCTGTCACGAGTCGCGTACGCCGTGGTCTCCCCTCTCTTACCACCTCTTACTATGGAATGCGTGACGTCAACACAAGGTCGAGTATGCTCATTTATCCCGCAGGAAGAGCGATACCTTTTTTGCGAAATATGTTCTCCTAATAAATATGGAAAATTTAAAGAATTATTTATAAAACAACAATTTCATTCTAATTATTTAAACACGTTTCTCATTCCTTTCATAGGTCGCGTTCGGGGAGACACTATTAGCACTAACAGCGTCGTCCACATAAATTTGGAAAATTTAAAGAATTATTTATAAAACAACAATTTCATTCTAATTATTTAAAGACATTTTTTATTTTTCCAAATTTATGTGAACGACGCTGTTAGTGCTAATAGTGTCTCCCGGAACGCGACCTATGTAAGAAATGAGAAACGTGTTTAAATAATTAGAATGAAATTGTTGTTTTATATATAATTCTTTAAATTTTCCATATTTATTAGGAAAACATATTTCGCAAAGAAGGTATCGCTAAGATCCGCGGAAAGAACGATACCTTCTTTGCGAAATATGTTCTCTCAATAACTCAGAAGCGAATTTTCGAGCATTTTAAGATATATTACTGCTCGTAAAGTACATTGCCGATATTTATGTAAAATATTTTATTAATAAAAATTGAACTTTCGAGGAGATTAGAAGACACATATTATTAATCGCGTACGAGTATGTCAATTGCATAATCGGCATTAATTAACAAAAATTAATAAAGCTTCTTTTCCCGAAATTAATATATCAAACGTTCTGCTTTTATAATTGTAAATTCAAAGCGACAAATAGATGAATTAAATGAGTCAACTGATGAATAGAATTACAGTAATTAAATAAAATAAAATTATATATTATAAATATGCATTTATATATCATATATATAGTTATATAAGTGTCTCTTGCAACAATATACTCGGTTAATTAATTTCGATGCATTATTAAAAATTAAAGATAAGACATAGCCAGAAGGATATGTGATGAGAATGCTAGAAGGATGCGAAAAGAAAGAAATCAGAAAGTCAATAAGATATTGCGAGATGTTCCGCGGTAAACGAAATTCGAATTCTCTATTCGATCAAAAATCGAATTAGCTATCGATCGAGTCTGCATGAATTATTCAGTTCAGGAAATTAGAAACGCCATACCGAAATAAGATAATGTATTCGCAACGAATGAATATGATATAAAATTTAATATAAAATATATTACAAAATGTATAAAATACATTGTAAAATGTACAAAATACATATTATATATAATTAATTCAATGTTACATATAGAGAATTAATTATATTACAAATATATTTTACAAAATTTAATTAAAACGTCACCGAGAAAGGCAATTAGGAGCTAGCGCAGGTGTATACAAAATTTAATATAAAATATAATTTTAATTTTTAATTCAAAATAATTTTATTACATAGAATTATACGAAATATCCGAAATTGACCTATATAATTTATTAGAAATTTTTAAAACGTAATTGATATAGTCTATATCACGATCAAAAGATCGAATTATTAATAAATTTATCGATACGTCTCTCTCAATTAAGAAAACCTAGAATATTAATGGAATTTTATGTTATTGTATGTATTCTTCCATTTCGTGTAATTTTACTTTTTACAATAAGTATATAATAAATATAATTCATACATATAATATAACGCAACTTAAATCTATCTCTTACGCAATAATATCTTATATACTATTTTAATAATATAATATAATATTTAAAATTCATACTTAATGTTCATACAATCTTATGCAATATAATATATAATAATATATAATATATAACATACCATAAATACAATGTTATACCTGCATAATATACATTTTAATATAAAAGATATGCATATAATATACATATTATATACGTACATACAATAAGTTACATGTACAATAAATAAGTTACATTTTTTTACGTTTTTCATAATTAAACTAAATTTTATTATAAATATAATTTTAATTTTTACCTAATAATGTTTTAATACTTGTTTTTACAGTTTTTATATGTAATTTATATTTAATTAATTTTTTATTTTATTGAAAAAAATATTAAATTTTTATATTTTTACAATTTTATATTATCTTATATTTATATTTTTATATTTTTTCCTTACAAATAAATTTAATTTTATAATAGCTATAATTTTTCTTTTATTAAATTTTATATATTTTTTTAAATTGTCTTAATAGCCCTAGCAGACCTAATTCTACTAGCTACATCAGCAAAAATCCGATAAAACAAGATTTGGAGAGTCCTAATTGGAAATTTGCGATTACATATTTTTTACACATTGTGGCCAGAATTGACCACGTATTTTCAGCCAGTTGGACCTACCTTTTGTTGCTCCTGGCTATTCATTCTGACTCGATTTCTACGAGCCAAGAATTGAGGAAGAAAAACAACTTCTTCTACTGCCGGTAATAATTATCACCGGCAAATAAGACGACTTATATTCATTTAGGATCGTATGATATTATAATACAATCGTTTTGTAAATGCGTATCATTAGTCGTCGAAAGTTGCAAAAGATATATAACAAATATAATCATGTATATACCGAAAAAATTGTACTCAAAATGTAGACTTTATAAGCCTTCTTAATAGATATTCTTAATAAACAAGAATAATTTTTTACCGTGATATATTTTAAAACACCTAATTTATAATGATTTGTAAAATTGCTTTTTTTTGTTATTGGGATTCATAATCTCAAATATTAAATAATATAAGATGATAAGAAAATATTTTATTCAGTATATATATTCTTACTTGCTAAGAATATCTGGAAGTACTCTTTAGAAGATTTCTCTCTTAAACTAATTGTAAGAAGATCTTCTTAGTGTTTATTTTAAAGAAATATATTATAAAGTTAAATAAAATATTCTTAAGCTGAGGATATAATTTTTTCGATGTACGTAAAATATATTAGCATGCATATCAATCCCTCTGTCGGCGGGTCATTAAACATTTGTATCTTTAAAATTGTTTTATAAAAATCTAATATATATAATTAAAATAAATATTTTATGTATGTCTTGCATAAAACCGGAATAAATCATATATTTTTATTTTTTTTAATATTTTTCTTTTTCTCTCAATTTTAATATACAAATGGTATATCTATTTTAACAAAAGTTAAAAAAAAAGTAAATGAAAAATGTAATATAAAATTTTCTTTTGGAATACGTACAAAAAGAAATTTTTTTATAATTTAAAATTGACCCAGAGTACGGCATGCATGCATTCCGCCGTTCGAGGGTTAAAGCAACGAATTTATCTACAATCTACATCTTTATCTACAAGTCTATTAATCTACATCTACAAATCTCTACACAAATCCGTTGCTTTAAAATATAATAAAAGCTTTTTATCACTCACCGACACTGATGTACAACAGCGGAGTTGTTGATATTGAATCTATACGTTGTCTGTAACATACAAATATAAAATATAAATTATAGCAGCGCTTAAAATAATTAATATTCAAGAATTTATTATTATATATACTCATCAAATTATTATTATGTACTCATTAAATTTTATATTCAATGCGTACAATAATAAGCAGATATATAAATATCGAATAATTATATAATTAAAAAAAAGAACTATTTTTTAAATAAATAGACTTTTATAAGATTTATGTAAAAGTCTTTATCTCTGACTTTCTCTTGTTGAAATCAATCAACTAAATAAACTGAATTAAATCATATACGTGATTTATAATAATTAATCTACAAATAATAATATACAAATTATATTTACCCTGGGGTTGCTCCGCCGATGCAGGATGCCTCTCCTAGGCCTCCTCCTCCTCTCAGATTGTAAGGGACGTCAGGAATTATTGTTTTATACGCGCGATATACTTTTTTTAATTTATTGAAACCGCACAAAAATAAAATCGCGCAATATTTTAAACCGTACAAAAGTAAAAACGCGCGATAGTTTGACGGCACTCCCGCACTTTTACGCGCGATACTTTGACGGCACTCCCGAATTTCGTAAATCCCATCGAACGATCGAAAATCCCATTTTATCAGGCGCGAGAATCATACTTGGAGTCGACAGGTCGGGCACGATCAAACTCCAACGAAAGAAAGATTAAAATCAGGATAAATGAACGAAAACACGATCACGATCGCGACGAAGTCGAGACAAATGTCAAAAACAATAGCGTTCTATATGTCACTAAGATCGAATGTTATTATTTTATTTCGGAGTCATTTTAGACGTACTTTAACACGTTAAGATTAATCGTAATATTATTACATATTATTCGTATTATTATTACGTATTATCGTCGCGAGAAACTTGTACACGGCGCGCTCGATCTCGAAGTGACCGAACGCGAGACGCACATGCCGGCGCAGACGTCGGAGTAAAAACACGTGCGCACACTACGTCCGCCCAAGTCGAAATGAATGACTCACCGCTGTCACGAGTCGCGTACGCCGTGGTCTCCCCTCTCTTACCACCTCTTACTATGGAATGCGTGACGTCAACACAAGGTCGAGTATGCTCATTTATCCCGCGGGAAGAAGGATACCTTCTTTGCGAAATATGTTTTCCTAATAAATATGAAAAATTTAAAGAATTATATATAAAATAACAATTTCATTCTAATTATTTAAACACGTTTCTCATTCCTTTCATAGGTCGCGTTCGGGGAGACACTATTAGCACTAACAGCGTCGTCCACATAAATTTGGAAAATTTAAAGAATTATTTATAAAACAACAATTTCATTCTAATTATTTAAAGACATTTTTTATTTTTCCAAATTTATGTGAACGATGCTGTTAGTGCTAATAGTGTCTCCCCGAACGCGACCTATGGAAGGAATGAGAAACGTGTTTAAATAATTAGAATGAAATTGTTGTTTTATATATAATTCTTTAAATTTTTCATATTTATTAGGAAAACATATTTCGCAAAGAAGGTATCCTTCTTCCCGCGGGATAAATGAGCATACTCGACCTTGTGTTGACGTCACGCATTCCATAGTAAGAGGTGGTAAGAGAGGGGAGACCACGGCGTACGCGACTCGTGACAGCGGTGAGTCATTCATTTCGACTTGGGCGGACGTAGTGTGCGCACGTGTTTTTACTCCGACGTCTGCGCTGGCACATGCGCCTCGCGTTCGGTCACCTCGAGGTCGAGCGCGTCGTACACGTTTCTCGCGACGATAATATACGTAATAATAATACGAATAATATGCAATAATATTACGATAAATCTTAACGTGTTAAAATACGTCTAAAATGATTTCGAAATAAAATAATAACATTCGACTTTGGTGACATATAGCGCGCTATTGTTTTTGACATTCGTCTTGGCTCTTGGCTCTCGGTTCTCGGTTTCATCGCGATCGCGGTCGTGTTTTCGTTCATATTTCCTGATTTCGATCACGAAATTATGTTGTCGGGGATCGTATTTGATGCCGACTAACTGGGATTCTCTCAGTGTTGCTTTCCAGTGAAAAATGATTGATTGAGGAAGATGTTGTCAAATGGATGTCGTTTATCGGCGTTTAATTTGCATTTTTTCAATCGTCATTTCTTACTGGGCAACAACGTTTACACGCCTCAGTATCGCGGCTAAGGCGAATGCCGGCCGCGTAAGACGTATGTTCAGTATAGAGAGATACCTGAACGCGCGGTTAATATTGAGCTAACGCTCGATAATCGGTTGTTGAGAGCACGGTCTGCTTCGGCAACAGGTTTCGGTCCTAATCGATTAGAGGTCGGTCGATTGTTGGAATAAATCGTTGATGGGCTTTCTTGTACCGTTCACCAGCAATACGACGTATCGCATTGAGGACGTCGACTGAAAGATTTAGGTCATGATTTACGCTCAGTAAAGAGGTCCGATCCAGTTGATAAATGTTCAGATTGTTGAACATTCATGAAATGGGTGTTCCTCTTGATCCGTCTACCAGCCCTATGACGTATCATGTGGACTGTCTGTATGATAGACACATATGCTCATCCGAAATCGTGCCTAATGAGTTTGAGTCGGTCTGAGATGCGGAACTGCACGAACGAGAATCGAGCGGACCCCATTCGCGATCGATTCCCTCGATCTTCCGTCCTCTTCCGATTCGGACTTAAATTCTTGCTCGGAGTTTGATCGTGCCCGACCTGTCGACTCCAAGTATGATTCTCGCGCGTGATAAAATGGGATTTTCGATCGTTTCGAAATTCGGGAGTGCCGTCAAAGTATCGCGCGTAAAAGTGCGGGAGTGCCGTCAAACTATCGCGCGTTTTTACTTTTGTACGGTTTAATATATTGCGCAATTTTATTTTTGTGCGGTTTCAACAAATTAAAAAAACTATATCGCGCGTGTAAAACAATATGTAGTTCCTGACGTCCCTTACAATTTGAGAGGAGGAGAAGGCCTTGGAGAGGCATCCTGCATCGGCGGAGCAACCCCAGGGTAAATATTATTTGTATATTAATTAATAAATGCCTTATACGAAATAATTCGATTCTTTTAGTTGAATGATTTAATCAAAAGAAATTCAGAGATAAAGATTTTTGTATAAATCTTATAGAAGTTTCTATTTAAAAAGAAAAGTTTTTTTAATTTACAAAATTATTTAATATTTAGATATCTGCTTATTTTTGTACGCATCGAATATAAATTTAATGAGTATAAGAAATTTTGAAATATTAATTATTTTAAGCGCTGCTATAATTTGGACTTTATATTTGTATGTTACAGATAACATAGCTTCAATATCGACAACTCCGCTGTTGCACATCAGTGACGGTGAGCGAAAAAAAGTTTTTATTTTAAAGCAACGAATTTATGTAGAGATTCTGGTAGATAGAGATGTAGATTGTAGATAAATCCGTTGCTTTAACCCTCGGACGGCAGGATAACGTATTCTAGTGAATTCTGAGCCAATTTTAAATCATAGAAAAATTTCTTTTATATCTTAATTATATGTAAGATAAAATTTTATATTTTTTATTCATTTTTTTTTAATAGAAAATTTTGTTAAAATAGAAAAGTTATACATATAAATTGAAAGAAAAGGAAAAATATTTTAGGAATAAGAATATGTAATATTTATTCCAATTTTATGCAAGACACGTATTATAAAATGTATATGATGAATGAAATATACATAAAATATTTATTTCAATTATATATTTGTAATATGAGTTTTATAAAATAATTTTAAAGATACAGATTTTAATGACCTGCCGACAGAGGGGTACCTAACATACATGCTAATATATTTTATATGCATCGAAAAAATTCGGTATATACATGATTATATTATTTTTTGCGACTTTAAACGACTGAATGACGTACAACACGTCTAGAAAACGATTATAATATCGTACGATCCTATAAATATAGGTCGTCTTATTTGCCGGCGATAATAATTAACCGGCAATAGGAAGGAATTATTTTCTTCTTTGATCTCTGGCTAAAAATCGAGTCAGAATGAATATGGCCAGGAGCAACAAAGGTAGGTCCAACTGGCTAGAAAAGTACGTGGTCAAATACTGGCCATAATGCGCGAAAACGAAATTACCCCGCGCCCTCGTTACCCGGCCAACACCCGCCGGACAATGGGCAGAGACGCAGAGCGCCCATTTTTTAATCATATCCAAGCGCTCTACGAGTCTCGAGCAAAGCGGTCCTTTCCGTTCCCGGCCATCTTGTCGGCCACCCGAACGAGCCGACGAAACCGCGCCCCGCGAGAAGCCGCCAACCACGATCCACCCGCGGATCCATACTCGAATCGATACGCGCCGGCATAGATCGATCGGTCGGGGCCTTCCGCCCACCGAAGCGCGCACAACCCCGCGACATTCGCCGATTGATATTGATATCGATTGCGCAAAAATATGAGTATATTTTAAAGTAAAATATTACAAAGTTTAGAATTAAATATTACTAATCGCATACAAGTATGCCGATTGGATAATATGCATTAATTAACATTAATTAATAAAGTTTCTTTTCTTGAAATTAATATATTAAACGTCCTGCTCTTAAAATTGTAAATTCAAAGCAACAAGTAGATGAATTAAATGAGTCAACTGATGAATAGAATTACAGTAATTAAATAAAATAAAATTATATTATAAATATGTATTTATATATCATATATATATAGTTACATAAGAGTCTCTTGCAACAATGATCTGAGTTAATTAATTTTGATAAGTAATTTTCCTTTTCTTTTCAAATCATTAGTTGTTACAAAAAGTGTCTTGCATCAACTTTTTTATTAATAATACAACAATTTATAAGATTAAATATTTAGCACCTTTTTTTAGCTCTAATGCTTTAGCTATATAAATTAAAATGCTTGTCAAGTAAAAATTAAAACTTTTATTTTTCATTTTATCTTTTTTAAAATAATATGTAATTAAAATTAATGAAATTTTTGCGATTATGACAGCAAACACGATATAATTCGGGCAATTTTTATTTAAATAAGTAAAAAATTGACATTTTTCTCTAATTAAAAAAATTTTGTATATATACGTACACATATAATATATCTGATTTTTATTTCATTTAATTGAATCTATCGATATTTTAAAGTTTATTATTGTATTTGTAGAACAATATAATACTCTAAATTATTAAATTGTTGAAAGAAAATTTCTTTTTTATATTAAATAAGTTTTAATTTGTAAAATGTAGAATGTAAAAATAGCGTTTAATAAAAGAAAAAGAATTACCAAAAATCAAGATATTATTGGCAAAATTAGAATATTGACAATATTTACATGGTTATTTGATATTAAAAGTAAATTATTGCCAGTGTGGAGAAATAACAAATTATTTTTAGGTGAAAGCGAATAAGCAAAATGTGTAATAAATTTTGTTGACATAGCACGGATCGCAACCAAAACTGTGCACGTTATGTGTTATCCATTGAGAACATTCGTGGACATTAGCTATGTAGTTGAATGTTTATGTCCATAGAGGGCGTATCGCTTTCAGAAATCACGTAAAATCGGGCCGTGGCGTCTCTTAAGCTTCTCTCTGGTTTATATTAGGCAAATTGGCGGGAAACGTGTGTTAGAAAATGTCGACTGTCTAACGACTTGTCTGTTTTTCTTACGTATTTAATAAATATTTCGCCAATTATGGGTATTTTAGGTTTATCGAAGCTCATAGCAGATATAGCTCCGGAAGCTATCAAAGAGCGAGAATTGAAGCATTATTTTGGTACGTAATTGTTATCTCTGTCTTGTATGTGTTGAGCTTTTATATTTAACCAAAAAGAAATTAACCTATTATTTAAAATTTCCATGCGAATAATATTTATAATATATATTTTATATTCTTAATTAGCCGTTTTATTATTAATATTCATATTGCATTATTAATTTCTAGTTTCATGTTTCAGGTCGTAAAATTGCTATTGATGCCTCTATGTGTTTATATCAATTTCTCATAGCTGTGCGCAGTGAAGGGGCTCAACTCACTACTGTAGATGGTGAAACAACTAGGTATTTCTTACCTATATATTATGTTAGGTTTTTATGAATTAAATTGTAAAGAAGGATTAATTAGTAAATTTTGTTACGTAGCCATTTAATGGGCACATTTTATCGGACCATACGTTTGGTAGAACAAGGAATAAAACCTGTTTATGTATTTGATGGAAAGCCACCAAACTTAAAAAGCGGAGAGTTAGCTAAACGAGCTGAGAGGAGAGACGAAGCACAAAAACTCTTGCAAGCTGCTGAAGAAGATGGTAATAACATATAAAATATTTTATTTTTCAGAGTTATAATTATTTTAAAAATAATTTAAATTTTACATTCTGCAGAAAAAATTGTAAAAGATTTTAATAGCAGATGTTTTTTCTTAAAGGAAATGTAGAGGCTATAGACAAATTTAGCAGAAGATTGGTTAAAGTTACAAAAAATCATGCTGATGAAGCTAAACAATTACTCCAATTAATGGGCATACCTTATATTGATGTAAGCATTTGTATAAAATCATAATTTTTTTTTTTTTCTTACTAACAGATATTTTCTATAGGCTCCTTGCGAGGCTGAAGCACAATGTGCTGCTTTAGTGAAAGCTGGTAAAGTTTTTGCCACTGCTACGGAAGATATGGATGCACTCACTTTTGGCTGTAATGTGCTACTTCGACGTTTAACTCTCAGCGAAGCCAGAAAATTGCCTGTACAAGAGATTCATTTGGACAAAGTTCTCACAGGTTTAGAGTTGAATCAAGATGAGGTATGTATTTTTTTTATATTTGTTTTACAATAAGTGTTACTTTATCAAATTCTGAAATAACATAATTTACAGTTTATTGATCTTTGTATTATGTTGGGTTGTGATTATACTGGGAGCATTAAAGGTGTTGGTCCAAAAAGAGCAATAGAATTGATAAAAAATCATAGATCTCTTGACAAAATTATTGAAAATATAGATTCCAAAAAGTACCCCACGCCAGAAAATTGGAATTATAAAGAGGCAAAATTATTATTTCAAGAACCAGAAGTAACAAATGCAGAAGATATCCAAGTACTTTTTGATAATAATTTTCAAATAAATTTCTTTTTTCTGTTTAAATTATATATACTAAATATGATTTATTTTGCAAGTTAAAATGGTCTGAACCAGATGAAGAAGGTCTGGTAAAGTTTTTGTGTGGTGATAAGCAATTTAACGAAGAACGGGTCAGAAACGGAGCTAAAAAACTTCATAAAGCCCGAAATACATCCACACAAGGCAGACTGGATTCATTCTTCAAAGTTTTACCGACGACCCCAACACCAAAGCGAAAGGTGAAATATTTTTTAAACATGAAATATTTATTTAATTTCCATCTAATTAATACTCATACTAATACTCATATTAATCTACATAAATATTTATATAAAATGTTTTCTTTATATATTGTTATAGACAGAAGAAAAAAAGTTACCAGCTAAAAAGGCGAAAACAGCAGGTAACAGTAAATTCCGCGGAAAAGCAAAATAAAAATAATATGAACTTCATAAACAGGTACAATGTTAAAATTGCATATTTATGTATTATTTATAAGACGTCTCGAATTTTTATTTTTATAACATATTTCGCATTTATTTTTTTAAATTTCTAAACAAATTGTAAAATTTCAACTGATAACATAATAGCATGCATTTTTTGTTTATTTCATAAAATATATCAAGTACAATAATATTCATATAATGTATATCCTTATATATTATAAACTCCAATACGTTATATTTAACAATAATTTTTCGCATGTTTCTATAAAAATTTTTACAAATATTTAGATTTTTGCAATGTGATTATTTATTATATACTTTCTCTCTTTCATATAACTTTTTTAGTATAATTTGATTTAGAAAGAATTTAGAAAAAAGTATATAGTAATATTTTATATTATGGTTTGTTAATTGTATTATGTTGTCAGTCTTTATTTTAGCACCAAGTATTATGACTATAAATTTATTTATGACTACTATTCAATATTCTATTTGCAAAATTGTGAATGTTCATTAATATTTGGCAGTTTACATCAAAATTATACACTATTATATACAAAACGAGGTAATCGCGGAATAAATTTTTTCTAATAATGACAATGAAATGTCACTGAAATGTAATAATCGTACTACCAATAGAATTCGGATCTAAAACGTGAAGCAATGCCCGCTCAATATTGTATGGTGCATACACTCTATCTACGACTGTTTGCAGTTGATTCGCATCAGTCAACTCGCATAAAGCTCGTAAATATGCAGCATTCAATTTTGCGCCCTCTTTCCATTGATGCATGTTGAATCCGAACATGTACTATAATATAAAGCATCAGTCAGTAATGCAATCCAGTTTTAATATTGCGAACACATTAACTGAAACATACTTGAACCAATAACTTTATCCTAACACATCCAGCAAATATACTTCCACAAATAAATCCCAACGAGTCCGATCTTAATTGTTCGGGAACAGTAGATACGTAGGAACCATGTGGCAGTAAGAATTTCTTTAAAATATGTTCTTGAAAGGGTTCATTATCAGTATAAAAAATTGCGTCATACCTGTAATGAAAGAAGTGTACCTTAATTAGAAAATACTATTACATGTTGTTTTAATCATTTAAATTTAAATAAAGTATAAGTTTATATATATAATAAATCATATTTAATTTTACATACTTATCATGCAATTGTAATTCCTTTTCAATATCGGTTTCGTTTATTATTATAACTTCATCGGCACCTAGTGCTTTCATTACAGGTTCTGCATTTATTCTGCATGCGGTCACTACATATCCACCCCATAACTTAACTAATTGCGTTAAAATACAACCGATTGGAGTGCTTCCGCCATATATAAAAACTCTGTAATAATATTATTAACATTTTGAACACAACAGTTTAGAAGATTTGAACTAATAGTAAAAAGTATTACCGTTTTCCTTTGGCATTGCCTTCTTTTATAACAGATCTATTAACTAGAGCGTCCCATGCCAAGCAACCATTGTATGGTAAGCTGGCAGATGCTTCAAAATTACAAGATTTAGGCCGTCTTGCTACTTGCGTTTCTGGAACAATTATATATTCCGCCATCGTGCCAGGAGCCCACGATGGAACAGCTAAAAATACTTCATCTCCAATATCAAAATTGATAACACCTTGTCCAATGTCAACTATCACTCCTGTGCAATCTCTCCCTAAAGTTACAGGTAGTTCTTTTTGTTTCTAAATAATACATTCACATATTCATTCATTATAACATATAATATTATATTGCGAGATATATCACTAGATTCTTGAAAAAATTTATACTTACCCCTGAATTAAGTAATCTTCTATAAATTCTAGAGTATCCAGAACATATCCTTGTATCAATAACATTAAGTGAAGCAGCTTTAACTTGTATTAATAAGTCGTTCGATTTTTTTATCGTTGGTATTTCAAAATCGTCTATCATCAATACACTCTGTATGACAAATGGAAAAAAAAATTATATCCAAAAACTAATTAGATATATATATATATATATATATGTATGATATACCTCGATACCATAATAATGATGGCAAGCTATAGCTTTTATGTGATGTATGTGATGAGAAGAGGGTTTACAATTGAGACCAATATAATAGCCTATCACAGTTCCAATTGCTATGCCTGTTAAGCAATATATCGCTTCTCTTCTTGATACTAGAATAGAATATAAACAAACTTATAAGTTAATTTTTGAAGTACATAGAAACATAGTTTATCAACAATTAAATATTTTCCATGCCTTTATTAGCCCACATGACTCCTAATTGACGATAAAAATCTACTGTATTCCATTGGACAGTGTAATATTGAAATTGGACTTCTTGCCAGCCTCTTTGTACAGAAGTAGCCATACCTAGCACAATGTCTTTGGCATGCTGCGTGTATTGCTCGTCGCAAAGCTGCAGGATAAACTGATGCAACTGAGCTAGCCATGTCATACACGATTGTTGTGCCTGTTGAACTGCTACGGATGCTTGAACCTTCCCCCAAATTTTTTTTTTTGTATATTGAGATTTCTATGAATAATTATATTTAATGCAAAGTAATTTGCATATATTTTTCACATTTAAAATAGAAAAATTTTACACATTAAAATATTTCTATTTCTTCTTTCTAGAAATGAAAATATGAAATATATATATATATATATATAGATATAATTATATATTACTTGCAATATACATTATTTCTCTATATAGAATAGAAAATTATATAATTTTTGCATAAATAGAAAACAATGTAACATGCAATTTAAAAACAAGTAACAATTGGTATAATTACTTGATAGAATATTTAAATTCTAACAAAATAATTTTACTACATACATGTATATTATTAAAATATTATATAAAGCACGATTACAGGAGTGTGGATATTTATACAAAAGAAAATCCAATTACCTGTAATGTTTCAAGCTGATTCGAAAAGTGAAAATAAACTTCGTCCATAATTAATATGCGGAAAAAGAAAAAGAAATTAATAATAAAATTTAATGCATTGTAAAATATACGACAATGCGTAGACAATACGTAAACGGCAACTGGAAAAGCGGCACAGCAATGTTATAAATAAACGATTAACGCATTGCGTTAACCACTCGAAATAGATATCAAGTTTGTGTTGCGAATCGCGACGACGGTTTGGCAAACATTTTTCGCGATGACGTACGTCAATGTCTCTCAATCGGATAAATGCTTTCGTACGTTGTCATGTTATTTTTACAAGACCATTGCCCTTCAAGTTAGCATCGAGGAATACAGGTTAGTTCGCGCTGCACACTTATGGCGTATAACCTTTATCCTTCATGTGAGCGTGACGTAACGATGACGCATTGCGCAACTCGGATCACGTGACACGTGAATTTCGCGCCGTATACTGTACTTTAAATCTCGACGCCAGAGTAACGGCAAATTTTCTCAGGTCAGAAGAGTGGAAGCTTTTGTCGGCTCGCGAGTGCAAAAGTTAATTAGTTTTCGGTATTTAGAAAAGAAGCGCGGCATTAATTTTACAAATATCATAAAGTGTAATCGAAGTGCAGTGTCCTATCCGTAGAATGCAGCTGTCATAGCAACATATGACGGTGAGTTATTAATTCAATCGCACGCTTTGCACGATTATACATCGTTGTTGTTTTATCATGGCAAGCCTTTACAAAATTTGAACGAGAAACGGTAGATGAGGAATAAATTAATGATAGGAATATATTTGTGATATATATATTGTTAAAAAGTATATATTGTTATAATGTCTTATGGTATATACAATATATTAATTTATATATGATTTTTTTTGACAAACTCGCTTCGCCGAATTAATACATTTTATTAATACAATTTCTACATATGTGGCTCAACATACATTTGCGCGAATACAATAAGCACAATGTTTTAGAAATAAGGGTATATTTATATTGGAAATTTGCTTTATAATTATAGTTGAAATTTAAGAATTGAATTTTAAATTTATATATTAAATTCTTGCTTTATGTTATTTACGATTATGCTACTTTAGAAAGCTGTTGTATCAAGTATGCAACAGTATGCGTCGATAAATATAATACGATATCATATATCGGTAAAGATCATCGTGATATAAAGATTCAATGACCAATTTTATGTGTAGAAAATAATATAATACCGACGTGTTAAAATTATTGATTGCAACTTGTAATTCAAATAATATACCATTAGATGACAGCACATAATAGTTTTTAAAAGTCATATATACATATATATGTGTGTGCACACACGCGCGGATTATATATTCTGTGTATATATCAAATTTACATTTAATTTTTTACCGTTTAGACTTTTAAAAACTATTATGTGCTGTCATCTAATGGTATATTATTTGAATTACAAGTTGCAATCAATAATTTTAACACGTCGGTATTATATTATTTTCTACACATAAAATTGGTCATTGAATCTTTATATCACGATGATCTTTACCGATATATGATATCGTATTATATTTATACGAGTATTATTTTTTACGAAGGAATATATATATATATATATATATATATATATACATACATACATACAATACAAAATCTGCAAAAAAGTTTATTAATACTCTGAATTTTTGTATGTTTAGTATAACACGCTGTACGCGGTAATTTGGTCATTTCGTGCGGCGACACGTAAGTCTAGAATTAATTAAATAATTCTTGATATGTGGATTAAATAATGTTTTAAAAGAATAGACTAGGAAAAACTGAGACGCTAGGTTCACGCTGCATCTCACTTTGTCCCCCGATAAGTCATTTTTTTTTTTTTTTAGCATTCTTGCCAGATTTTAAACACTTGAGAATGCTGCAATAGTTCTACAAAAAGTTTTATATATTTGTAAAACTTATTAGAATATTTTATTATATAATTATATGAATTAGATCGCCGAGATACTGGCCGTAAATGAGATTCATATTATACTGATGTTTTGATATCTAATTTGTTTATTAAATATTTTAATTTTTACGCATATCTAGAACTTGATTCAGGAAAAGTATGAGTGATTACGGAACGACACAAAATCTCATTTAAAATCGATCATTTGAAATATGACCAGCATCTCATCTCACAAAAGTACTTGTACGTTTGGCATTTCGGCCAATCTAATTTGTTATAAATATATTGTAATAATTTTTACGCATAGAACCCTCTCTGAAAATTAAAAGTAATTATAGCTTGACATGAAGTCTCATTAAAGTCGACAGAACTATCGAAATACGACCAATGTCTCATCTCAATATTTATACGTTTGGCATTGCAGACGATCTATTGTAATTTTTTAAATAAATAATTTTCCAATAATTTTGATATATAGAAATCTCTTTTTCTCTCTTTCTGGAAATTAAAAGTAATTGCAGAATAACACGAAGTTAATCGATAAAATTATCGAAATATGATTAGCGTTTAATTTGCCAATTTAATTTGTTTAATTAATATTCTAATAATTTTTATGCATAAAACTTTTTGTATAACTATTGAAACTCTTAAGCGTTAAGTTTGGCTAAAAATATTTAAAAATCGTCGGCAGATAAAGACGTGAACTTACCATCTCACAGTTTGTCCCGTATAAAATATATATATATGTGTGTGTATTTTTTTTAGATATGTACATAGTTTCAAAAAATGTATGATCTTTTAATTTTTAAAATTTATAATAAATTTAAATTTTTTGTGCAATTAATATAAATTAAATTTTTAAAATAATATAATAAAAATTTCTCTATAATTCTATATATAATAGCTTGCTTCTATTCTTTTCTAATATACTGTAAAATTTTGAAAATCTTTTAATTTTTTTCTCATATAAAGTATGAATGCTTGTTATGTATTTATAAATAAAATAATTTAGAGTTTACAAATTTATTATAGTTGCTGACAGCATGGTATAATCTATAATTATACTATAATTATAGTAATCATATACCAAGTACGTATGCAAAATTGTGAAGCATAGAGAAAAACTTTTGTCATCAAAAGTTTAATTATATATTCGGTTTAATTATATATATATATATATATATATATATATATATATATATATATATATATGTAATCACTTTATCATGTATTGAACTGGAAGGGAAGTAATAACTTTAAAAACTGTAACACAATTATCTCATATAAATTTCGTATTATAAAATCTTAATATATTTAATAAAACTGGAAGAGAAAGAAAACAACGAATTTTTCTTCGTAAATTTATAAAGCTAAGGAGAGAGAGAAAGAGAGAAACGTGTTATTTTTCCTATGTACATGTATGTATAGAAATGTGTTGTATATGTGTATTGACAATTCACCGTCGAGCGCGTCGCGCGTGGCATTCCGGTGAGATCGCGGCGCGTCGTGTCAAAGTCAAAGTCATTAGCGATCTCGCTTTTGCCGAAACAAGTACGTATGTACAAAATGTGCCGAATTTCGTTTCAAGAATAAAGTCTCGTATGGTTATAAGTTAAAAATACGAGTATCGCGTCGTATAAATCTTTGTGCGTATATTTCGATTATGATCTATATTGCAAAGTGCGTGTGTGTCGAGTAAAGTGTATCGCGATTCGTTTTACTATTATTAATTGAGATATGTGATAAAACGGTAATCGGTCGATCGTTATCGCGATCACAGTTTAGATTTTTTTCTAAATTTGATAGTTCTATTATCGGATGCGAAAATGTCGCGACGTATCTCGTACGCGTTAAAGGTTAAACGCGTGTGTGTAAAAATGTGCGGGAGTGCCGAACAAAGTGTCGCGCGATCGGATTGCATTGCGTTAATTGATGTGCGCGTCAGTAATTAGCGGCGTTTTTCCGATCGATTTGTATCAATGCGCGAGGAGAAATGCGATGGAGCAGCAGTTGGAGGGACAACGCCAATGCAACGGTGAGCATAATTATGCAGTATTCTTGAATTATACATTTTTTATCGTATTTTTTATCGTAGTGATCACGATTCAATAAATGCTCTATAATTCTGTCAATGTCGTGGAAGGTAAAATAATTTTTAATCTGTTTGATATGTAAAATATGTATATTTTTATTTTTATAGATTGTTGAATAATTAAAAAATAATAATAAAAACTAATATTGAACTTTTATCAGCTGTATTAAGATATGTGAATATATTATAGTAAAGATAGTACGAAACATAGAACGAAAAATATAACAATGATTGAAAAAATTTACCATTTATTTCATCGATATTAAAAATATTGTGAGACTTGTTTGTTATGTACGTACGGTATAATTGAATAAAATTTTATAATAACTTTAATAATTTGTGTTTTACTTACAGGTCTTCTAGATGCTGTATCATCTACGCAGAGCAACGTTACGGTGAGTTTTACTTCATCTTGTCATTATTTTATTATAATAATGTTGGAAAAAGGATTTTACATGTGCGTAATACTTTCGTGTCGTACTAAATTTCACAGTTATTATTTCTTCACTTTCACATAAAATTCTCTTATTACTAGATATATTATTTCATTGCACAATCTAAGTATTAAAATAATTAGACTTACGTTTAGAAATTTACATGGATTTTTAAACATAATTTATAAGAAGTATGATTTATAAAATAAGAAAAACGCGATACAAAACATTTTTCTATTTGAAATACTTTAGTGAGTATTTTGCAAAGACTTTTTCCAACACCTTTTTCTACCGAGCAAAGTATATCTTTTTTCTCGCAACTTTTTCCACATATTCTTTGTGTATCACATTTCTCTTACATCTTTTGAGAATATTTTAAAATCAATTCTTTCCGCGAGGATTATTCATTAAAGATGGATATATTTATCGATGTACATATAATCTTTTTTTCCCTACATTATACATCTATCAACGCACGGCGAATAAATTATTGAGTGACGCGAATTGTTTGACCTTTGGCAAATTTTACACAAGTTTTTTTACGTATATTATATTTGCATTAGACCTTTCGCCGCGAGATCCGACTCTCGATTAGCGGTCGCGTGAATGCGGTGCATTTTTTTAGCGACATACACCGTGGTGCATATGCATATGCTCATTTTGCGCACCGTGCTCGAGGCTCCGCGCATTAGCAAGCTGCTCGATGTCCGGACACGTCCTAGACGAGTCCTGGCGTTCGTCCAGAGCAGTCAGATGCGCTCCTTGCACGCTTGTTCTCTTTTCTACGGATACATCAACGTGCGCTCACGTTCAAATGCACAAGTACGGTGTTAACGCGATTGAAATAAACCGTGCCGAAGGCTTCGTCGGCGAACATAATCGCGGAAAATGCACGCTGTCACATATGCGCGGTCGCGAATCCCGTGCAATGACAATCGACCTTAGCCTTTTTCAGCCGTCGTCGTCCGTCGTCATCAACTCGGCCACCTTGATATCGTTGCTGCGGCAACTCACGTGCGCACGTTGTATGTTCCTTTAATGGCGCGATGTTTGCACGATTTGGAAGTGGATACACTTTCACCGAACTTGAGTACCAATAAATTCAATCGTCGTATGTTGTATTGAAATATGTAGGATAACAATAGTATATAAAACAATAATATTAGTTGCAACACATTGAGAGCTACAAGAAATTAGACTACAAAAAAAAAGTAAATTTTACAACAGGAGAAAAATTTAAAAAATCCGAAAAAATTATAATAAATAGATAAGGAAGATATAGTCTTTGGTTAATTTCAGAAATTGATTTTATTTTAATCCAAATCTTTTAAAGAATCAAAATAATATCTTATTAATAATATAATATTTATAATATATACTTTTAAATGTTTATCTTTTCAAAATTACGTAATTTTTTCCGCATTAAAATAAAGCGCGAAACGAAAATTTTATAAAAATGTCTTAATTGCTAATTAATAAATAACTGTTACTTATCACAACATACATGTATATATATAGAAAAAAAATGTGTTGCAAATTATATTTACGTTGTTCTAGCAAATGTCGTTAGTTATTATATAAAAATTATTAATTATATAGCTAGTTATTATATAGAATAAAAAATACTAATTTTATTTGTTAAAAACAATTTCATTAAATCTATAAAAAAAACTAATTTTGCTATGATAACAAATTGTTTCACTGCAACGGTAAAATATATTTTCTATATATTGTTATTTCGTTTTAACAGCACATTTTGACTTTAGCAAGAAATATTGATATTTCTATGAACAAATTCATTTACCAACTTTTATCTTTTGACTAAACAGGTTTTTTTTATAATATCAAATTGATTATACGTTAGTAAAGTTTTTGATTACTTTTACATTATAGATACTCAATAGCGCAGCGACAGTTTTATTGCAAAATCTCTTTTCTACGTGATACTTTACCGCACGATGAGTGCAATGAGAAAATGCGTAGAAGCGCCCATAAAAGCGTCATGTCGCGCGCGTGAGTGTGTAGTATATGTGGTGTCACGTGAGCATTGCACGATACGCAGGGTAATAGAGTCTCTAACCGCGTGTATATACGTACATACGGGTCCTTTATTATCGCGAGCATTCAGCTTACGACGATTTTCCCCGCGACAAAGGGGCGACGAGGCGAATATGAGGTATCGCGCGACTGCCAAAAAGCTGACTACACGAAGGAACACGATGGTATGTGTATGTACATGCATGCATGTATGGTCGGGCTTATATGTAGGCGCGCACATACACACGGAGACAGAAACGCACGCGACAATCTCGTATTCCCATCGCGCCGTCTCGTTACGAAGCGTCTTGCGGCGCCGCGACGATAAAGGCGCCGGTAACTCATTGTTCATGCCCAGGACAATGAGTGTGCACCGGCGACTCGGCCTGATTCCGAACGAGACTTCTCTCTACTACACGTAAAACGATTCGCTATTCGCTGGTCCCGCCACGCGCGTTTCGCAGATAAATGCAAGCTGCTGATGTGCCTGTAGAGTACTCTGACGAAATTATTAGTTCGGGAGACTCCCGCGTTCAATAAAATTGCGAATTTTATAATAATATGGACAATGTGGTAGGGGATCAATTTTAGATTAGATCAATATAATGTAATAGAAGATATAATCCATAGTGTTATAGATATTTCTGCTTATATATTTTTTTTTTATTTGTTGACGATATTGAAACATTTTTTGGAAAAATGACATTGCTTTGATTAGTTTCCTCTCTTCCATTTAAAAAGCATTCGATGTTTTATAAATCTTGGATTATCTTGCGATTAAATTTTTACAATTAGATATCTACGTCATTGTTAAGATGTACATATTATATAAAATCTCTTAAATAGAATCAGTGTATTGTCACGGGTAAGCAGTGGTTTCAGTTTTATAAATATAATGTTAATACAGTAAAATCTAATTGAGAAGTTGCCTGATTTTTCAGTGAAATCTTATTATCACAATTAGTAAAACAGAAGATGGCAGAGCAAAGTACAAGTATTTTTATTATTTTTATTAAAAATTAGTGAGATACTCACTGATCTTCCGTGAAATCTTGTCACTGCTGTAATTAATGAAATTTTCACTAATTCAATTTAAGAGCAAAAATTTATTAGGAATCGATTAGTAATGTAAAGAAGATAACATGTAAAAAGATGCTTTTATAATTTGTAGTACATTTAAAATCTCGCTATGAATCTTTCGTCGAAGGCATCCGGTCAATCGAGAAAACGGAATAATTTTATAGCTTGGATTTTTACGTTATTTTTAAATCAGTATCGCATCAGAGGCCTCTTGTAGACAATCTATAAATTCGGCTTCTTCCTGGAAAGGCCGGAACCGCGAAAAAAAAAGTCGAACGAGAATGAGATTCTCTGTCCGCGCGAAGCTTCTGTTTGGCCATGGAAATCGGTAAAGGAGGTCAGCGTATGCAAATAACAGGGTCGCGAGGAGAAGAGGGAGGGGTTGTGGAGCCAGTCGGGAGGGTCCCGTGGGTCAACGGACAAGCAGTGAGATGGCGACGGCGACGGAGGGTATATCCATGTTCCGTTCTGTTCCACTCTAGCCCTCTTCTGCTCTGTTCTTTCTTCTCTCTCCCTTCGTCGTTGCGGGCGGTTTTCTCGTTTCTCTGGCGTTTCCATAACTCTCTCATCCTCTCTCTTTCTCTCTCGCTTTCAGCTTTTGCCAATGGAGCTCAACTTCGCGTTCTCCGCAACGCTCTCGTTTCCCTCGTTCCGAACTCCTACCTCCCATCGTCGTCGTCGTCGTCGTCGTCGCCGCCGTCGTCGTCGTCGTTGTCTTCTATCCTTCTCTAGCTGCTACTTCAGTTCCTCGGCTCGAGCTTCTCGCGACCGTTATGGCCCCATATATTTCCGCAGCCGGCAACGCCGGCGGTTGGAGTCACGTCTACAGACGTAAAGGTACCTCCAACGCGTTGTGCTCTCTTTTCCTCTCTCTCATCTTCTCTCGCCTACGCGTCTCGTAGAAACATTCGATTTTTACGATACGAGACGAGCGAATTCTCGAGCCCGTCGAACGTTGCGTTCTCGTCGTCGTTCGTTTCTCACATTGGCATTCAGTTTTTGTGTCTTTTTCTCATCGTTGACACTTTTTCTCCAAGTTTCGATTTCTTTTCCTTCTTTAGCGTCGTGTCCTCTTGTCGATCTTTTTATATGTGCAAAATTAAGTCGTCAGAAGAAGACTCGGAACATTTTTATATCACAGTTGATTTAGAAGACAATATTATCTGACTTATCGTTAATTGACACGTGCTAATAGATTAATTGATGATTATATATCTTAAATGAAGAAATTTCTCATACATTATTAGTTTTACTTTTTACGTTCACATAAAAAGATTATATCGACTATAATGTATTATCTATCGTGTTATGTAAAAAAAATGCATATATTTTAATTAATTTAGTTTAATATATACTTGATATAACTATTCTTACAATCTTAAAGATATCTAAAACCGCTGAAATTATATAAATAATCAAGATTTTCAAATATAACCATATGAAGATATTTCACATTACTAAAGAAACTGCAGTTAATATAAATGCGGTGAACCAATCATACTTATATAAGAAATGTTGCAATTTACCCTCGGTATTCGCCAGTTGGAGGGTCGCGAAAACAGTTGCGAACCGACACGCCGGGGGTGACTAATCCACTGAGTGTTAATTAAAATAAAGGCACGGTCGCCGCTATGCGGGTAAGTAGAAATTAGCGTGGGGGTTTGCATGGGGTCGACGGCAGGATAGGGGGACGGAGGATGGTCGAGAGGATGGTGCGGATAGGCCAGATGTCCACCCTTTCGTTGGCACTCGCGTGACACATCGCCGTCGCGTTTTTGAGTCGAGTCGGCTCGGGCGTTTTGGTTAATGCGACTAGTTATGGACGCATGCTTAATTGCTTTAATTAAAATTCACGTTGTGCACCGCGACATTGTTGGCGTGCGGGCGCTGTTGTGGATGAGCAAGTTTTATTCGTTGGTTTTGATGTATTTTTGTATTTCATATGTATATATATATATATAGAGTGCATCTTCTTCTGAGAAAAAACTAATAGTGTTCGTAAAATTAATCTTCGAAAAATTCGCGTACATCAGAAATATTTGCAGTATGCTTTGTTAAACACTTTAATCTTTAAACACGCAAGTTTTATCACATTATTTTAAATTATTGTAATATCACAACAATTGTATATGTATAATGTATATTATGTATACTATTAATTCATTATAGTGTACACGCGTTTCGAGTTACCAAAAAGATTGCGCGTTTATGTCTGCAATTTAATATTTTTTAGTTGTAGATGTAAAAAAATATCTGGTTACAATAATCGACAATCTCGAAACATCTCGTTACATTTGGCTGTAACTTTACTCGTACTGTAATATCATACGGATATTCCGATGCGTCCTTTTTGGCGCATGGTGAGAATTAATCTGTTTAAAAATTTTAATTTTGACCTTTTTAAAATGCGTCCACTCGCGTTTTAATGTGGGCGAGAATAATTCTCTTTAAAATTCCAAAAGCAAGCGCAAGAATGGAAACGTGGATCGCACGAAACCTCGTAACTTCCTCTCGAGTAGCGCGTACACGTGTTGGCGATTTGTTATATCGTTTCTCGAAAAATTTGCCGTGAGCGCGGAAAAAATTTTTTTCTCTGATCCACTAGAAAAACCAACGGTGGGTTAAATTCGAGGGTTTTCCATGGATCGGCAGCGCCACGGTTTGATAGCCGAGGTTGGGCGGTAGCCACAAGTGTCCGTCCGAGCGCCCTCTCTCATTAATTCTCCACCCTTGTTGCTTGTTAAGGTAGGGCTGCCGGTTCTCTCACCCTGCCCTCTGGCCTCCGCCATACTCGCCCCCGTCCTTGGCTCTACGACTCGCTTCTCCCCCTGTCGTCGTCACCCACCGCTGCCGCGCCAGGATGGAAACGCTCTCTCGAGCGAGAGGGTTGTGTGAGGGTCGGAGTGAGTGAAGGAGCGTGTTATCTAGAGAGGGAGACGAAGCAGGGAACGAAGGGCGAGTAGCCTTGAAGGGGAGAAAAGGCGGGAGAAAAAGGATTGGGGATGGACGAGAAATACAGAGAGGGGGGAGGGAAGCACGCAAGGAGAGAAAAACAGAGACGAATTGATTCGCCCGTGAAGAGTAAGGTAGATAGGTATAGCAAAAGGGGGCGAAACGGGGCAATCGACTAACGCCGACGGGCATAGATATATTATGTACACCCGTTAAGTGGCCGATGCAAATCGAACGTCACCGCCGGCCGATGGGCGTGCACGTGACTGTAAACGAGCCGATTAGCACATCGTTTCTCTTATTCAATGCCTTTTCCGAATGAATGCCATCGTGACGTCGAACGCGAGCCTCGATTTCGATTTTCGAGAGGGAGGGAGGGAGGGAGGACAAAAAAAAATCTTGTAAATTTTAAATTTTTGTATTGCAGTTTTATTTATTTTCTGCCCATAAAGTATTGATAATTGTTAGATAATAAAGAAAAGTGCGAAAAAAATGTGACACAATTTTAATTCCATAGTGAACTAAATATATTTTGTTAAATAACAATATTACTTTGCATTTTTGTTACAAGTATCAATCAAGATTAATGTTTATGATCGCTCTTAATTTTATGTGTAAAATATATGACAAAATTAAATATAGATTCTTACAAAGATCATTGTTAATAACTAATCATATTCGTTGATTCTCAATTAATTCAAATACCTTTTTTATTCTAAATGTTGTTTTATTGCTTGATATCCAAACTTTGAATCTGATTATCTACTATTGGTTTTTATCATATGTAAGTATATTTTGAAAAAAAAAATAAATTCAAAAATCAATAAAATAGACTATTTTCCAAGCAGTGTTCTGATAAATAAATAAGTGCATTAATCATTTAAATATAATTGTTGATAATTGCGTGCTTGCGTTACGGTAAAGTACAAACTGCGAACGTTCAAAATACGATCCGGGACGGCGCGGCGTAGCGTCCGCAACACGATGAGAGAATCGTTTCCGCCTTTCGAATAGCGCGGCTGCTAGATCTCACTTTCAATGTCGTTTCCGAGGATCGTCACTACCACGGTCGCGTTTCTTTTTATTCGTGTCTGGTCGACGTTGGCGTCTCACCTATGTCGTCCCTCTCTGCGTGTTTGATCTTCTTATTGCGTCGTCTCATTCTCGTACTCGATGCCGCCTTTGCTACCTCTCTCTTTCTCTGTTTTTCTCCTTTTTTTTCTCTTTCTCTCTCTCTCTCTCTCTCTCTCTCTCTCTCTCTCTCTCTCTCTCTCTGTCTTTCTTTTTTTTGTTCTCTTGTTCTCTCTTTCGTTGTATCCTTCGCATCTTCTAGGGTAGAGTTATGGGGGAAGCGGTAGGGTGGCGGCATCGGTCGAGGGAGCAGGGTAGATGAAGGTCGTGGGAGAGAGACGGTGGGAGGAAGAGCTGTGCGTTGAATTAATTCGCGCTTGGCTGACGGGCTCTCGTTTGTAACTATCTCTCTCTCTCTCTTTCTCTCTCTCTCTTTCTCTCTCTCTCTCTCTCTCTCTCTCTTTCCGTTCTACCGGTTCCCTTTCTCTTCCTCTCCACCGCTGTTGCCTCATCCTCCGGATTCCCCCCTGGTTTTCTTTCTCTCTTTTTGCCTCTGTCTCGTGCTGCTCCACTACTCCGCTCTTCCCGTCATTCGACGGTAGGTAGGTAGAGCGAGAGGAGGATATCATGGCCGCGATCTCGCAGCCCGTTCGGGCTTAAATACCGACGAATTCCGCGATGCAAACGAATCTCTCGAGAATCGGGGCCTCGGGTCGAACCGACCGCGAATTAAGGAGCCTTTTATTTTCTCTCTCTCTCTCTCTCTCTCTCTCTTTCTTTCTCTCTTCGTCTCATTCGCTTTCCGGACTCCTTCTCCCTCCTTGCAGTTACTTCGCCGCACACTTTGACCAAAGAATCAGCTCGGGGATATAGCATCCGGTCCAGCGGGTTCGAGAAAGAAGACTGGTCCTGGACCGGGCTGGGTTCTTTCCTCCTTCGTGCTCTCTGTTATCGTCACGATTATCTCCCAACCGAATGACTCGGACCTGTCGAGTCCTCGCGCGTGGAATGCTTAGGATTAAGCCCTTTTCGGAGGGCAAGGGACACGCGATATTCTCCTTCACCGCCTGTCTGCCCGACGACGACGACGACGGTCGATCGATCGGATCGCCGAAGTCTCGCAAGAGAGGGCGGGCGGTCGATTGGAAGAAGGGTGGCACGGTGGGACGCGTATGTCTGGAAAATGTGATCGGAATCGTAACAAGGGGCCCCGTCGTTGAATTTCTGACGTCGCGAACATACAACGTGTCCTGGATCTTTGTGTCATTACTGAATAAAAAATAGCGTTTGGCGGTTATACACTTTTAATCTTCCATGCTCGAAACGTCTTCGAAGATTTAACATAAAGAAAGCGCCATATCCTTGAAATTATCTCTCACGACCATACGAATAATTTATCTTTATGATTCATTATCAAATGAAAATGATTTATAATATTTAAACGCTTTTAAGATGAAGACTTTCGAAAAAGATTTTAAACGTTATATTTGTGAAATTATCGTTTCGTTAATACGAAAAATATATAGAAATAATATTTATACTAGAACGGTATATTTGACAATTTACATTACACTTTGCAAGTTAAAAAGATTTTTACAATTGCCTTGAAATACTTTCGCAGCATTTTACGCTACGATACGGTTACATGTTAATGACTGGCGAGTATAAAGGTTTTGCGAGTGTTATAATGTCTAACAGTTTATTGCGTGTTTAATACAAGAAGTATATGAGATTTAAACATTCGTTTTTAATTTTACAAAGCTGCTTGTAATTATACGCGGTTGGAAGTTTGGTAATATTTATCGGCCTGCTTCGAGGAGAAAATTTTCACCTCCAAAAACGCTGTAAAATTAATTCTTTAAAGAACATATTACAGCTTCGGTGTCAACGTTTTTATGATAAACAATCTATCGGATATTGAACTTTAGAAGTTACAGCTCGTGAAAGTTCTCCAAGAGCTCTAACTTCGTCTAAATTACTTCCTCTCGCGGACTCGCTTATGGTTGTGCAAGTATGTCATCGTCGTCGTCGTCTTCGTCGTTCTCGGGATAAGTCGTGTCGTTAATCAGATGATATTAATATTCCAGACATCGTGCTTCGTGGTGAAAATCACTTATCATTCGACAGTAACTCATTTAGTGTCGACATTCGAACGCGCGCTTTCTTTTGTTGCGATTTTTCAATTAATATCGCTAATAGCTGCAAGCTGTTAAGATCGTAAAAAGATAAGTCGTTTTTACGAATACATTTTTTATATATACAAAAAGACTCTTGATCCTCCGCAATTGATATCTGAACAATCAGCCTTTTCACAAAAGTGTTAATTTGTAAAAATGCGTCGTCAATTTTTAAAAAATACAGACGATTTATGATTATATATTTAATCTTTACCCGTTAAAAGCTCTTGATATGAATGCACGAGATGCTTGTCTCATATATATATATATATATATATATATATAGAGAGAGAGAGAGAGAGAGAGAAAGGGAGAGGGAGACGACGCGTTAATGCTGTTAAGGCGAAATGGAGAGTTAGAAAAAGTCTATTAACGGTTATCAGCTCCGTCTAAAAGCTGATAAGTCGTGGCAGCTATAGTCATCCGAAATACCGATACTCACAATCAGTTTAATATACCTTTGCAACATAGGATTTTATTCTTGCGCATTCCTTTTTGTTTAAAGAGTTTTACGTGAACTTAAACAGATATTATAAATACACATATACATCTATAACATATTATTGGAAAATAATGTTTTTCCGCATTTTTCGAAATTGACATTTAATTTTGAATGTATTTATTTCAGTCTCTCTCTTTCTCTCTTGATACAAATATATTATTTAAATTTGCATTATATTATTATATATTTTTTATTCGATATATTAATATTATTGCTTTATTACGGCTATTGTATGTAAGCGTAACAATTAAAATAAATGTTAGCAATAATTAACCGCTGTACGGAGGTATCCCATTACACCGCGAATTCAATCGGCATGTAATGCGAAAACACAAACATGTCTGACTGATCGCGCGAGTCCTACCGCAGATGAATGGATCGCGCTAAGCCTCTATTATTAGCAGATGGAAGATTATATCGATTTTTCCCTATCGCCCTCTCCCTTCCCTCTCTCCGGTCCCCTTCTTCCTTTCCGTCACCCTCGCGTTTACCCTTGGCCGCTACCCCCGGAGGGCAGCCCTTCCGTACTTTATGCTCTAACAAACACATCGTGGTGCTGGCAATTACGCGATGACGCAGGGCAGCCTGCAGTGTTAATTAATTTCTAGCTCGCTAATCACACGATCCTCGGGGTCGAACCAGGAGTATCGTCCCGCATTTTCTTGCTGAATGGCGAGATAATCCTACGATGTAATGCAGGATACTTTTTAATGTTTTTGATTATAATTTTAACATTTTCCTCTTTAAGATTTTTTTGTCGCAGACGTAAACTTTTTTTAAATTAAAAAATTATTTTGTTGTGTGGGTATTAGATCTTTTACAAATTGTAGCGACATTTAGTAATGATATATAAATAATATTAAACTTATATACATATTCTATATAAACTTTAAAAGCTATAAAACTATCGTGAGATCTTGCGAGTATTTGCATCTGCAGAGCCTTGTGAGGAAACCATTTCGAGAGAATTTCCGCACGACGTCACGTCTTCTATCGCACACGTATCAAGATACATTTCTCTTCGCTGTCAGAAATTGAGTGTAGCAGAAATAGACGGACTGTCGAAAACGCAGTCACGTCCTCGCGTGTTTTCGTCGATATATCAGCTTAATTAGCCGAATAAACGATACTTACCTCGGATAGACGCAAGACTCTCGGGAATTTCTATATTACTTCGTGGAAAGCGGAAAGAGCGGAAGAAAGGTGGAGCAATATGGAGCAGATAGTCGATGAAGCGAGTGTATTGTACAGAGCGAAGACCAAGCGGAGAAAAAGGAAAAGGCTAAGAGTGTCGATACCAATCGTGAGTGCCGCCTTTAAGGTTCGGAGAGGCGTTCAAAATGCAAAAGGTTTTCTCCGCAGCAAGAGATCCATCTCGCAATGGACTCAGACAGTGCTCATATTTCTTTTAAAAGTTGATACTCATAGGTCAGATTTTGTTTTGAAATATATGATAATTTTATATACGATTGTGGATGATTTTAAATCAATGTAATTAATGTGATAATTTTCTAGACTTTCTCTCGTTACCAAATTTTCTTAAAATTATTCTTTTCGATGTAGAGAGACGTGACGGGAGAGTACTTTTACATAATCTTAGAAATTATGATACATAAATGATCATCGAATTCGAAATATATCGCGCGTCGCACGTTTAATTAGGAATTTAACACGATTATAATATCAAATTATATCCGTTGTTTATCCAAAACAATGATGACTATTTCGCGTTAATACGCATCTAGCCTTACACGTGTGATAAAAAATCGTGTAACCGTTGGTCAGAGACCGTTAACGACCTTCTGACCTTCATCCAGAGATCAAGATTCAGTTGCAGAGCTTATGCTGGACCATACAGCATCCCTGAACTGGATGGGGTGGTTTCCTTCACAGGGGTCACTCTCTCCTCGGTACCGCACCCCTTGGACCGAGACATGAGGGATGAAATTCTCTAGAGAGTAATGGGGGTTGTTTTCTATTAAAAGTTCCATCGAGGCGTTACCGAATCTGAACGAGAAACTGACGAATCATGTTGCTTCCGTTACATTGATGAGTTTATTCTATTTTTATCCGTATTTATTTTAACTTCGATTAACAGTGTATTTTTTATCGAAAATAGTGATATATTACTATATTACTTTTTATACGGGATAAAGCAAAAAAAAATAATCTCACATAATTATTAATCCAGTATCAGTACAGTATATAATTTCTTAGGGACACAGGTCGTCATTACATTAAATTATTTCAACAAATATTCAGTTTTACTGTACATTAAAGTTTATTTATCGTACATACCTATAAAATTACATATAAATTTTTTACGTTTAAAAAAAATGTGTGCTTTCGCATTATTATTTTGCAATTATAATATATAATATATTTTTAAATTAAATTTCTCGCTTAATGTTATCCGTGTAATATAGATCGAGTGCTCTTTCCGAGACTGATCTTGTACAACAAAAAAAAAAAAAAAAAAAATTTCGAGTACAATCCATACAATGCTTTCTGGAATCGATGTAAACGTGCAAATCGGGAACCATTAGTTCTAATTTAGAGGAATAATTTCGAATTCTCGAAGCAAAATGTACGTAGCTGATCCCATACCAAACAGTAGGAACCAAAAGCCAATCGAGTGGTGTGCACGTACAACCGACACACAAACGCAGCATACACATATACATACATACGTGCGCGAAACACGCGCACGGGACGAACGGGATTGCATGGCACAGCTAGAGCGCGCCAAAACCCGGACGCGCATAATCCCGTTAGGGGATCAAATCAGCCAGAGCACATTACATACCATCAGGGGATAGTTGCCCTTAACTGCTCTAATTAATATAAGGGTTTCCTTCTGGTCACTGGTCGGATAGGCGGACATCGAGAAGAGTGAAACGTCACGCCGATCGCGCGTACGATGAAGATGAGACAGAGAGGGACAAATATCGCGAAGGTTGTTAACGTTTTCGTGTTGCCGGCTTTTCCGCTCGTCCGCGAAATAACGCGAAACCGAGGTTCAGCTTCGTGTGTGTTGTCTTGATAGAACGTGGCGTTTCGTACGTTCCGACGAAACAACGCGTCGTTAAAATTAACAACGTGTCGCGCGTAACTTTTTACACCGCGTAGCTCGTCATTATACTAATTGGCGGCCCCGACGCTTGCGGATTTAATGAACTTTCGTGCAGGACCACTTCGGCAACTAACGCTCTCCGCTTAGCTTAGGTGAAATTCCAATTTTCAGCCAAGATCACTTACAAGGTAGTTTAACGCTACCGCGCCAACCTCTTTCCTTTCCCCTCAATTTTCCCCGCGCGTGTAAATTTGTACGGATAAATTTCTACGATGTTAACGTTTTTATCACGAAAGAGGGTATTCTCCTTTCGCGCTTACAAGAGCGCCTGGAATATAGCGTTTGCCGTACACATATAATATTACTCGCAGAGATTTAACCGTTCGCGAGTAGAATTGTGGAAACGGAACGTGCGCGATGTGTGGCCGAAATACAACGCGCTTTATGACGGAAAGAGAGAGAGAGAGAGAGAGAGAGAGAGAGCGAGATATATATATATATATATATATATATATATATATATATAGAGAGAGAGAGAGAGAGAAACACGTGCATCGCGCAGTGGTTAATAAGGCAGCCAATAATGCGACTCGGCGTGTCGCGCTACGGGCGCATTGCTGATTCCAGCGCCGAAACGTCCGTAATTACATCTTCATTAAAATGATGGCGGGCCGTGTTGCACAGCCGGGCCGGGCATACGCGCTTCTCGCAACCACACGTACGCGCATACATATATACGCACGCACGCATGCACGCACATACGTACATATTCGCCTACCCACATAACGTGCAACGATGTGGGTGGATTTCTGGTATCTGTATCATGGTTAGCCGTCGTACGTTACGTTGAGGGGATGGGGTGGTATAAATGGTCGGTGTGAGCGCGCCGCAGGGACAGGAGGGCCTGGAAGGGCCGGGAGGGCAACGCTGGAAGCGGTGGCGGTGGCGGTGGCGGTGGCGGCGGCAGAGCGGCGAGGGTGGGTGCGCCGGGGGGCGGGGAGGGAGAGGGCGCAGCCGAGAGAGGATATGACGTCGAGAGCGGAGGGTGAGAGCTGGAAAGCGGGATCGATGCGTCGCGCCGCGGGCCGATGCCTGCTCGCACTTTCGAACTGACACCGCCGCGGTGCTATATAGCTCTCTTCCACCCCACCCCCACCCTCCCTAAGGGGAGGAATGAGAGGAGAGGGACGGGTACAACGGCTCTCGCCGTGAGCTACGCTGACCTTCCGAATTCGCGCGCCGGGTGCGATGCCGATGATTTGTCTTCGCTGACGTCGTTAGCGCCGTCCGACAAGGATGGAAATGTTGTGTTAAAATTAGCATCGCGCGCGGAGAGAGCCGGTCGCACGACTACCTCCCCTAGAGCAGACGCTAATGTGTCCCTCCGCCCTTCTTCCCTCTCTCCCAGCTGTGGATTTATATTACGCGCGCGGTATGGCTTCCGGGTAATCGGAAATTGTGGCCTGCCTCCGTCGTTGCTATCGGAATTTTTGGTCGATATACGTATACGTCGGGACGGATGTAGAAGCAGACGCAGTGGCAGACATGCGAGATGTTTAGCTGCTTTTTACATTTTTACGATACCGTCGGATGAGATAATATTGTACCGAGAAAAAAAAAAAAATGTTTTTAGAACAGTCTCCAAGATATTAATCGATGTGTATAAACTTTCTCGTAGATGTTGAAAATATGTGAATATTTTAATAGGAATTAATTGGTCGTAGAAATGTCTGTGCTGCGATACGAAATTATTTCTATAAAATCGAAGTAAATTTATTTGCATTTAATGAGATATCGTAAAAAAAAGAAAAAAAAACTTTTCTTTTTCAAAGAATTTTCGAGCAGATAATTTTCGGAAAGAAAAGTTTAAGAGACACGTTCTTTTCTGTAATCAACGCTCATGGAATCCTTTTTGAATACTTTTAGTTCACAAGCAATTAAAGTGCCCGTAAGAATAGAATCGAGCACGACAACGAGAGCGTCGAAAGCTTCCCCAGACTGGTTAATTCCCAGAACTTTGAACGTGCTCGACGTCAGATAATCGGTGTCAGTACCTGTCGAAACATCTGCCGTAACATTGATATCCTGCGAGGCAGTTGTTGTTTCATTCGGATATCGGTTGTATCGAGAGCGATCTCGCATTGCGTTAAAATTTATAGGTGTTTTTCCAAAAATTGGAATTTGAAATAATGAAAAAATTAGAAAAATTAATATTGTATTTAGATTTTTTTTAAGTTTTATAGAAAACAATTTACGTGATATATTTATGTATATATGAGAGCGCTCTTTCTCTCTCTCTCTCTCTCTCTCTCTCTCTCTCTCTCTCTCTCTCTCTCTCTCTCTCTCTCTCTCTCTCTTCCTTTTTACTGACACATAATTTTTATAAATATTAAATCCTAAATTTTCTAGCCGGATAAGAAAACATAAAAATTGTAGATAAAATGACTTTAATAAAACCAGAATATTGATCGATAGACTAATTAGTAATTTGATAGGTCAATTAGCATCCGGAACGTTCGTCATTAAGCCGCGATTACGAGGTTAATTCCCTCGCTTCTACAGTGCTAAAATCGAAGCTCGCTGAATCTATCTCGCGGAAGGCGGGATACGAGATAGCTTGTAATCGCGGCGGTGACCACTTGTTGTTCCCGTCTGGTCAGCCGTCTCTCCTGCACAGTGATCTCGCTCGCTTTCTAGCACGGGATGAGCACGAAGAATAACGGAACGCAGCCGCATGCCGGCCACATCCGTCTCCGCGGTTGAGAATTATATTCCGGACAGACAGAAAAACCGTCGTCGTTTTCAGAGACCGCGGGGGAAATCCTACTGGATGAAGAACAAAGAGAAAGAGAGAGAGAGAGAGAGAGAGAGGAGGGGAGGTAGGGAAAAAATGGAATGGATGAACGAGCGAGTCGGCAAGTAGTCGGGACCGGGCCGAGACGAGGTGAAACGGGTGAGCAATCACATTACCAGGGGAACCCTGCCTAACCCTATTTCGATGTCCCCTGTCGTCCTGTTCTCGCCCGCCTGTCTGCGTTCACCCGAGCCTTCTCGACCCACCCGCTTCGATTTCTCCCGAACGAACTGCCGCTATCCAACCCTCGCTCGACTATAACCGAGCACTCACTTCTCGTTCCACTGTTCGATTTCCTGCGTCCGGCGTCCCTCGTCCCGGCCTCGTCTCACTCCTTCGGGCGATCCGCGGCCGAATCGAAGCGGAGCACGGGCTTGCTGGATTATCAATCGAGTGCCACTTTCGGATGGCCAATCGTGGGTAACTTCGGTTTATCCTTCAATGGGGACGACTTTGCGAATTTTCGCGCTTGTTAAGGATGCGACGAATACAATTCACCTCCTTATCTGAACGATGAATTTCAAAGATTGGATGTAAAAAAATTGTTAATTTGTTAGTCTGCTATAGATTTTATATAATATATTTAAATTTACGAGATCGTAAGATCGGATTAATATATTTAAATTTACGAAATCTTAATATCAGATTCCAAAGTATCGTTCTAACTTAATTGTCCCTAATTTTTAAAAAATTAATATTTAATTTTTCTAGTTTGGTCTTTCTTTGTCCTAGATATCATTTTTCGTTTTAATATTTGATTCTGAAATGTTAATCTAATTTGATTAATTGAGTTACATAAATGTAATTTCAAAGATGTTGATATCTTGATTTTTGTAACTTAATCTTGTAAATTTTTAAAATCATTTCAAATCTCATTCTTTAATCGTTTTTTCTATTTTATGATTGATTATCATTGTAGTGATAATTGTTCTTAATCTCTTGCGGTCTGCCGCAAACTGTTGGCACTTTAGAAGCCGAAGGGCAAGAGCTCCCATCGAAGGGTCGAAGATAGAGATGGTTGAATCGGAGACCCGGATGAGTGATAGATAAGAGGGTCGCCTCGATGTGAACCTCAATCTAGCTTCCGCTTAAAATCTCGACTGATTGTTTCTAGTCGCGGTCAGATTTACGTTTTGTACGATTATTTTGATTGTTCTCGTTTCGCTTCACGTTTACAAGTTGAAAATGTATAGAAGATAAAAATAAAAGTAGACAGTTAATTTTATGGATTATATTTGTTGTATTTAAATAGTGAATTTTATATTGACACAAGTAATTCTATAAAACATAATATTTTTCAAATTTTTACATTTATTAGATAAAATTAAAATCACATCGTATTATTTTACATTTTCCTCCATTTTATATTGTTTCTGAAATTGATATAGAAAGATACCATTTAAAACAATCGTATATAGTTCCGCAACAATGTCGCATCAGCTTCGTGGTAAACTCGAAAAGATAAACATCGTGAAATCTGACGGATTACCCTGTCGCGACATCCAACACGCCGCCTACGATTTCAATCTGGATGGGTGAGTTTTTTCCCTCCGTTTGTGGGCACCATCCAATTTCCGATAAATCCCCTCGATAACGCCGCGTTGTCCGTTCGCTGGAGGTTTACAATTAAACCGTCTCTACCCTTGCAGAAAACTTGTGATTTTCCAGGCCAGTTCGTCGTAAAAAGTTCATCGTTCAATTTGCACGTTTTAGCGAGACACCACTAGAGGAGGATCGGAACGACTCCGAGTGACATTGAAGATCACTGATTTGAGACGGTAACCAAATGGTTACGGAGAGGGAGAGAGTCGTTAAGGTTTCCGAAGGAATGGGGAGAGGGCGAACGGGAATGAGGAGAGAAGCAGTGAGAGTGAGGGATGGCGATATGATGGAATTACAGAGCGCGAACGAGAGGCAGTGGAAGGAAAAGAGAAGAGGGAGAGAGCCGGGGATGGAGGCAGGAGAGATTGCAGTCGACTAGCAAGGCTGCCGTAATGAAATCAAGGGTGTAATGGCCCCGTCAGAACGCGAATCCCCGCCACGAGCAACCTCGACTCGCTCTCTCACTATGTAGCTCACCCCCGCATTTTGAACCCCGTCTCGCGACCCCCGTGTGCCAGCTTTGACGTACCGTAAAACCATTACGCTTTAAAGTCAACGGAACATCGAGCCGCTCGCTCGCTTGCATTCACGCGTATCGCTTTCCGCTTACTTAGCTTTTTGTTGTCACGTTAGAGAGAAACACGTCTCGGAATCTTTCTTGCGTGGAATAGTTGCGTGGAACGATTAGATTCGTCACGATATTGTTGACGAAATGTAAACTGAATAATTAATTAAATATGAATAAGTAGATAAAAAATTATTTATTATTTTTTTTAATGAAGAAATATTATTTCAGAGTACAAAAGTATTCTGCTTGAAATAAAAGATATAAATTATAACGAAATGACTTTTATCATGTGCGTGTGAAAAACTTAATACTTTATTTATCATAATTAGATTATTAATAACATATCCAAAAATATTTCTGATTTATAAATATATTCTGATTTACAAATAGAAAGAAATATTATAATTATATATGACTTGTCTGGAAGACGTCGTGGAGACAATAGATTATTAAGAAATTTTGAAACATTGTGAATACAACAGAACACATATATGTAGAATAAGAGAGTCGTCCTTTATGTATTCGTGTAATAATGTCTTACGCGAACGCGACATCGCTAATTGTGATAATTTTGGTACGAAACTAACCGTGTGTTCTCAAAGGTAGCCGAATCACGTTGCGCTCTCGCTCGCCCTAAACTCATTGATTACAACACACTCGCGGATTCCCTATTCTCTTCTATCTTCTCTCTTTCTCTCTCTTTCTTCCACCACATGCTATCTGCGCGGGCTATCTCGAGTGTGTTCTCCCTGTTCCCTTCCTGCCCCGCATCACCACTCTCACAGAGAGTTTTACATACCATGGGTTTCATGCTGGCTTCCATCCAGAGTCGGGTTATGATTCCGTTGTTCGTCCTGCTTCTCCCTTCGGGCCGCTCTCCTTCCTTCTCTATCGCTCTTCCGTTTTCTCCGTTGGTGCTCCGCATCCCCTTTGACTCCCCGTTCTCTCCTCGCCCGCACCCTTCTGCCGCACCGTCATCTATATATCGCGAGGAAGTTTCGCACACCACAGACTCGCGGCAGTTCTCGCATCTCGAGAGTCAGAATTTCTCTCTCCGGTATCCCTCTTTCTCACTTTTCCTCCCTTCCTCTGTCCTCCCTTTCTGCCTTCTCCTCTGCTCCCCTTCTTTCTCTCTTTCTTTTTCTAGCTTCTTTCAGCGTCTCTCGTACCCCTGGATATATATGTGTATATTCCCGTGCATTTCGTTTCTACTCGTTCCGCTGCTACTCGGTGCACACGCATCTCTCCCTCTCCTTCTCTTTTCTCTCTCTCTCTTTTCTCTCTCTCTCTCTTTCTCTCTCTCTCTCTCTTTCTCTTTCTCCCTCCGTTCTGCCCCCTCTCATTCTGTGAGAGCACGTTCGAGAGGTCCATTTCCCTCTTGCCTCCCTATCTCTTCCTCCCAGGCAGCCGGCACACTCGTTTCTCCTCGTTCTTTTTGCCCCGTTCCGTTTCACCACCGGTGCCGAGCGGCTGTATCCTCTCTCACCCCCTCGCTTCCTCTCCCTCGCCTCTCGCCCTCTTGTATCGCGCAATTTCCCCTTCCCCTACCTCGGCTCACGCCGCGGCTACATCGGGCTCTTTCCTCGCCTCTTTGTCCTGTTCGTTCGCTCATGGTTTCTAACTCTGTCCGATGCACGTCCCTCTCGATCTCGCCCGCGGGTAGCAGGGGGATTCGCTTTTACAAGTGGTTCCAGCCTCGGACCGGCGCCGGTGTCGTGTTTCGCGTAATAGGTCGCCGCTTATGCCACGCGGTGGCCGAACAGTAGCGCCTGTCGTTTATTATCGTTATAACGATTATTATTATTATTATTATTATTATTATTATTATTATTATTATTATTATTATTATTATTATTTTTGGCGCGATCAATACTCTTTGTTCTTTTTTTCACGGTGAACACTTTGATCCATAACAATTGTTATAGAACATAATCAAATGGCATAGACATAGCACGTTAATTGTCATTAGAAATTAGTTACACTATTGTTACATTTATTATGACTCCTCAGAGGAAAGCGCTTTCCGCATGGATACCGCGTGTCGTGACAGCGTTATACCGACGTTTCGCAAACGTTACAGTTTGCGTCTTCAGAGCTGGGAGCTTCCTCTGAGGATTTTAGCGGCCGCGAAAGCCTTAAAACTAGAATTTATTATGACTGTGATTATATTATCTTCGAGAATATTATTACAACTATTCCTTTTTTCCTACTTTTTATTCTTTTCACTTCTAATCTATCTATCGCATAAAGCTCGATTAAGACTCACTGTTTAAAACATGTTACACCGATGTGAGTTCGCGGCAAATTCATTTTTTATATCGGAAATACGTACTTACCCGTCTCTTGTCTGCAGCTAGACGAAAATATCACTTTCGACAGAAACTTTTCAAATTCGCTGTTATCCGCTTTCCAATAATGCGTTATCGCATTGATTCTGGAGCTGCTGTCGTCGCGAGATGTCGAGCGGTTCGTTAATTGAGCATTCTTCGTTTTGCCTTCCTCTCGAGTTTCCGTGACGAGGTCACTTTGCCACACCCTCCTCGCGATAGGTATGTCACTCAAGAGGGAAATCGATGGAGGGACGGGATCGATGTCGCGACCGCTTTGCAACAGGTTGAACGAATTGTTCGGAGTCCTCGGAGCACCGTGACTTCGGACGCCCGCAAGACCGTCGTCGGGGTTGTCGCGCCTTTGGTTTTGCATTTAAGCCCGACGCAATCTGAGATTGCGACGATAAGAGGATTCCCGGGCGGAGCCGGGCAATGTATTCAATGTATTCCAACGTTGTATATGAGTCGGTAAATGTTGGTAAATCGACGGTTTCCGCGATGCTAGTTTAACGTAACGTAATCGGAAACCGAACCGTAATATTATGCAATCGAAGCAATATTTCAAGTATTTTGATTTTTATAATATCGAAAATACTCTTTTTCTCTTTATATATATATATATATATATATATATATATATCTAACTAGTTCGAAATAACTGAAGACAAACTTAACGAAAATTTATAATATTTTTGAAATTAATATTTGAGATAAAAATATGTTTTAAGAACGGAACTTCACAATTATTCGCGATAGATATGTCTATTTTTTTCTTCTCTGAGGAGACTGTTGGAACTGTAAATTGATACAGAAATTGTTGAGAGACCGATGACTGAATCTCTACGTTCCGCGTGCGTTCCCCGCTTCGTTTCTCTCCCGAACAACTACATATATCCCTCCGACTATCCTGATCATTTCGGTCGAACCTTTTATATCCGAAATTGGATTGCTCAAACGTGGGTGTGGTGCAAAAAAATGTATCTTAACGTAGCATATATGTGCACAGCATATGCGCGTAGATAACAAATATGTTAATTAACAAATATCGAAAAGCGTAATTTTTATATAATAATAATAATTTTATATAATAACAATACATTAAATCTCGAGAAATTGTTGATTGCATAATATCAGATAGTTAAAGAATAGAGTCCTCCTTAACTTGAGAGAAATTAATATTAGCATACAAACTATATCAATGCGGAGAATAACACGATAAATACAAATCTAACTAACAGAAATATAGACGTTTTAGAAACATCAACGGTGTCTGATGATAGTCTAGCGTCGGCAGAATCGTAATTACGCTTCTCTAGCTTACACACTATCACATGTATATTCTCGGATATACTCGGATATGATACGTGCATGACGTATGCATACGTAACGTTACACACTCGTAGTCGCTGCGCTTTCACAATAGTCAAGTTTCTAAATGTAAGTACATACATATGTACGTGCGTGTGTGGAATGGCTACGTCTATATTTTCATATGTGTGAAACCATATGTGTGCATGACTGTGCATTCTCGCACAAGGAACATGTGAGTAAAGGCGCGCTTTATTGGATGACCGAGAACAAGCCGCGCAACTCGCCGAAATCCAAATCCTCTGGAGGTTTCAACCATCGTATTTTCCGACTCCGCGGAAATCCCGTTAACATGGCGTCGTTAATATCTCGGCTCGTGCGCGCGCGCGCGCCATGTGAGGCGATGGCGAGAAAGTAAAGGGCCGATAAGGTCTCCTCTCTCGGCTTTCGCAGTCGGGGAATGACGGAGGAACGATGGACCGTATCGAAGGATTAATGAGGGAACGTTTGGGGTGTTTGGGAAGTGTACAAGAACTGCGATACTCCGTTCCTGGTTCTCCACCATGTTCGTAAATTTATCCCTTTCAGCGTACAAAGTGTTGAAAAAAATTTATGTTCGTAGGATTTTATTCACATATAAGCTCTCTCTCTCCCTCCCTCCCCCCCTCCCTCTCTCTCTTTCTCCCTCTCGCAATTGTATTATTTTTAGCTACTGAAAATTTATTCATACTACAATGAAGATCTTCTAAATATTTACTACAAGAAAGTCTTGATAATTTAAATTTTTATGATTTAATTGACTTCAAAATGGAAAATATATTTTTGCTAACAATAAATTTTTAACTTACATATTTGAAAAATAAGGCATTATTACCATGTGTATCTGTGTATAAACTTAAGTTTTATAAAATTATATAGAAAGAATACATAACACACATGTAACATGTAAAATACAATAATATATCTGGAAATTAAAAAAAATTATAGCAAGAATTCATGTTAATCATAGGAGTACTTTATAGCTTTTCTACATCGCGGAGAGTTGAACGAAACATGAAATAACGGGGTTGGTGCTTTCTACCTAGAAGTTATAATTAACACATTTGCTGTGGATGACAAGCGTCCTGCGTTAATCGCCTCTCCCTTCAGAAACAGGTGCACATAGTGAATCTCGACGCTATTTGAATTTCACGCTTCTATACGAGAACTATTTTTGGGGATGATTTCAAAGTGTCATTGTCGCGTATTAATTCTATGTTTTCTACAAACTGTATAGTATCACCAACAAAAATAAAAATATCAAACTATAAAGACAAAATAAGAGTTTATCAATTTTTTTAAAAACCAAACGTTTAGTCGATTTTTATAGAAATGTGTTTACAAGAGAACTTTTCTTATACTTACGTAAACGCTCAGCTTCGGTTTCTATAAATAAACTTTGATTTAGGAAGTGCTTACGTACTTCCTCGATGCCGAACCTTTAACGAACGGAAACCGATACGACGGTAGAAAATATTATCCCCACTTGCTGCGAGCAAAGTTATGTTGCTGCTTTAGCCTTCGGCGGCTAATTATTTCGCTTAATTAAAGTGAAACCTGACGCGACCCTCTCGCAAACGAAATAACGCCTTCGTAATCGCGCTCTACCCACCCATCTCACTCTGCTCTTATACCTGGATTCATTTGCGTAGCTAATCGTTTAGTTTAACTCTTCGCGTTACATACTTTGCTCATATTAGTGTTTCTTGTTTTATCTACATTTGTACGTTCAGACATGCATATTGCAATATAGACAGATTGAACAATTTTGTTTATAAAATTAAGATTTTTATTATTTTACATTTAAGTGGAAAGATTAATACGTTCTTTCAACTTGAAATAATAAATACATACATACATACATACATATATAATAAACACTTTCAATTTTTTAAATATTTATTTTTACATACATATTTTAAAGAATTCTAAAGAACAAATAAATATATATATATGTATATATACATATACACAAATGTTTATATTTTTACAAATATATAAGAAAAAATAATTAATTGAACATTTGTAGAGTACATATGTGAAAAATATATAAGTTTATACACTCATTGTTATTTTTGAATATTTCTTGATAAGTAAGTTTTCTGGTAATCTTAATTAATATAATTTGCAATATCGAAGATAGAGGATGGATAGCTTTCGCCTCCGTGCTATTATTTAAACGGTATACATGTAATACCCTCGATGAAAAGATGGAAACTTTTCCAGATGTTGAAGGTATAATCGAGTTACCGAGCGGCAACGCGACCGTATTATCATTTCGCAAATTGTAGTTTACTTTTAGAAATATCCTGTTCTATTCTAGGGGGACTACACCACTGTAAATAATAGTGTCCTGACATTTTGCGGGGTACATCATTTTCATCGAGAGGTGGGAACTTTTCTCTCGTTTCCCTCGTATTGCGTTCACTATAAAATTATAGCAAAAATGTATATAGAGGGTGCCTTGAAAGCAGACCATACTTATTTTAAATGATAAAAAAAATGTTAAAAGTGTTACAATATTGGAGCATTAATAATTCTTGAAATTATTTAAAAAAATAGAAATTTTTAATTTAAAGAAGTAAAAATATGAATAAAAACGTAAAAAAGTAAATTATAACTTAAATTTAATAAATAATAAAAATTATGTTTTTATTTAAATCTTTATAATATATCTTTATAATATATTTATAGTATATAATTTTAAATATATCGAAAACCCTAAAAATTTGTAATAAATTGTTCAAATTTCACGTTATATATAAGGAAAACATTTCCTGGCTTTAAGAGAATCGTTAAATCAAATGTCGGTAGTTTCGGGACACCCTCTATCAGGATCTATTTCTGCTTTACCTTGAAACAAAAAACTCGATTCCCGCATCCTCCGTTATTCGCTTGATCCGTTTTTTTCTTACGAAAAGGGTCGTCGGCAGAAAGACGAGCCCGCGGGAGGAAAGAGCGAATGACGCGAATGCGGAGGGACCGAAACCGAAGGTTTCCCGGAGAAAAGCCGCATTGTTTTAGCTCTCCCCGGGGATGACGTGCCAGGGAAAACCTCACGAAAACTCCTTCGAAACGAGCCACGGGTGAAGGCGGATACGACGACGCTGGTGGAAAACGGTCGGGGAAGAGGTAGAGGGACGAAAAAGGTATGCGGGGACCGATAAGCTTGGGAATCGATATTCGAAGCCAGGGGCACGCAGCGGGTCATTCTCGTGTCAGACCGTTGATAACGAAAGCCCAAGTTCTCGATGCGAGATGTGACGCTAGGTCGATTACTCCATCGTCAATTGGAGAACGAAAGAAAAAAAAAAAAAAAAAAAAGAAAAAAGAAAAAACTGATAAGAGAACAGAGATCGTCAGCGAAGGTACGGTCTTTTTTTTTTCCCCTTCGCCGCCTCGACCGAGCCTCGATGAAGTTTAAAACATTTACCAGGTGCCCTTTTCTTTTTCTGTCTCGTCTTTCTCTTTGCCTGTTAGGTCGTTCTCTCTCCTTATTCACTTCCTCTCTCTCTCTCTCTCTCTCTCTCTCTCTCTCTCTCTCTCTCTCTCTCTCTCTTTCTTTCTTTCTTTGTTCGCCTTTACGGTACTCTCTCGCGGCGAATGAGAAACACACGAAAAGGCACCTGGTCTGACTCGACCCGTCTGTCTCGCTCTCACCGGCGCAGTGGCTCCCGTCTCATTAGCAGGTGATTAATTAAAAATTCGTTTGTTTTCGTGGCCCGAGCCGACGGCGCCGCCCACCTACGCTCGCTTGGCACGTCAAGAAATGAATACCCGCGTGTGGAGCGCAGACGTTGTGAAAGATGGAACGATTAGCGTTAAAAATTTCCTTCCTCGGTATTTAATAGTTAAATTTATAGAGAGAGGGAGAGAGAGGAGAGAAAGCTTGGTAAATTTGTAATAGATTTAACGAAAATCAATGGAAATTAATTAATTTAAAATTGCTAGTTTATATTTTAATAATGCTTTAGGTGAAATTATATAAGAATTTGTTTTTAATATTTCACTAAATAATTGTCAACTATTATATTTCAATTATTATTATTATTATATAAGGAGATATAGGAGAATAACAACTTTTTATATATTTACGTAGTGTGAATTTTTTTCAAAGATTATATATATGTATTTTCTTTAAATAATATAATCATACAAGAAATATTAATTTATAATAAGAGACTTTATATAATGAAATATATATAAATTTAAAATTACGTTGCCATTTAACATACATGAAAAAATACAATTAATATAAGTGCAAATAATACAAATCAAGATAACGAACTAAAATTATAGTAAGCCTTGTTTTATTTAAAGTAAATTTTCAAGGACCTCGTTTCGACTACTTTTAATTTTAATCATCATCAATTAATTATTCTTTTACATCACTTTATTACAGTTTAAGTATAAGTAAAATCAATGTAAAGGATATAATAATTAATAATTATATGGTTGAAGTAATCAAAATAATCAAAATAGTTAAAATTACAAAATTTAATTACAAATATATGAATACAAAAGAATTGTTTGCGCATCATATTAATGTTTTAGCTCGCATTAATCTTATCTGCCCGCATTTACATTTAAAAAAAATTAATGTGTGCGTGTGTGTGTGTGTGTGTTTTATTATTAAATAAAATTTTCTTTTTACGTACAGCTGTTAATGATATTTAGTATAATGGAAATTCATTTTTAGATGTATACAGCTATATACAGAGTGTCCTAAAACTACTACACTATCATTTCCTCGAAGAAAAAAGATATTATATATATATATATATATATATATATATATATATATATATATATGTGTGTATAGATATAAAATAAATAAACGATAATGTATTCCATTTATTTACAATATATATATCAAACCGATGTTAGCATACATTAAATGATGTAATTGAACCGTCTTTATCTGTGGAATTCTTTCTCGAGGGCAAAAAGAACTAATGGGATTCATATTCGTGCTTTGTCGTCGCGTGTCACGTGTAACCAAGAAACGCTTTAGTATGCCGGACGTTCTAAATATCCACTGCCAAATGTCCCGACAATACGTCGCATAGACGCTATCCCTTCGCGAATATTGTCTTGCCGCATACGCCATTTGCCGACCATAGATAATAAAAAGAGAGATTGATCGCGCTTCTTGAGCGTCCGTGCCGCGAGTGTTCCTGCCAAACGTTCCGTCCACGTCGTCGGCAATGCCAAACGCCGCGTGCAACATTTCCAGAATCTCTCTGCCATTGTTCCCCAAGATGTAGTACGGACTTTATTGTATGATATTGGGCGCTCAATATGGCTGGAGGAGGGTTTATCGCGTGGACGCTCGGATATCATTGCTTACTGCACGAACGCGAGAATAACGCGGATCGACATTGCGAATTTCATCAAAGAGCTTTTTTATCATTAGATAAAGAAATTAATCTTTCATGACGGATATAATTTTTTAATTAATTGAATTTTTCATTCAAGTAATCAAATTATTAAACTTGTTATATATTTTTCAAAATTTCATGTATATTATCCAATTTAAGAAATTTAAACTCATTTGGGGCAATCCTTTATGTGATTCTAATTTAAATCGAATCAATATATATCTTACGTATGTTAATTTGGTCATTTAAAATGTAAAACTTTTCCCTTGATTTGTATGTGATTTTTGAGCAATGCAAAAAATTAATTCGAATATTTTCGAATTGCATTGATTTGATTAGGCAGGATAATATACGCATATTTTCCAATTGCCGACAATTTCAGTTATACTATTTTAATCGGCTCATTTTTGTTCGTATTTCAGCATCATTAGCGTTTTTATCGGCATTACTGTCAGAACAATTAAAAGAGCGAATTTCAACAAAGCTGCTACATTTGAATCAATCGGTCATTTAAATTAATGAGGATACGGTCATGAACAATTTTCCCGCGTTCAGAGAATCATGGAAATATCGCGCTCGGGGAAATCACTCGGACGTCATTAATGTGTTATTAATCCTTGACGGCGTAAACACCAGGCGCGTTTTATTATTATCGAGGAAATACTCCGCGGTAATATTTAAATCGAGATATCGAGCGAAAGTTATGCAACCATCTATAATTGTATGATAAGAAAATATCCCAAGTTTATTACGCATAAGTTATTAAATCACAGTTAATAAATGTAAATTATTTTTCAAATATCTTGCAAACATCTTAATGTGCGTAATTTATTTGAACCAATATTTTAGCTTTAGTAATTTTAGCGATCTTATATTTTTCCGATTTTCGCGTTGACATATTACATCGTAAGCGCGAGGATTAGACCGTGAAGTTCGTCGAACGGCGGATGAGGAGGATAAAACGCAAAGACTCATCGTGAGAGTTAAGGCGCGAAAAATTACATTAACAAACTTGAGCTACGGTACAAGACGACGGGAAGGTTACGTGACCTGGCTCTAAGAAAAGATAAGGAGACAGAAAGATAGAGAGAGCGAGAGAGGGAGAGAGAGAGACCCCAACAAAACCCTTTCAGGCGGACGGGTTTTCGCGCGAAAACTCGACTGCGTAGATATTCTCGTACTCTTATTCCCTTCCTTTCTCCGTCCTACTCTCTTCCGGCAGTCGGAATAAGGTGGAACGCCGCCCAGGCGTCCCTAATGACTGCAGATCCGTCGCGGCGCCTGTACGCCGATGATTATAATCGATAACCCAACAGCCTCGCACCAACCAGCACATCGCTACCACATCTCCACACACACATACGTATACACACGTGCAAATACATATAACGTAACGCGTATAGCGCATACCCTGCGCAACAGAGGGAAACCAGCACACACGTGTGATTCCTCTCACCGACGAGCACAACGACTAGTACGACGACGAGGACGACGCGAAGCGACCCTCTTCTCTACATCACCGATACCGACCTCTTCCTCTACCGGTCTACTCGTGGCGGCCGATATAGAACCGCCGGGTTATGTTTATCGCCTCTTTACAAGCTCATAAGCAGCCCGCGAGCTTGGCTTCTCGCAACTACTGCTGCTGTTGTTGCTGCTTTTGCGGCGTCCGCGTGTGTATGTGTACATACGATTTTCCGCATATTTTTCCATCTTTACTTTTTTTTTTTTTTTTTTTTTTACTTTTGTCTCTTAGCGTCATGTGTTGTGTGAGGGATGTTTGTATCTTAATTAACTAGCTTCGCGTATAATGTCCCCATAATATATGAACCTAAAGGATTATTCATACGTATAAATCAATACTTTTTTATCGAATATTAAAGATAGAATTTTGCTGAATTACTATTTCCGAAATATGTAATAACAGAAAAATTATGTTCTTATAATTTTTCTAATATATATATGTGTGTGTGTGTGGGTGTGTGTGTGTGTGTGTGTGTCGTTAAAATTACTCTCGCTGCAAAGGCTTAATAAGCTTTAAAAGAGATATTCTAAAATATCATTACTTATGAAAGATTTGTACTCGAAAAACTAAATACTAATACTATCCCCAAACTAATGACTCAGAAATCAATTTTTTTAAAAATATATCTTGTAAGCGATGATAAGTTGAAACAGATGAATCTATTATTGCAAATAAAAATAGATTATATATATATATTATAATGTCTTTTGTTATATACATATAATGCCTTTTGTCTTTGCCTGTTGGCAAGTGCCTCATAATTATATGCACGTGCGTACAATTTTACGTAGTTTCGACGCTTTCGACCGAAATTGCTTTCTTCGATGATTACATACCATTTTGTTCACTTGATATATTAACATTAATTTGAGATGGAAAGTTTGAGTCATGTTAAATATCATTATTAAATATTAATTACATCTTTATCTCTTTAGATTTGTAATATTGTAGTAATTCTTTCATGTATCTTTTCTTATGAGTCTCTCTTTCTCCCTCTCTCACATACATTTTTTCTTTTTAAGAAAACGTTTACAGTATACACACACATACACGTACACATTTATATATATATATATATATATAAATTTTTTTTTAATAAATTTTTTTTAAATAAATTTTTTTTTAAATAGTGACAAAATAATTAGATAAAAAAGTTTGTGAATAAATAAAACAGTTATATGATATTAAGGAAAACGATTTTCTTTACATATTCAATATATTTATCACATTATCTCTTTATAACTCAAATTTATGAATAGTTCTAAAGCTTTGCAATTTCTTTGGAAAAGAAGTGTAAAGATATTTTGCGGCTCTAGAACCGTTTTCAAAGAAAACTATATCTTTACCAAGAATGGCACTCGTTTATGCCACGGACGTGGTCTTCCGCCTCCGCGAACTCGTTAAACACGATGAGAGGAAGCACTACTAACGTCTATCGTCTATGCGCAAACTTGTTTGGTCATTTCCTTCCATGTGTATATACATATATCTAATGATGACAACGAATGACGAACAATATGTTCGAAAAAAGAACTAGAGAAAAACGAAACAGTCTTATATAATCTGATGTCGATTTTTTATTAGCAAAAATTTTCAATGACAATTAAAAATCTGCTCCACGCTCTTTATTTTTATATATTAATATTAAAAAAATTATTTTTTCCAAAGTGAAAATGAAAAATATATTTTTTTTATCGTGTAATTTCTTATAATAGAGAAATAGCTCTCTCTCTCTCTCTATATATATATATATATATATATATATATATATAAGTTACCTCATTTTAGAAGATTTAATATATCTACTTTGATTTTATACAGTGAATGATTGGTATGCAATATAATATGCATAAAAACAAAAGATTTTTGTGTCTCTTTAAAAAAAATATAAATTAAAAAAGTTTAATTTCCTACATTTTATCAAAAAATTACACAAGCCACATTTGGTATCAATAATTCTCATTTTATTTGAGGTCAAAAGCAAGGGTTACCGTCGTTGAATTTACCTTTGGTCAAGTCCAACACCTCTCATCGGCGCGTCTTCGGTGCCATAATTCTATCGGCTTCGGTATTAGTCGGTCCCATTTAACGGATCGATCTTTCCGCAAGAGGGAGAGAGTGCGCGGGAGGGTGAGAGGGGTGAGAAGAGGAAGCCGGCAGGCAGGCCGTTCGAAATTAAATTTAATGGGGTGAATTAGAGCCGAGAGGCCGCGGCTCGTTCGTGAATCGGGCGTCACGTGGAACACACGCGGGACGAACAAACGAACGGGCACGCGAGCCCGTGCAGACGAGAACACGTACGTCCCTCTGAATAACGTAATCGCCAGTCATCCGGGCTGGTATCGCTGGCTTATGGCGAAGCCATCGTTTCCCCCTTGATCCTCCACCCCATTTCCCCGCTTCGCCCCTTCTCTCTACGCATAAGCCCCGGTACAACGCTGTCGGGACTCTCTATGAAGGACGAGCCCGAAGGGAGGCAGAGCGTTACAGCGGGAGAAAGAGACAAACAGAGAGACAGGGATGGAGCGACAGAGGGAGAGAAAAGGGGCGACGAGGGTCATGAGCGGGGGTGCGAGTCGAGGACTCGTATGCCCCCGGGGTTTACAGCTGTCGTGTACCCAACACCTCTTCTTTTTTTTCTCTGCCTCTCTGTCTTCCTTTCTCTGTCTCGACACGAGGATAGACCGACACACGCACGCACGGTGAAATTGTCCGCACATGTAGGACCGCGTATTTCCGCAATGTGCGGAACGGCGTGACGCTGTATGGCCGGTCAACGTTTCTCCAGCGTGTCGTGGATTCAGGTAAATTTTTGTAAAAAAAACAAAGTCTCGCTGTGAGATTCAGCGATGTAAGCATAAACACGGTTGTGATAACAACTGCGGTACGTGAAAAAATTTTGGAAATCTGATAGTGGAATCTTTTATAACTTTGCTATATCCAACTGTATTTCTCGCTCTATCTTTCAGTAATATTTAAATAAAAAAACCAATTTCTTTTTTGTTGCTATATATTATTAACACATAAAATTTATGTATTGAACTTGTCGAATTCTACATTTTCTTTTACATACATTGTTAACAAATATATTAAATTGACAAGGGATACGTCACGTAGAATACGAGCTCGTTTATGCGCAATTCCTTTCCAGAATGGGAAAGCTTCCCGGGGAAGGTCAGATATCTGTCTGCAGTTCGAACATGGTCAGGCCTTCTCATCAATTCAGTAACGTAGGGGAATGGAAGGAGAGAGCGAAAGGGCGGTTTTACGGTACGTAGTGCTCCGTGGCAGGAATCAGGGCGAGTTCTATCCGTCCTCGGCCCCGAGCAGGCGAGCGTCGACGAGGGGTGGCTGGGGGGTTGCCGGGCGGCCGGGGGATCGAGGGTTCGTAATAGAGGCTTGCTATAGCGCCATGGGATTATTGAGTGCGGGAGGGCGGCTCCCGCAGGCTGAAAAGTCCCGGGACCCGGGCGCCCGTTTGCCACTACCGCAGGTTTATGATTCTGCGGAAAGAGGTAGAAATAACGACGATCTAGCATCGAATTATTGCTATAAAACGGAACATACCAAAGCGTCGTAAGATAACTAGCGCAACATTTTTTTTATTTTATTTAAAAATGCTAGTATATAATTTTATTCAAATCACTTGAAACTTGAATAAAATTTTAATAGCATTTTATACATATATTATATAACATAATATATTAAATAATATTCTAAAATTGAAGAATTATAAATTTTTTAAGACTTGAATAAAATTTTAATAGCATTATATGTACATATCTTTTGCAAGTTTTAATTATATATAAATTTTGTCTACATTAAATTTGATATTTAGTAAAATTGGTAAAATAGTGGAAAAATTGCGGAAGATGTTAGAAAAGATCTTTTTTAGAGTATGTCTGCCCTCGCTCTTTCGAGGAGAGTCTGCCATGAATCAAAATTAAAGTCGCTTTATCGTAAATTTTCCTCGGCCGACTTACATTCGCAGTCACCTCAGCTGGCTCCTCTCTGGGTCTAAGCAAGGCAATTAGTCACCCCCGCTTTGGCGATGATAAAACATAAAAATTACCACCGTCATTTCTCAAATTTTTTCCCACAAATCCTTTGGATCTGATGGCACCGAAATCAAAGAAACACAAAGTTTTAAATGTTCCGAATACATTGAGGTCAACTGCAGTGTAAACTTATAATATTTCACACTTATCTTATACTTAAATATTACTACGTTTTTAAATAATTTTTATGCGATTGTATATAAATTTCTTATTCTTTCCTTTTTTTCTGTCAAAAAATCCTCATCAAATTTTACAAAATGCGGGATTAATTATTATTGAAACATTAACGTAGTAGAAATTACTCAGAACTGTAGTAATTAATAAATAACAATATCAATAATTAGTAAAATTCTGAGATTCGTTCGTAATAAATGTACACAAAACTGAGTTTATCGAGAAAATATATTCATAACTAAAAATTTATTATTTTTTATTATTCGGTCTAAAAATACCAAGCAAATAACAAGCAAATTACAAGAAACGTATGTATGTGTGTAAAAATACAGAAGAAACGATTTATTAATCACTGTACGGAGAAATCCTATTATTTCATTTTTTATGAAGTTCGACCCTCTTCAAATAATACATATTTACTGAGTCTCGGATGGACTATAGCGGGACGCTCACGAACACGTCCATCGAAAGGGTTAACGATTTGATTTCCACAACGTTGGCTCGGTGACGTCGCCTTAACCGCGAAACCACGACCCGACGGCGCGCACCCCTAAAACCACCACCGCTCTCGGAAGTTTCGCAGATCCCAGCGTAAACATCCCTCTTCTCGTTTCCTTCCCCCTCGCAAACCCCCTCGAATTAGCGTTGGTGGCGGCAAGCGCTACTGACTAACCGATGCGCGCGCGCGCGCGCGCACGCTGTCATTTCCCGCGTTCTCGTTAATTCGTAAAATAGTCGAACGGTTCTCTTCCATGCCGATGCTTCGACTGGTGGTGCGAATCTACGTTGGGGGTAGGAAAAGGATAGGAGACGGGACGGTAACGGGAGGGCGGTGGCGACGCAAATGCGCGAGGCGCTTAATTAAAATGTTTAACACAGCCGCGAGTACGCGACGTCGAAACGCGAAACTTAATTAAATTGGTTATGACAATAAAAATAGAGGTGGGGCGCGGTAGCGAGAGAAGAAGAGGGAAAAGAGGATAGTAAAACGGGCAGAACGTTCGTTTCTCTTTTTAGGAAGAAAAAGGGGATGAAGGATGTGAGGATGGGAGTAAGGGAGAAAGAAACGGAGCAATAATAGAAAAACGGGAAAATGCAAACTGAATTTTGCGTGTCGAATACCTTCGTGCATTGAGTATCCTAAAGATAAGAGAAATGTCATTTCGATAAAAGATATCAAACTAAAGCGAAACTAAAAGAACGGTATAATTATTTTAATGGTAAAAATTAAGTTATCTAACATTGAAAATTATAGTTTCGAGAATATCGAAATAAGTAGTTTAATATCATTTTAACAATCATTTAATTGGATTACTTTAAATGTTTTGAAAAGTAAGAATTTATATATGTGTCGTAGCTATTAATCGCCTGTAACATATATATAATTTTTAAACAAATTATTTGAAAAATCTGATAAATCGCATATTTTATACCAGAACAAAAATAGATAATATAAGAGACACGTGTATCTGTACAAATTTAAAGAGAGTACCAAAGTACAGTTAAACACAATGAGGTGGGTGGAAGAAAAAAGAAAAAGGGCCATGTATATATATCATCAGTTTTCCATCGTTCGTGCAAGTAAAGAATGAAGGATGAACGATAAAGACCGAGACGGACGATTGGGCGAAGGCAGAAGGGCGCCAAAGAAATGGACGTGCAGCGCGAGGGGCAGTCGCAGGATTTGCGAGACGTCACTGCGAGAATACGTGCAATTGAACTTTTCAACCCCGATGGCCTTCTCCTTCCCGTCCCCTTTGTGAACCACCCGCGCTTTCCCCTGCCCTGCCCCTTTCCTCGTCTGTCCTACGTCGGTCCCCATTTACTCCGTCGCCCTCGAATTCTCCGTCGGGCTTGTTGCCTCTATCCCTCGTCCCCTCGCTTCCATCTCTCTTTTTTCCATTGCAGCGTACTTTTTCTGTCTCGGCTCTCGCGCCCTTACTCAGAGGGGCCCGCTCCATCTCTTTCATCCTCCGCCGCTACTCCCGCCTGCCTTCCTAGCCCGTTCAGTCTTTTGTCACGGCGCCCTTGTTCTCGCGCTGTCCCACTCTATTTGCCACCTCCCTCTCCCGTCGTTCCATCATCCCTCAAAGCCGTAGAGTCTAACCAATGACACATACATATACAGAGAGAGAGAGAGAGAGAGAGAGAGAGAGAGAGAGAGAAATAGAAAGAGAGAAAGAGAAAGAAAGAGAGTGGGCTGGTGGTGCTGTTTACGACGTTTCATAGTGTCAGTGTGATGGTGCGACAGCAATGGTGGTAGTGGAAGTAGTGGTTGTATGGCGCCCACCCGAGAGCATCGTCTCCTCCCTAAATCTCCTCTCTTTCCCGCTCTTTCCCGCTGTTCCTTTTTTTCCCTTTCGCTACAGCGCGCGGAATCCCAGGGTGGGATTTGCAGAACCCGGCAAATATGCGCCCGATAAAGCCAACCCGCCCGCGGTCGAATTTTTCTCTCTCTCTCTCTCTCACTCTCTCTCTCTCTCTCTTTCTCCCTTTCTCTCTGCAGCGATTACCCGAGGCTCTCGCGACGATCATATCCTTCCGGCGGCGGACTTGCCGGTTTTACCGTCGTGGTGGGATTTCCATCTCGTCCACCGGACGACGAGCTTGAAAATGCCCCGCCGATTTTTCGATTGGCTTATCCGCCGAATAAGTGATGTCATTAAAACGTTAATCGCGTCCTGCGACCCCAGGCAGTTTTTGTGAAATTGGTATTCGTAAAACTTCGTTTGAAGGAGTTTCGAATTGGAACGTAAAATAGCGTTCAATGTCGGAAGTTTAAAAAATTTCATACATACGATTCATGTAAATTACGTAAAATGAATTCTTCAAAGATATTTGTAAGAAAATTCTTAAAAACAAATTTTTTCTTTATTACCATAATTTGAAATTATTTTTATATATTATTATTGTTTTAATTCTTCTAAAAGAATTCGTAATTAAATTGATTTAAATATCGAATAATTATATCACATATCTTTTTACGTAAAATTTTACTTTATGTACAGATGCTCTTGAAAAGATTGTAGTGTTATAGATATAGATAGATTATATGTAGAAGTTAAAGAGATGCTACGGAACACGATATTAGACTTACATAGTTGAGCAAGACAGAATAATTTTTGCTGACCAGCGTTTTCTTCGATATCCCGCGACGAGATCGAAGCTGATCCCAGCTTGGATGTAACTTTCAGAATCCTTTATCTGACATCTGTGTCAAGGGGAAATTCTTCTGTGATCCTCGACGAGAGATATCTACTGTTCTCGACTTTTCACATTTCTGCCTCCTATTTTTTAATCTTTTTATATTGTATGCGTAACATATTTTCCTAGTTTTTGAGAAACACAGATTCTGAAAATGCTGTAAAAGTTAAAATCAGTCGTATTTAAGTTTGTGGCAGTAAATCTTTTGAGTTTGATTTTTGTAAGTACTTCAAAAATTTGTGAAAATAGTTGTCTATATATCCACAGCAATCTACGTTCTACGTTTTTAGTATATGAAAAAAAATGAAAAAGCAAGATAAATGACTCGTTTAAGGAAAATAAATTTTATTTAAAGTTATATGTATACACTTGATAACAAAATTTTATTATCAAGTTATTTTATTAAACTCGCTAAATTTAAAGAATCATAAACAGATATTATATTTCTCGTGTAAAAAAAATCTATACGCTGTAATAATTATTTATTCAAATATATTTAATATGTATCGAATTTAGATGTTTTGTGTCTCTCATATAAAAACGGATATTGATGGAGACATGTTAATATCGATATTATTATCGACATATATGTAAATTCCTTACTTGTTTTAATATTCTTTTTGTAAATCAATTACGCAACGTTAAATCGACCGCTTTCAAATACAATGCGCTTGATAATGAGAGCATGCATCCTTTAACACGCGGCCACGTGTCTTAATTGAAATTAATCATCCGCCGGTCGCGCGGTCGTAAATCATAACGGAGCCGACGTGCGCGCAGTCGTGGCGCCGTGACATTTCAATAAGTCATTCATCGGTACGGACGGTTAATCCCTGCGACCGACCGGTTCTGAACATATTCCGAGGTTGTGGAATCAAGACCCGCGAGAGATCCCGCGCGAGCGATCTCTTCGTGGTGTCACGGGCCGACAGTGATTGATCGTTCCGAGAGCAACGTCTCGTCCGAGGAGAGAGATCCTTCGGACTGGCGTCGTCTCCTGTGTTCGCGGCGAGGAAAACTGGCGAATCACCATCGCGATACGAACGCCGACTGAATGGCAATCATTGATTCAAGAGATTCCACTTGTACACCTTAATAGATACTTGATTACGCGCGCAGTAGACGAAAGATAATGCACGATATTAATCAAATTGTCGGCTGCCGGCTTTAGTTACTCGAAATTTCGATGAGAGCGCACGAAGGTTTCGACAAACTTTCAGTTTGTATTCAGTATCGAATTTAATAAATTTAATTAGACGTTACGCGATTTAATTAGAAATTTCATTATATGACGCGATACTAAAAGATATTGAAATTTTCTTATTATTGACATTTTATTTCTTTCCCTGATTGTTTCTAACGAAATAAATTAATACGAGGAACGGTAAATAAAATTTTAAAAACGATAAAAATATCTGCGATTGCATAGTTAATTCGGACTTACATTAGTATTTAAACTAATATTTGAAGCACAATACTTTCTGTACTCTATATTTTGAAAGTTGCATTCTAAACTCAATTTTCAAGAATATATACTTTTTACGTTTTACATTTAAAATACATATATTTTAAATATTTTATCCAATCATTTCGCGTGTTATATATAAAATTCCATCAAATATCGGCGAGAAAAAGCTAGTTATCCTCTATTCCTCAACTTTCCAAATAATTTTCTTGATTTGCAAAGAGTATCAGTTACATACATATACATATACCTATATATAATAACGAAGCGCGTGCAAGATGTGACACTTGAATTATTCGTGAGAGAGAGAGTAAGCAAATTATATGTATATATATCGCTTACTTTGTTTCTCTCTCTCTCTCTCTCTCTCTCTCGCAAATAATTCAAGCGTTACATCGTGCACGCGTTTCATTATTACGTTATTCATAATTTCGATGGCATAACTGGGTTTTTAAGGGCGATAAATAAAATCAACGTAGAGGAAAGAATATAGAGTACGTATGGCGCGTGATGTGCACGGGACGATCCGATTGATCGGTGAAAAGCGGAACGATCGGACGCGCGCATACGTCGAAACCAATCGCATTTGCCGCTCCCAGGGGACCACTGGGTGGCCGTGCCGTGCCGTGCCACGCCGAAGGTAAATATTATTCGAATTCGTTGTGCACGGGCGCTATTAGGCCGCCGCTCGCCGACGCGTTAATCTCCCAGGGGCTAACGAAACACAGGTCGGCGTTATTAGTGCCGAATTTAGAATTAAGCGCGACCACGCCGCGCCCCAACCTCTGTTTCTCTCGTGCGTCCGTCCTTTTGTTTTCGCAAAAGGGGCGGGAAGGCCCGGGAACTGGAACAATGCCGGTAATTCTTTTGCCGCTCCACCGTTGACTTAGCGGTCGCTACCCTCCACCCTGATCCCGCTTTTTCATCGCGCTTCACACCGGTAACCGTCATTTTGTATAATAATTCCAACTGCTGCGGATGACGGTGTTCTCGATTTTTTACCGTAATTGTCGAATTTTTCCTTCTATTAGATATTACAGAAGAAATAAAAAAATTGTAGTTATTTCCTGAAACATCAGTAATTATTTAATATTGAATACTTAAGAGTTATTTTGCAGGAGATATATAAACAGATGATATAAAATTTTATTCTCTCTCTCTCTCTCTCTCCCCCCCCCCTCTTATCTAATGATACAATATGTTTATGGAACATAATAAATAGAATTTCCGACTATACATTCATAAGTCATATTTCTGGTGATTTTGAAATAAACTGTATACAAAATTGATATTTCTATTTCTCATTTTCGTGTTCGATTACATCAAAATATTTCTTCGATAGAAATTATGAGAAATATCCATCACTTCAGAGAGTTGTAGAAGATCGCGTCTCACGAAGGAACGCTGAAATATTCGGCAAATCTCGAAGATAATCCCAGATGTCCTGAAACTTACTTGGCGTCATCCTGGGAATATCGCAGGCCGATATTCGACCGGGGTCTCGCTCGCTCGCACTTCAGCGTTGCTTAATTCGCGACTCTAATTGCAAACCTTAAACCGAGCGTGGCTTTCGCGAAAATGTGACTGGTGGTTACAGGATTGTTTGAGCATTAACCCTCTCAATTCGTAAAATTATGCAAACTTTTTATTCTTCTTTTAAAACTTGATAAACGCTATTAAAACATTTTATGATTAATAATTGTCAGAACGGTTTGGTTTTCGATCAACTTTTAATTAATTATCTTGTTTAGACTTTTGTGATTTTATGTGTATTATATTACATTTTAAGCCCAGCATTGTCGCAACGGATTAAATAGGATCGAACTTTTGAAATAAAGTTTCTCGCTTCTCGAAAGTTACAGAGTAACCATCTATTCCGGAAAAAAGTTTAGTAGCGATGATGTGTCGTATAACGTCATGTACGGAAGCGACGTTGCTAGAAGAGAACGGCGAAAAAGGTCGAATCCGAGAGCCCTTTCTCACGCGGCGAAAGAGAGAGCGGAATCATCCCTCGACGGAATAAAATCAAACCAGAATCACGCCGCGCTCACCCTTCCGATCTCGAAAGATTCAACCCCTACACATCCTGAGCCATCGTCCAGCATCGGCTAGCCCCCTTCTACCCCCGCCCTTCTCTTCCTTCTCTCGTTCGCGAGGAACGGGCCGAGGCTTGACCGTTGTCCAGTTCTCAGCATCAGCATCCCTCTCCCGGCCCGTGAGAATGCTCCGGGATCGAGAACTGGTCCAGAGGAGACGCGAATCAGATTCACGGAATGAAGAGGGGAGAAGAAAAAAGTATGAATTAGAGTCGCGTACCGGAACGAGTGCGGAAATTCTTGTCTCACGAATTCAGTCCAAGAATCGCGTTCTATTCGTGCGTAGATCGTTAGTTGAATTCTCAAGCGATCTACGACACATTTCCGAGATGTTCGAAATTGTGATGTGTTGCGAACTTGTGGAGTGATGTTAAAGGACATTCTCAGTGTTGTAACTCTCGTGACGTAGATGCAGTGCATGAAATTGATAATACACATGTACTATGAGTTATGTATTTGCCGGTCTCTTTTATAAAGAGAATCGACAGAATATAACAACCTGCATAATTCATTTAGCGCTACTTTATAGATGCGAGTTTTTTTTTTTTTTTTTTTTTTTTTTTTTTTTTACGAGTGTCTGCTAGGTCATATCTCTGAAAATACGCACCTAAAAGCGATATCGGCTCTGTTCCAACGATATTTATATCTACTATTATTGTTCACTATTATTCTGGCTTTCCAATCGCGGTGATCTGATCTCCTTGATACACGATCCATTGATGCCGTTGATATCCGTCTATGACATAATAATTGCTACAAATACTTGTGAATTGCATTAATAATATGGGCCAATTCAGAAAAATTTGTAGTTTCTTTTAAATATTTTTTGACAGATTTTTGCATTAAAAATAATTAAAATATCATTTCATCATAATTTCCCGCTATATTCATGTGTTAAAAATAAGATTTATATCATTTGTTTTTGCTTGTTTTATTATCCATTTATTGAATGTGTTGTGTTAAATTTTCTTGTCCTATATCTTTTTTTCTTTAGATGTATTTTAAACATTTGACTTAAATGATATGTTTAATGAATAACGTAAATATTTACGGTGGATTTATAATCGATGCTATTTAATATAACAATATAATCGATATACTTAATTGTATGTATCTTCTTTTATATTAATTTATCTTATCTAATTATTTGCATTTTTTTCAATCTCTTGATTTTAATCTCTTCGTTATTGGTATTGCAACATATTTAAAGGTTGTGGGTATTTAAGTTATTTTAACATATGATTTAGTTAGAAATAATACTAAAATAATGTTTTTTTTTTTTTTAAATAGAGAGAGAGTTTCTTTTTCTAAATTGCTAAAGATATTCTTCAAGTAATCTATTTTGATATAATTACGCCGTTGAGAACGAAGTAACCATTAAAGCTGTATCACTGCCGTTCGCGATTTTTCACTTTCCATTCACTTTTAATTGCTTCTCTCCTCTACAGTCTGTCTTACTTTTCGAAGCGACGCTACTCATTCGGTGTAAAAAATCCATTACGTTTCTATCTTCTCTGAAAGAAGACCAGGTTTTCGCGTTTATTCTTCCGCTTTTAACAACGCTGCAAATTAACAGGATGGCCAATTGTGATCCTTGATGATCCTTGATAGCTTGATAATGGATTCTTTTAAAGATTTCTTTCGACATTTTTTACGGAATCACTCTTTTGATAATCGCGCAGAACTCTAACGATAGAAACTTATCACTTTCAATTTCTAAGAAGCCTCCAAAAGACCGATTAATTCACGTGCGCGTAAGAGACGTTTATGGCATTCTAATCATTGTCATTTTCTAAACGCAACGATCGAAATTTAGAGCTTCTCGCATTCGTTTCTCTCATCCAAATGCTAATAAGTCGGCAGAATTTACTTTACAAGTCGGGATGCTTATAAAGGAATATAGCTGGCGCGTTTAGTTGCAGTATCCCGACAAAACGAGAATTTTGCCATTCTATGCCTTCTCCAGCAGGAGACACAGTCGAACTTCCTCTCCTTCTCTCACAAAAGCGAGATCTTTCCTCATCTTTCAAAGCTTCGAGAAAAGCTCCACACTTTTACTTTTATCATATATATTGTCTTTTTCTTGCCTTAGTCAAATAACACAATAATGACTTTTTCGTCTTATTCTATAAAATTTCCAAAAATTGACAAATATTTTTTAATAAATTAATTTTTGCTGAATTTATTAATTAATTGACGATTCTTTAATAATTAATAAATCTTAAAGAGTACAGTTTTTATCAAATACATTCTTTCGTTAGTATTTCATTTGTTCGCGGATTGAGAAAGAGATTCCTCAGCGATTTTAGATTTTAAGCTTGCATCACGTGAAGGAGGACCCCCGGGGTGTGGGGGTCCCTCACGTGTGCGCTCGATTTCGCGGGGCATCTCACCTCGCCTCGAAACGAGGACGCAAGGGAGGGGAGGATCGGCGGGTTTCCGTCGCCGATTCGCTCCGCAGAGGCTTTCCAGGAAAACGTGGCAGCCACTCCAGCCAAGAGGATCGCCGAAAGAAGCTTTTAATCTGCCGAGAGATTTGGACTTTTGCCAACGGACGGTACGGCTCGTAACGTGAAGTGCAGTGTATATGCGCACCGTGTATATACGCGCCGACCGTGATTGCGCGAGGAGAATGTAATTAGTGACGGGACGTTGCTGTGTTGATCCTTCGTAGTGGTCGTTGCTTGATACTGGCGGCTTGTGCCCGTCACCCAGAACGGTACTGTCCCAGACTGTTTCCAAACGCCGTCGACGAACCGTGCCGTGGCCGTCCCGCTTAAGGAAAGGGAATTGTTTCTGGAACATTCACGCGTGATTGAACTGAGTGGTTAAGTGGGGAGGTACGAATGCAATCTGATCAAGAAAATGTTACGTTGGAATTGAAGTCAAAGAAAAAAAAATGAGGCATACAAAGATATTTATTTCTATGCTTAGATTTTATTACATTATAAATTAGAATTTAGTCGAATTTAGAATTAGTTTCTTTTTTTTTTTTTTTGCGTTAGTTAGCGAAGAAAAAAAGTTTAAGATTAATATTATAAAATTTATACCACGTGATTTTTTTTTTATAAATCGCTATATTTTATATATATATATATATATAAAGATTATATTTTTTTTTTAAATGTAGGATCACGAATAGACAAAAGAGCCGAATAGTAGAGGAATATCAAGAATTTTATAATCAAATTGAGGTGAGTAAAAATTTAAAACAGTTATATTACAAGAGAAACTTTTTTTCTAAATGAATCAGCAAGATTGATGTGTTTTTTTACGAATCTATCAAAAGAGATTAAAGTATTTATATCAAAATATTTAGCATCACTAGTTGACGTTAATTTATAATGTCTTTCTAACATCCTTCTGGTAAGGGTACGGTCCTTAAATAAGCAAGCCATTGGGATCTTTGAGCGGTCACAGATAATGTGCCTTTCTCAAATGATGGCTTTGTATTTTTCTTTTGTACTGTGTTAAAAGACGCAAAGTCGGAGAAATATCGTAAGGTATAGACAAATTTTGATACATTATTTTCATCCCTTATGTATGATGCTTGCGCGCGTTATTCGGACGACTTTTTATGTCGTATTCATGCGGTCATTTTTTTTCTGCGACTTGCAATCTCTCGAGGCTTATTTCTCGCGGGACATTTACGCTCAAGGAGTGCTTCAACGCTCACTCCAGAATGTTTCGGCTTTCAAGCTCCCTGATCAAGATAGATGATCCACTTTCGCGTGTGCGCGATCCACAACGAGCGGCGAGTCGTCGATCGATCGATCGTTATCGATCTGCTGCGCGGCGTCTCTCATTGAATTAATGCCGAATTTTTGGCCGCCGTCATCAAAGCGGTCCTGATTGCTGAGCGCGCATGGGTACCACAGTTGATTGGGATCATTGTAGGGGGCATTTTATGCACCGAGAGCATGCACCGCGGCTCCAACTTGAATACCGAATCAGGGAGGTTGAAGGAGAGAAAGAGAAAGAGGGAGAACAAGAGTGAGAGGCGCGGGGTGGTGGGGGTTACCGGTTTCAGAGGCTGCAGTAATAGTAGAAGGCTATGCTCTCCCCTTCTTCTGCTTTTCTTTTCCGTCCTTCGTCCGCGTTTTAATAATCCTCGACCCCCTTAGAGCGACCCGAACAAGGATAGAATACAGTTGGTCCCTCTATTTGCCTCGTGCCCGGTGTTAAGGGGTACCGCCCCCTACTGTGTACATTAGTCTCGCTCGCTCCCGCTTACCATGGTGATGTCTCCGCTCTTTTGCGTTCGACTTCTGCTTTCTCTGAATAGTTAGAATTCTCTAAAGAAGCGTGAATGTTTGGTGAATGTCGTGTTTCGACCTGGACGACAACGGTCCCTCTTCTCTAAGCGATACGTAAAAGGAAATTTATGATTTTCGCGACGCACGTACGTTTTTTCATACGAGTTTTAGAGGTTTTTATCGACTGATAAAACTCTCTCCTTTTCCCTATCCGTTAGATATTATTTCTTATAATTTTGTAAATTTCTTTGTGCGCTCACGTTTAAGTCTTTAGCTTTCTATATATTTTCTCATCCTTTCTTTTTTTTTACTGACCGTTACCTTCCTAGTACGTAGTCGCCCTCATCCGGTGTTTTGAGAAGAGAAGAATAGAGATTAAAGTAATTTCGTCAACTATTCTTTAGTGTCTTTTCATAATACTTTCTCAGAATAGTTGGGTCTTCTGTAATAATTCTTTAAAAATTGACAGTGTCTGCATCACAAATTTCGAATTTTCGTACAAAAGACAATAGTTACAACGATTCGTTGAATTGCAATAGTCTCTCTTTATAACACATAAAACGTTTAAATGTCATAGAACAATAGTAAATCTGAATATGATAAATTTTGCTACATAAACAATCATTTATCTTTTAATATAATTTGACCATTAGACGTGATGTAAAAATTTACTTATTAAAAATATTTCTCTTTATGAGTTAATATAATCCGAGGAAATCCAACACAACAGATATAATCGTAAAATCGCAGTAAAGTACCGATTCTAAGCGAAATTTTTTTCAGAGCTTTTTTTTTAATATTCAAAGCACATTCAAAAAATATTTCAATGAATCTGAGGGATGAAGGGAACTTTGAGTTCAGTTTCAAGCATTATCGCGTTTCTCCAGATTCTTTCGAGGACCAAGATTCTGCGCAGGCTTACACGATGCGCGTTGAATAATTCAGCGTTAACGTTTACAAAACTAAAGAAAACGCAAGCGAACGACTGCACCAACGAATTTGGAATTCGAGACATTTTTACCTGAAACTCTCGACACTGAAACAGTTTGTGGAATATTGCCAAATGAATTTAATGTTTCTCGTTTTCAAAAAATTCCAACAACAGTAAGGTTGTTAAATGCCGCGATAACTGCCCTCGCACAGATCCAATCTCTTTTTATCTTGCCGCTAAATACCTTTCCTCGCGTTAGCTTCAATTTTGAAAAGTTCCGGTAAGTTAGCAAATAGTTGTACGGTATAGTTCCGATGTAGACGTGCGTATACATATCAAAGAAAAATGTTCGAATTTTGCATCGATGGAACTAAGATGTGTGAAATGACGAAGGCTCGACAACGACGCGAAGGAGGATTCCGTCAAAGAAGAGCAAACGTCCCGCAGAGGGGACTAAAAGGACCGTAGCGAGTTGCAGGGTGAGAAAAAGTGGCAGAGGGATACATTGCGAAGGAACTTGGAGTGGAAGAAGGAGCAGCGGATACAGCGTAGAAAAAGAGAGAAACGGTCACGTTACGCGCGCGCGCGCGCGTGCACTTGCGGAAGAGAGCATCGGCGCGGCATGAGCGGCGGCGTGGCGCGATATGGCTTGGCTCGTCTCGGCTCGTCTCGGTTGAGCTTGGCACGGTGCGGCGGAACCAGACCGAGCGAACAGAGTGAGAAGTGCTCGCGCGAGACGAGAGACGAGTAGTCACGTTAGAGCGACGAGGACGAGATAGAGAGACGGCGGCGCAGAGTGCAGAGAGTCGGGATAGTGCGGGAGCCCGAGCGAGACCGAGTCGAGCCGAGGGCAGGCACAGAGAGCCGTTGGCGTAGTAACGCGTGAGGCTCTATAGCGTATAGCGTCGAGCCTGCTTGCTGCTTGCCTGCCTGCCTGCCTGCCTGCCTGCCTGCCTGCCTTGCTAGTTGCCCTTCCTCCCTCGACATCCCGCATCCGACCGTCCGTCCGACAGCTCGACTCCAACTCTATTCGTGTGAACCGCGCGTCTGTGTCCGTTCCGTCTCTCTCCGCGTGGTGCCTCTGTCGGTGGCAACTACACGCAAACGCTCCGGCCTTGCACTTGTGTGCGCGCACATTGGTGTGCGCGTGTGTTGGTTGGGGGTCCCGGCCCGACTCGGCGCTCTCGGCCCGTCCCGTCCCGTTCCGTAGAGTATCGCACCGCACCGCTCGCCACCCGCTATCCACAGCAGTTTCAGCCAGCCCGCCCGCCTGACTGCTTGCCAGTGTCCCACCGCACGCCGAACCGTTTGCACTCAGAAGCGATCAGGGAGCCCTTCTCTGCCTCCCTGCCGGCCACCCCGCTCGTACGCTCTCTCGGCTCTCGACTCTCGGCTCTCGGCTCTCGGCACCCCACTTCGGCCTCGTCTCTCCCTCACCGTCGCTCCGACCCCGTCCTTTTTTCTCTCGCTTCGCACGTACACACACGTACGCGCACGTGTCCTCTCTTTCCCTCTTGAAATTTTCTCCCTCTTCGTCCCTGGCGCGCGGCGTTTCTTCACGTCCCACTCTGTCCCGTCGAGACCTCTCTTCGCCTTCGCCCTCCTCTGGTAGTCGAGTTACACTCGGCGAACGCACGAGCACCGGCTATCGCTCTCTCCATCCGCTGGTTTTCCATCCCGTTCACCCTCTCTTGTCTCCCTCATCCGCGCTCCATCTTTTTCCTTCCAATCTTCTTTGTCCTTTTCTCTCTCACGTGTTTAACCTAGCCCCCTCCGCGCCGTTCTACGATCCCCCCCCTACGTTCCGCTCGCGACACGGCTGTCCTCGTCTCGTCGCGCCAGCCAACCGTTCTCCTTCTCCGTCTTTAACTCCTCTCTCTCTCTCTCTCTCTCTCACACCCTCTCTTTCTCTCTCGTTCGTTCTCCCTCTCGCTCGAGAGTAACGCCGGTGTGTACTCCCGCTGTCACCTGATCGCGGGACGCTTTTCGCGGGTGAGATACCGCTCGGCCACCGAGTCAACCCAGTCTGCCGGCGTTCTTGCTCCGATTCTTCCTTCTCGTTCTCTTCTCTCTCTTCTCTCTTACTTATACTTACTATACGTTTGTCTTTGTCCTTGTTTCATTTCTCTCGCTTACTCCTACCTTCCACTTCTCTTCCCTCCCCACCCCCGCGCGCCACCTTCCACTCTTTACTCTTCTACCACCGCTCTTCCTGCTGGTCGTCGTAGTGGTCTTCCTATACTCGCCTCGTTGCCGCGCGACGTCAACATCATCGGGCTGGTGGTTACCCAGAGGAAGAAGAGAGGCGAGAAAAAAGGAAAGCGAGCACAGAAGCGGCCGCCACCGTCCGACGGCGCTCGTCCGCGCGACCGTGTTGCGGACGATCTCTCGCCTCTTCCTCCTTTCACGGATCTTCGCCGGCACGTCGGAGTCGCCCGGAGAGAGAGGGAGGTGACACTTTCGGGCAGACACGCGGCACGGATCTCGCGCATTCGGTGGACGCACGCGAGGACACGGAAGAGCCGCGCTCTGTTGCAGATCGCTGACGGTGCCAAGATTTCGTTTTCCCCCCCCCCCTTCCCTCCTTCCCCCATCTTTTTTCAATTTCCATTTCGAACCCTTTGTTCCGAAAGCGTCTCGTGAGTTGAGTGAGCTTGAGCCAATCTTGCCAGTGCGTAAAACAAGCGATACACAAGTGTGACAGTGCTGAGGACGACGATTTTCAAGTGAGTTTCAATCGTAACTTATAATTTTCATGCTGTTTATGCGATTTTCTGTTTCTGAAAATTGCTCCCTTTCTCTTTCTCTCTCTCTTCCTGAATCATATTCGAAATCGAAATTCATCTCGGGAGTTTTTTTTTTTTTTACGTACGCGGAACAAAAAAATTATTGTGAAATTCGTGTGACGCGCGTTCAAACGTGATTAGTGAAAGATTCGTTTGAAAAAATTACGACATTTTTAACAGCTTTTCTTGATTATCCGTCGGATCGACGCGGACTGTCGGTTTAATCCGCTTTTTATGTCATTCAATGCCGAATGATATACGATTTTTAATTTATATTAATTGACATTTCCATTTATACTATCCATTTGCATTGATACATTTTTCAGCAATAAAATCGTTCACGAAACTATTTCGAAGTCATAACGACATACTATGTAAATGAGTGCTATAAATTATTAATCGATTCTCTTTCATACACGTATCTCGCATTAGAAACCTCGTGTTCCAAAATATATCGATATACCAGAATCACGCATACAAATACGATAATTTTGCGCAGCTGAAACAAAAAGTACGTGTTAACAATGTGTTGACGTACGTTCGTTTAATTGTACGTACGTTTTCTAATCACGGCGTTTCGATTATATTGCGGCTTGTGCGTCTAGGTTGCGCCAAGAGATCTCTCTCGTGACGCGAAAGGGCGCGAAAGGGCGACGTTTCTCAGAAATAATCGATCGATGCACGCGAGCAGCGCGGATCGAGGACATAAAATCCGAACAGAATTATTTCCCGAATGTCGTGCGTTTAGAGATTTCCTTCGTTTTCTCTTTGTCTCTCAAAAAGAAGAGTTCTCTCTCTCTCTCTCTCTCTCTCTCCCCGCCCCCCTCTCTTTCTCGTTGGGAAAAGAACAGAGAGATAGCAGCGTCCGTCCGTTACGGTGCCCGTTGCGGGCCGGTCGCCACACCCGCCCGTTTGGGAATTCAACTTACTGCCACTCGGGACTCGCGCAAAGAGAACGACGTTGGACGGTTTCTCCGACGGGATCTCTAACGGGTCTCCGTTTGCGAAAGGCGCCGATTCGGCGGTGGATTTAATCGGCCGATCCTTTTGTTGAAGGGCTTATCGCTGTCGGACGTAATTTTTCTTATCAACTGGCGATTAACTCGATGGAGGATATCATCGATGTGTACGTCAAGGCGTTTACTCAAGTTCTGTTATCACATTTAAGATTGCCTCGTCTAAGAAAAGTCTGATTATCGGTTTTCGAAGCGTTAAGAGATTGCCGCCATTTCGATCACACGCGATCGTTGCGTTTAGTTCTTCTTACTAGCGATTTAATTCGATGTAGGCGGACAATGAAAAACCCGCACGAAGGTTGGATTAGAAATTCCCAAAGCACTCGTTTGCGCTGCTCTTATAAAGCGCCATTTATAGTTCATCCCTGTCTCTATCTGCTATTTCTTTCTCTGACAAATTTGTTAATACGTAGCATTTCGCATCATTGAGCGACGATCGAGCGCGTTAAATTAAACGCACTTGATCGTCATTGCTGTGTTAAAACTCGTATTTAAATTTAATTCTCATTAACGATGATTGATCTTACATATTCAATAACTTTTCGGAATTTTTAAAAGATTTGTTGCAATTTTAGTATTTCTTTGAATTATTTACTGTATAAAGTACTAGCCATCTACTAAAATAATAATAATTAGATTCGAAATATCACAACATTAAAGAGGTTAATCGGTTAAAAAAATATACGTCGTATGGTTAACTGTCGTGGGGATTTATTATCTCTTATGATCCTTCTTAAGCAGTGTCTTTCACCAGACATAACTATTGAAACTATCTTACTTACGTTAATCTGATGGATGATCGATAAAAGTAGTTAAGGTTGGATATAGCTTCTCGCACAACTCTTGCGCCGAACAAGAACGGAATACGTTTATGCGCTTGCATCTCGCAATCTCGTTACGCTGATCCTTCGAAGCTTGAAAATAAAATGCGTCGCGTTTCTGAAGAGATTTTCGTGAGTATCATGTTCATGAGTTACATCATCTATAGATGATATTTAGTCTACTTGGTGTTCTTGGCGAACTTTTCACTCTTTCGTGCTAATCATATATTACAGACGTACATATGTACGTCTGTTATAAACCTGTCACGAACGTTCGAAATTTCGTACGTATGTAAACTGGTCGCGCGTCAAAACATGTGTCTATATTGATCGTAAATTGCTTCGGTTTATGGACTCTTTGAGCTTCGTTTGTGGAACTTGTGAAGTCGTCCGAATTCGACGTGCAATCTTTCAATCGCGATTGCGAAAGTATTCGCGACCAAATTTTAACTGAAAAATCGAAGCTATTTCGCGAACTCTGCAGTTTCATTGACGAACGTTCTTTTTTAGAAATCTTAATTTAACAAAATAAAAGTACGATTATTAGTAGAAAGCTTTAATTAGTTGTCACGAAATATTGATGTTTTTGCAAATTGCTATTTTTATCCTTTAATAATAGAAATTTTCTTCTAACAAACAGTTACGTTAATTTTCTTTTTTGGTAGTTTTTATTTTTGAAGAAAGAAGGAGCGATTTATGCTAATTAGCAATATATATTTACAATATATTTACCTTGAATAAATTAAAAGATTAAACGACGATAAAAGGTAGGATATTTATAGATCGCCAAATTCTACTAATTGTATTTTACATTCTTTGAAAGAGAATCAAAAAGGCTATGCAATCATAGTTAAAACAAAATTCTTTGAAAACTTGTGCAAAAATATCTCGCAAATATAGAAACAAAAAAAAACAATCATTTTTTTGATGATAGAAAATAGCAATACTTGTTACGATTCGATATATTAATTTGATATTTGAATTGGTAATAGTTAATCTATATATCAGAATCAATGCAAATGTAAATTGATCTATCTGTATTTGAATCATGATACTACACGAAAATATGTATAATTGTGAAATAAAAATATATTTCTTGAAAACGAGAAGAAAAATAATACGTTAAAATCAAATTTCTATCAATTTCTAGGCATACTTGTAAAAATTTGTTATAGACAAGGGGAATCTGTCATCAACCTCATTATGACATAATCTTTTCTGATTCAAAATCTGGCAATTATTTTATAAATCTTGCATAATATTAGTATAGAGATATTCTTTTTATTCGCAATAATAAAAAAAAAAAAAAAAAAAAAAAAAAAAAACAAAGAAACGTTCACGCATCTCCAGATGATGAAAATAGCAATCGCAAATTTGTGGATCGGCAGTCGCGAGACGCCGCTGTTACGAAACCGATCAACGGGTAGACAAAGAGAGGGCAGGGAGGAAGAGGGGGCGGGGGTGGAGAGGGGAAGGAGGATGAACGGGAGGACCCGGTGGCGTCCTGCGCGGGAAACGGATAACCGAAACTGCCGCGTATGCACGCGTACAACGGGTGGGCGTACGTGGTAATACAGTGGCCATGCGAGCTTGATTACACATTGCGATCACGAGTGTCCCACGAGCGGGCGGACATAAGGCCTTTTGTCGCACTATGGCCTGCGGGCAGGAAGCACGTAGCGTGACACCCGGCCGGCTCGGTGTGCGAGCGGCACCCATATTATACGCTGAGTAATATGTACATGAAGGGAGAGAGATAGAGAAAAGAGATAGAACGCGAGAGGGAGAATATAGCGTATACGTAGAGTGAAGAAGGGAGATAGAGCGACACGGTGGAAGAGACAGGAGGTGAAACGAGAGAGAAAGAGAGAGAGAGAGAGAGAGAGAGAGAGAGAGGGGTGAGGAAGAGAGAAAAGACGGTCTGCGGGGACGATAGGGGACGCGCTATAATACTCGGTGGTGGTCCCATGCCACTACGTGACTTGTGTGCGGCTCTAAGCCGAGACATATCACCGTCCCGGGGCCCCGTTTCTGCCACCTAAAGGAGCGCGCGGATATATCGCGCGCCGGGGCTATTATAGCGGCTACCGTGCCGGACGAACGGTTTCGATCGACCTTATTGAATTTGCTCTCCCCCCCCCCCCCCCCCCCCCCATCACCCTGCCGCTCCTCCCGCAACCGTTCCGCCGTACGGGTTTGTTTCCTGATTGTTCGTCGCGAGTTATCTAGGCACCGACTTAATCGGGTCACCTAATCATGAATGCAGGTTCTCGAGTTTTTATTTATTTATTTTTTTTTTTTTTTTTTTTTCCTCACCCAGCCGGGTTTCTGTCCGCGGCGAGCGTTTGCGCACCGTATGTACATCAGTTCGGTGAAATCGGAACGCGGCGAGATAACTTAATTTGGGATTTCCCTCATTCTTTGCACACATTCACGTATGCAGACGCTTATTAAGTTTCCTTCAAAACATTCAGAGACCGTTTAAAATTTTAAAGCCACGAATGCTTGCGCTTAAAATTTATTCTCTTAAATATTTCATACATATTGAAATTCTAATAATTATTAGATGAAGATTTTTCGATAACATAATTCCATTTATATAAATTATACGTCTTCTCAGATTTTGGTAATATCTTGATTATTTAAAATTATTTTTTCACGACATACAAAATATTACATGGCAATTGAGAAGTTAATTTTCATTTTTCTTTTCAACTTGCTTGTATTCTCATACTTTCGTAATCAAAAAGCATGATGGAATATGTTCCGTTTAATATTATCAGTCGATTTTATTCTCTTTGATCTCTTTCCATTGATTTGTCTGCGAGTCTAGTGGCGCGAGTTAAATATGAGACTGCAGTAGTTAATAGATACTTAATTGTTCCATTAATTAAGGAATCGTGGCTCTCTTAAAATAAACCTATTCGCACTCTCGTACGATCGTATCTTTGCGCATGATAATATTGATTATGTGACAATGATATTATCCCGACATTTTGATCGTATTTTATCTTCGTGATCTCTCTTTCTTTCTTCCTCTTTTTCTCTCTGGTTCTCTGTTGAAGGAGCCGGCGTACATCGCGATCCGGCCATTATGCCAGCCACTGTGCTAGACGCTTCGATCGGTCTCATTGAATTAGTTCCCGCTCGCGGACTTGTTTCTCGATTGTCCAGCGTAAACCGCAGAGGTATACCATTTTACACGGAAACCGGTCCGTCAGTCGGCTCGTTGATTGACATTTCCAAGAGCGGTAATCGCGAATAAGAAATCTATCCCAGTCCTTGGTGTGATTATTTCGTCAAAATATATCAAACGATCCAGGCTAACATATTTAGGGATATATTTGTAATAGTCGTCAGAATAACTATCTCGTTCATGAGAGTAACTAATGTCTATTGTGAAAGAGCGCCCAACAAACTTAGTCTTGTACAGACTTTTCGTGGTTTTAGATGCTAAAGTCTCTATCTTTTTCATGTAAAAAATATAGACAATTTATTTTAAACATACAAAATTCACGTCTTATTGAATATTAGTTTATGATTTAAATGAAGTCTTCATTTATGTGTTTTTCAATTATAATTTTTGAAATCAATTTTATTAATATCAATATAAACACTTGTTAATTATTTCACTTACTATGTATGTATACATACATATATACCACGGAAGACTATCTAAGATTCTCTATATTTTGTTTTCCTCGTTACCTCGAAGAACTTTATCAAAATAGTTATATTCGCATTTATTCCTGCGAGTCGTGCTCATTGAACGTGTCCTGCAATTGTCGACAATTTGCCCGTTAACACAGCCCAAGGCCGTCGATGAAATTGACTGTTTCCGCGACTCCGCGAGATTTCATTTTGATATCCGCCACGACCTACCGGTATTCCGAGGATTATCCAGTTCCCGTCATCTAAGGATGCTTTAAGCATCGCTCTCGGGCTCTTAGAACGGACTATGAGGTCGACGTTTCGATCGACCTTATCGAATTAATTCCCGCTCCTAGGTTCGCGCCACCATTGCGGATTATACTCTACTCGGTCACGTTTATTCGCAGTACGTGACTCACGAGATCTTCGATACATTTACAGTGATTTTGATCACTTTGCTTTGCTATATAAATTTATATTCAATATATGTATATGTATGTGTGTGTGTGCGCGCGCGTATGAATTTGAACGAATCGTCACAATTTTGTATTGGAATTTCTAGATCTTTTAGATAAACCAGCGACAGATATAATAGAACGTTCATCAAAGAGCGTGATAGGACGTCTCTAGGGGTGAAAACAAAGGGTGGCTGCATTTTTAGATCGTTGTATTTCATTATTTTTCGACTCTACACGTCGCAGAAGGCTGATAACAATAATTGTTGGATCTTATATCGAGATTTTTTTTCAGATGACACGTCGCACGCTACATTCTATTGTAGTTTGATATCGGGCATTCGAATATACACACGGAGCGCAAAAGCGCCCCACGCGCGAAAGGGAAGGTCGTTGCGACTAACCGGTTACGTTTCTCTGTTTAATACGTCGTGTAAACTGCTAATTGTGTCAGCGTCTATCCTAATGCTGCTCTTGCGAAAACTTCCTATTTCTTCATTTGCGGTTAGAATTGAAACGTGAAGAAGCGCGAGATTTCTATATTTCAAGTGTGATGTCTAACAGTGAAAAGTTGATCCGTTTTGCATTATTTAAAACAACAGTAATTTGTTGACTGTACTTTCAATAAAAGAAATAGAAATATAAAGTATAGATGTTAGATCAGTGATTTATTTTAAATGCAACAGGTTTCGAATCCTGATGAATTTAAAGAAGCTAAAATAAATAAACTAGAAACACAAACTAATCTCTCAATTGCAGCGGAATTTCAGAAATTTTGCTCGCGTCATTTTCCAAATAAATGGCTCGCTAGATGCTGTTACCTTTACGAGCCCCTGAATAAGCTCGAAGAGAGGCAAGAGTGATCGGATCTAGTCGAGCGGAGAATATAGAGCGGAGAGTTTTTCGCGGCGAGAATTTTTTTTGTGCCGCGCGTCTATTATCGGACAGAAAGTGGAAGGCGACGGGAGTCAATTTCCCGAGTGAATTTCTGCCGCGTATTATATCCGAGCAGTTATAATCTACTTCTCCCACTGACGATAGCCTTCACCCGCTCGGCTAGCAGTCCATTAGCGGCGCCCTCGCGCTTAAACGTTTCCGCCGCTTAATTGCGCATAGCTAATTTTCCTCGTCACATTTCGTCCCTCTTTTGTTTCCAGGCGCAGCATCGTCGTCGCAGCTGTCATCCCCGTCATCCCTGAGGAAAAACGTCGGGGCGTTTCTTGAACGATACGGTGTTAACGTTACCGCAAACGGCTCGTTGAGTCTCGAACAAACAAGTGGATCGTGGATAATCTCTATAGTGTGACTTTGGTGCTTGCAGTGTTGAGTGTCGATGTGCCCGTTGCAGGATAACGGCCAAGAACAGAAGGTCGCTTGCGACACGTAAACACGAGAACCCGAACGACGCGAATATGGCCAGCACGACAATGATGGGTCTACGTCGCAGAGCGCCGGTGAACAGCTCGCCAACTCCCTCGAGTCAGTCATCATCCACGACGAGTACGTCGTCATCGAGCAAGCGCTTGAGGAACGAGAATAACAACAGCCCATCCCACGGAAATCTGAACTCGATGAACAGCTCTCGGGATGAACCACCGACGAAGAAGTCCCGCGGGACTTCGACGAGCGGAGCGAAGGGTAGTAATTCGTCTTGCTCGTCGTCGAACTCTACAACCACGAGTACCTCGACTGACAGCCAGAATTCAAGGAGTCGCGGAACTTCCGTCTCGAGATCGGCCACTCAGACCAAGTCGTCGTCCACTTCGACGGCTGCCACCTCGGCTGCCTCTTCCTCGACGAGCGATATATCGAACGGCACCGCGCTCTCCACCAGCTGGACGACTACGTCAAGCATGTCGGACGTGCCGTCGTACGCTTCCGTAACCGGGCTCGGCTTGACAGGCGGACAAACGGCCGGCCTGTGCGCCGGAAGCCTCGGCATGCCTCCTACACCGATACCACCGTACATGTCGACCTCCATGGCGACCTTCGTTGGTAACGCCACAAATCTCGGTAAAAGCTCGTCCGTCTCGTACCTCGACATTTCCAACATGACCAGCAGTTCCTTGGCCGCTTCCGGCGTCGCCAACTCATTAAACAACGGATATCCAGCGAAGGGTTCCGCCGCCGTCGACACGAAGAGCGGAATAGCGTTGTCGTACTCGTCGAATGTCAACGGCGCTCCGTACAACGTGCAAAAGGGCCCGAACGGACCCGACGTGGCCAACGCTTCGCCGAGGAAGTTTCAAAACGACGCTATGTTCAACGCTTATCAACCATGGGTCATCAAGACGTATGGCGATCTGGCAAAGACTAAAACGATCACTATCAAGAAATACGCGCGTATCTTGAGGACGTTACGAGGCGAGGAAATGAACAGCGCGGAGAACAGCAAGTTCCGCTTCTGGGTCAAGAGCAAGGGTTTCCATATCGGTCAGCCGGAAGGCTACGATGCGAAACCGGCCGACAGGATTATCGGACGTCACGCCGTCACAAACCCAGGATTGGATCCGCCGCTTTACGTGCCCACGCAGCTGCCGCACAACAAGGTGAGTACGTCCAAGCGGATTATCCTGTCTTCCGTAATCGCGAGAAGCGTTCCTGCAGAAACGTTTCTCGCAGGTAGAGCGCTCACGAGTGCTCGATGAAAGAACACGGGATTAAGAGAGCGTTTTTGCCAGAGGCAATTTTGTCACCGAGAGATAATCTTTCGTCGTTCGAGGAGTCGCCGCGATTTAGATTAATAAATGATGAAACGAACATAGATGAGTTTTGTGTTGGAATATATTTTACGCGTTTTTTATTTACCACCTTTTAAATATATACAGTTTTATTTAACGTTAAACACACGCGTGGATTCAGATAAAATTACACAGATATTTTTACACGCATATCGATACATATCGTTCTTTCAGCATCTTTCGCTGTACTTTTCGAGTGATGCTCTTCAGAGAAATACTCAGAGCGAAGAAGAAACGGTTGTAACAATTTTCTTACGCGCTAACCGTACGCAGAGAACGGTAATAACGTCTCTACGAAACTGTCCTATATTCCGCCCGTAAATTCTACTTTCTTATCCTTATTCCTGGGAAATTGACTTTCGGGCTTTTATCCACGCAGATTGGTCGTTTCGCGCGCGTTTTCCGACCGTGTGTGGAAAAGAGCCGCACCGTAGCCGGCCTACTGAAAATCCGATGATTACGGGTCGGTGGGATTTATCTTCGTGGCAAGTAGAAAAACCGCGAGAAATCTCGGGCGCGGTATGTTCAGAAAGCAAGAGAGAGAGAGAGGGGAGAGGGAGAGGGACAGGGAGCTCGTCGTGCGCAGATAAGGGGCGGCTTAATTGCATCTAATTATGTATATACGCTCGTGTAACGGCACGACGCCGCCACCTCGTCCGACGTTTTCCGTCGGTGAGGAAAGGAGGGAGGAAGAGACCTACGTCGATGCAACGGCGCTTCGATCCACTTGTCTTCGAGCCTTGCCAAGCTCGGAGTGAAAGAGAAAAAAAAAAAAAAAAAAGAAAGAAAGAAAAGAGAGAGGCCGTTCGCGTCACGCCATTTGTCTGGTCGGTCTCTCTTTGGGTACAGCTTCCGCGATTTTCTATCCGCGTCCTCTTCGGGGGAACTCGGCAAAACGAAACCTGCGAGAGACTCTGCTTACTTCGCCTCCTCACGCTTGATACGCTGCTACTTTAAGGCTATCCGATAACGCGTTAAATTACTTAGACAGCGCCACGTCATCGTGCACGCCCTATCGGGCCTGCGTTGGATATTCCGGGAATATCCTGTGATTTACTCACGCCGGAATGTCTTGATTAAACTGGTCGTGGTTATGGATAACCGGATAAACGAAGTGATAATCTAATCTGTAAAATTGATTTACATTGATTTTCGACATCGAAAGATTGAAATTTGACATAGGTGTTAATTATATATAAATAAAAATCGATATCTTCCGATATCGATAAAATACTCTCTTAATATATCAAAGTTATCTCGTATAACAGCTTCAATTTTATTATATTTTATAGCATTTAATTATGCAATATTTTTACAAACTATATATACGTTTTATTTTTATAAGTAAATCCTCTGTAATATTGAATATTACTGTAAAGAATAATCTGTCAAAATTGTCACGGACGCGTTCGTTCTCTCGGCATTCGTTTCCTCTATCAAGGCAACGATGCCCCGTTATCATCCGTATATCTGTGAGAGGTGTTCACACGCGGTGTAAGACGCTCTCTCTCTCTCTCTCTCTCACATAGCATACACTTTTTCCCCGTTGCTCAATTACATTTCACTCTATCGCGAGAGACGGACGCTTTCACAGTTTTCTTTGCCTAGCGTAGCATACTGCGCGATCCAGTCTCACAAAAATCAGACATCGCCTCTCGAGTTCTTTCAAATCGCCGCGCCGGCGAGATTACGGCGTTATTTTATCCAGTATTTCCACATTGATAAAAACACAGTGAATTTTATTTCATTGCGAAATCTCAAGAAACGACCATGTTAAAGTTTGTCCTTGTCAGTAATTATTCACTCGTCGCTCGTCACTACATTATAGTTTTCGGAATCAATTAAAATCATTATTAACCCTTACTCCATATTGATGAGTCAGTACTGTCGGTACAATTTTTAACAGTAATTTCTCGAAAACGAATGGTCTTAAGACCATTATTATTTAATTATTTAAACAAACTATTATTTTTTTTCAAATTTATTATTTCAGTCTTTATTCAGAGGGATCAAAAAAGGCATACAAATCTTTTCGGATTTTATAAACACTTTTATTCATTTATAAACGCGTCGAATGTTGATCTGTACGGTTTGAAGATGAAAAAAATAACAATACGGAGTTAATTATGGTATTACAGTCTACAGCTTCAACTTCTACAAGTCGCACCTGGAATCGAATGCCTAAACGTAAAATTTTGTTCTCGTTCGCGAATCTAATTCATATTCGTGCAGCGAGAAAAGGAAGTATAACCATTCTCTTTCTCCCTTCTAAAATTGCAATTCTATTAGTTACACTCATGGTCGCTGTTTGCGTGGTTCTGACGCGCGCGTCGCGGTGCCGTGGGATTCCGGGCGCCGAAGCGGCACTCTTTCTCACGGAAAAGAGGAAGAGCGCGGCGGGCGCGCTTAGAATTCCGCCGCTTCGCTCGCATGCTCGGTCCATCGATCGGGATTCACAGTTGCGGGTGGTCGGAGCGGCGGAGGATTCATCCTCCCCTCGGCCCTCGCCCAGCGGCAGCGGTGGCAGGATTTTGCGTACCTTCCGAGATTCTCCCCGTCCTTCTTTTTCTCTCTCTTTCTCCACTCCATTTCCGTTCACGGCGTCCCGCAAAATATCACCCGCTCGCGACACTCATTTTTCACGGTTGACCGTCGTCGAGAGCCGCGAGATAACAACGGTAGAGAGGAAAGGTTCGCCACCGCGATAACTCTCACGGGAGAGAGAGGAGCTTTCTTTTCTCTCCTCTTCTACTCCACTCGGTCCCTTTCGCTCGCTCGCCTCGAGGGTGGCAGAAGAGTAGGTCTGGCCAGTCATTAGTCACTTTCCGAAGCAGAGGCACAGACAGGCCGCAGCTCTTCCTTCCTTTCGTCCGTCTCGCTTCCTCCTGTTCTATGTTTGCTTCTCTCTCTCTCTCTCTCTCTCTCTCTCTCTCTCTCTTTCTCTACATCCTTCCCTGCTATTTTGTCTCGCTCCATGTGCCGTCTACCGGCCGCGCGTGCTCTTCTCTTCTTCGTCTCGCCACGGTTCTGTGCTTTCCTCGTGCCTTTGCCTCTCTTGCACGGTCTCTCTACACCGGCCACCCTTCGTTCCCTTCCGCACCTTACCCCCCCCCCCACCGCCGCGCCGACTACGAGACTCCGATTCCAAGACCCGAAGCGGTATAAGTCTCCCCTCTCATCGGGCTTCGTTGGCTGTGGCTTCGAGACGTTCTCGCTTGCTCCCCTCGCTAGGAGAAACGCCGCCGTGTTTGCCTGCTCTCTCGGTGCTAAGCCTCTCGCGCGTCTATCTTGATTGAGAGGGAGCGCTGGTATGCTCCCTCCTCGTCACGCTACGTCGTTTTCTCCGTCCTTGTTGTGATTACGAAGTAGATCTAGAGAGGGAGAGAGAGAGAGGGAAAGCGAACTAACCGTGCTTAGTGAACCCGACGAGGATGCAGCGAGAGAGAGGTTGTCATTGATCGTCCCGACTGCGGCTTGTGAGCCGCTAAAGGTCCCGTACAAGCACGGGCCCGCCGGCATGTAGCCGCAGCTACATGTGTGCGTATATGTGTGTGTGTGTGTGTGTGTGTGTGTGTGTAAGCACACGTGCGTAAGTGCTCTGCTCGTCGTTCTCGTGCGTGCGACGGCGGAAACTTTTTTTTCTTTTCTTGCGCTGCTCAAATTGCAGCGTTATTAGGTTGGCTGTAGCGATCCGACACGTAATTTTGATATTTGATAAAAATGTGAAAAACACGACAATACCATTATACGTTAACGTGTATCTTTCGAAAAAATTCTGCAGCACAAACTGCGTAAAAAAATATTCATAGATACAATCGTTATGTCATTTTCGGAAGCAATAAATTTTAATAAGTTTACAAGAAAAAAAAATTAAAAGATAAAACACTTTATATATTATATAAATTTAATCGAAGCTATGATTAAATATGCTGTATGTAGTAACGTATATACATTTAGACTGTCTTCTCGTGATGTATTTACTGTTGAATTAGATTTATCTCTTTGTTCTTTTTCTCTAATGATTTCTGTGATACAGAGATAGCATGAACATAATAATCAAACCCAGCAACAAATATCTGATGACGTTGTTAACAACGATATTTCTTGCGAAAATTGCGAGCGCCCGGAGAGCGCTGCTGAAAGTTTTTAATCAATGGGACAGGGGGAAGTAGGACACCCCTAGAATAGGTGGCAAGATGTGAACAAGGAAAAAGACGGTCCGCGCGCACAGAGGTTAACCGAGGCGATAATTCGTCGCTCCGCTTTCCGAGGGTTTGGCTCGGTTAACCGAAACCGTGGTTCCGAGGGTGTGTGCCGCGACCCTTAGCCAATAAAACAGTTGACCTCTTTCACCGGAGAAGAGTAGCAAGGCGGAACGAGTAAGCGACGCGATCCCGAGATCCTCTGCATTTTTGGCGAACGCTACGAATTCTTCGCTAATGGTTCTCCTTCTCTCTTTGATTTCACGGCTCTTCTCCTTTGTTTGGACAGCTACGAATAGGTTGATAAAAACGTGTAAATAAATTGCGATCGATCGGACGATACTGCGTAATGTTTTTTAAAAGAATAATTATCGGAAAACTCTCTTGCGGGAAAGGAAATTTATTTGATCTCTACAGCAAAATTTACGTTGCCTTTTTACATTCAATTTCCTCACTTTTCATCGATTTTAATCAATGTAAATATCTCATAAACAGAATCATTTTTAGAAATTTCTTATCTTTGAAAAGGTTTAGGTATAATATAATTTTTTTTAATTCTAGTTTTTGAAAATGTACAGATTTTAGGTGATATGTCAAATCCATCATGTTTGATTCCCTCAGTGTATCGATGCCGATACGAGATTAAAAAAAAAAAAAAAAAAAAAAAAAAAAAATATTTGTTAACAGTGGCTCTTCGTATAATAGTATTCGATGTTGATATTCCGTATATAAAATTGCTCTGCGCGCCCTTCGATCTAGCCCTTAGCGCAGTTCAGGCAGCAACGCTTGATTATTATCACCGCCCCTACCTCGATAATGAAAGTACGTGCGCGCGCTCCCTTACGTGTGTATATACGCGCGTGTGGCTGTATCGAGAGCGCCAGGGTTCGCCGCCTGGTTGCATTCGGGCACCGGCGGTGGACGGGACCTGATGGGAAGAGCGGCGGCGGTAAAGAGATAGAGGGGAAGCTACAACGAGGGTGGCTTCGAGGCGTATACTCGCTGTGTTTCGGCCCTGCTGAGTCACGCACTAAAGAGAAACGCGTGAGGTCTCTTTCCGTGAGGGACGAACAGAGGGTTCCGACTACGACGACAACGACGGGAGCTTCGTGCGGGAATTTTTATTTTTAGCATGCCACACTGATCCGGACAGAACCCTCTTCCCCGTGCTCGATTTTTAAAAGACAGTACTTTTTAAAATTGTACTAACTTTTTACACAGACTAACAAAGAAGGGAAATATTTTTTGTAATAAAATAATAAATACACTAACGTAAAGAAAAGCACCTTTTTTGGATGGATATAAATACAATAACAAATATTCAAGTTATATATTTTCAACAATAGAATACATGTTGCAATAATTAAGTTCTAACTTTTGTGTTAAATTTTTGATTGAATTTTAATTATTAAACAAATATTTTTCGACATGTATTTATTATTATTAAAATAATATTTTAATTTTTATAGAAAATATCTCTAACATCCCTTCTAATATCAATGATGCAAATCAATCTAACGAAATTAGATTACTGTCGCGCCGTATCTCATGCGCAATGTTTTTTCTCGCGACATGATGGAACTCATTGCGCAAGCAGAATTTTATTTATAAAATCCGTGAGAGAAAGATAAAGAAAGAGAGAGAGAGAGAGAGTGTGTGTGTGTGTGTGTGTGTGTGTGTGTGTGTGTGTGTGTGTATGTGCGTATGTATGTATGGAGAGACTAAGCTATGTCTACGGCTTATCACGACGGGTATAATGTTGGGTAAAGATTGTTATCGCCGTTATCTTCGTATCGATAACCAAAACGTACGCTCTTCGTTCGTGTGCTCGTGCTAATGCCTCGAGATTAACCCCTTCGTTATTCAGAATTTTTTGCCTGCTAAAATTGGCAACTTTTAACCGCCGATTTGCCATATTCTTACGTAATGATATGTATGCTCGTCTTCCAATTTATGTGAATCATTCTTCCAATCAAGTTCAAATTCTACGGTGTAAATTCGAATATTTAGTCAGAAAAAGTCGAATTTTAAATATGAATCTATTCTGGATATTTATCCGGAAAATTTTTGACCGCGTAAAAAGATACGTCGTATACTTTGATTTCATCAAGAACAATTTTCCATCTAGTAAATAGAAAAAAAAGTGCTTCAATTTTTTCTCTAATTTTTTAATTAGATTTAGAAATATTTAAAAATGTAAAGAAATCAAGTATAAAGTATGAAATTAAATATTATAAAATGAAAAAAATGAGTAAGAATTATGTTTCCTGAAAAAATTAAAATGCAGTCACGAAAGAGTTAATAAGCTTGCTGCTCTCGAAATCGAGAAAAAAATGAATCCAGAGGAATCATCAGGATGAATTCATCCTGCGAATTCTTCCCGCGAAACAATCCGCGAAGAAAGCAGAACGGCGCGAAATTTGCCAGGCATTAAAGCAGACTCGCTGCACTAGGTGCATGGATAGGAAGAGCGGTGTTAGAAGCGACAGAACAACCATGGTAGCGTGAAATACTACACTGCAATCTGGATTTCCGGGCCTTAACTCGGTACGCTTACTCTGCAAATGAACTAACAGGAGCAGAGTTTCTGGTTCACCCCTGGGATACCGTTGGCAATGTATATCCTCTGCTCCAAAAATTAACACATATCTAAAATATGACATATATACATTTCACTTTATATTAAGATATTATCTTAAAATTATTGCATTCTACTAATTGTTGCCTTAACAATAAGATATTTTATACAAGATGCTAAAATGCTTAATCACATTCGTGAAGAGATTTGCGATAGATTTTTTTCGACGAAAATATTAAAAAAGAATTTTTGAGAAGAAATGTGCGAAATTTTGAAAATGCGATTAGAAAAGCGCGAACACGGATATTAAATTACTTTATACTACGTATCGCATATATATCGCATTAATTACCAATTGGACTCAAATCGAACCAGAGTTTCTATATTTCGTTTCGAATCCATTCGGATGCATTTCCCATCGTACACATCCGTTATGATCGCGGGAATATCTCTCCGCTTAGCGGAGCGAATTTCGTCGCTTCTCTCGCAGAGAGAGAGAGAGAGAGAGAGAAGAGATTCTGCCGGTGGTTCACATACCGGCCGACATACCGGCTCGCTGTTCATCCGCCGGCTACGCGAAACGAAAGCGCGCGGATCGAGAGCGCGTACGTGTACGCGTCGAGAACTCCGGGACCGGCTGAGCTGTTCTGGGCGGCTGAGTTCTGGGGTCCCGGCCGTCTCGTTCCCTCGGCTCCCTCGCTCACTCGGCGGCTATAACGCGCGGCACGTAACCGCGGCCGGCGGCAATTAGTAGCGGGCCGCCAAGGGAGCCTCGGCCTTTTTCCCCAACCTGCTTGCCAACCTCCGCCCGTTCCATTCTACCTCTCTTCTTCTCTGTCCGACACCCATCTGCCTCTCTTTCCACCTCTCTATCACGATCTATCTCGTTCCACTCGTTCGCGCCGTTCGTCCCGCTCGCACGTCCGCTCTCTTCACCATCCACGTTTCTCTCCTTCCTCTTCCTCTTTCCGCCCGCGGCGTATCCCATCGCTCTTCCCCGGTAGATCCCCTCTGATCTCTCCTTCCCGCCTCTCTTTCTTTCATGCCGGCACTCCTGCGGCGCGTTTTCGCTCGCTCGTGTGTATACGGGACTCGGATTCACTTTCTCTCTTTTACTTCCTCCTTCTCTACATGAATTCTGGTCTTCCTGCTCTTCTCACTCGCTCGCGTGCGCGATCGGTTTCACGTCAGGAAAAGGGCGCGCAGGTGAGGGAGAGGGCAGAAGGGAACATTGGCGAAAAAGCGACGGAGGTAGTTATGTTCGGGAGTAAGAGAGGCAGAGGGAGAACGCTGGAGAAAAAGTAACGGGGGAGAGTGCGCGCGTCGGGCAAAGAGTGAGAGAGAGAGAGAGAGAGAGAGAGAGAGAGACAGACTGGGGTTGTGCGGTGGCATAAAAAGAGGCGTAGCAAGAGAGGAGAAAAAAGAGCGAGAAGGACCGCCGTGGCGAAAGGGAAGAGAGGAAGAAGACGAGGTGAACGAGAACGAGAGGACGGAGAGGAAAATGCGGAAAAAAGCGGTTGAAGAAAAAGAAAAAGAGAGAGAAAGAAAGAGAGACGCAATAGAAGCCGCAGGCTTTTTTGTCCCGCCACCGCCGCAGCCACCCGACAAAAATAGACTTCGTGTCCCTCGATTCGTCTGTGCAACGACGTGCAACGCCGAGAACCTTCTGTCCCTGTGCGCAAACGACGTCAACGGGTCTCTCTTCCTTCTTACTTTTCTCTCGCTCCCTCTTATCGTCTTTCTCTCTCGTCTTTCTCTGAAGAGCCGTATTCTATAGCCATCGCCGTCACTGATGTCCCGAGAGAGGAGACCGAAAGAACGCGCGGTAGAGATTGTAAGAGGGTGGCCGGAGATGAGACCGATAGAGCACGCCTTGATGATTCTTATCTACCATAGGCGGCCTGACACCCGATGATGCGGGCGTGGGCGCTTAGGCGCTTAGAGCGGGGGTCGACTCGGTAGAGTTAGACAGGGAATCGACCTCCCTTCTACCGACTTCTCCCTTCCGCCCGCCGACCGATATACCTATCCGATAACCCGACAGCGCGGCAAATCGCGATACGTATCGACCCCTTTCCAACCCAACCGCGCGCTCGCCGATCCCCTTCGCTACAAATAAGCTCCCGAACTACTTATTCACGGATCTCTTCTATCCGGGAAACTTCGTAGAGAGGAACGGAGCTCGCTGCTCCTCGTAGGATATTTCGGATCCACTGTATCATTCGCGATAGGAACCGATTACCTTTCTCTTTGTGAAACTGCCGGGCGCCTTTTAGGATTTCGAAGAACGACGTGATTTCGAAGAACTACCTATGGTGCGAATTATAATGGATTCGAACAAAGAAAAAGAAAGAAGGAAAGAGTCGAGGCAATTAGACGCGGTTAAAAAAATTATACAGCGATCCATCTTTAAAAAAAAATTCGTGTTTAATTGTGTATTTAGTTATATGTAGAGAGAATAAAATATACCACACATTTATATTTTTATATATTACCATAATTATGCTATACATATCTTATAAAATAAAAAATATATAAATAAAAAGAGAAAATGAAAAAATTGATTCTAGCACATTCTATAATGAATATGAATTTTTAGAATATATCGAATATATGGCATATATATCGTTCGATATTCTGTTGTGATTATGACAGGATTTGTTTTTTGAAATATCTCGAAACGCTTTAATGATTACTCATGTCATAACAGCGGAACATTACAACGTTGCATAATCTGACTGTTCTATAACAGTAATTTGATCTTGAGATTGAACCTTTATTATTTCATTGTATCATTCTCGAAATTGTGTAAATAGTCATTTTTAAACGTTAGTCTTTTAATGTTATTATTGGTAGAGACTATATAGGGAAAGATTTAAATTAAGGACGCATATCATTATATTATTTATTATTTATTACAATTATATCAACTAATACGTTGAAAGAAATGAAATATTTTTGAAAGATCAAGTTGATCTTTAATTAATTTATCTTTAATTATTGTGCGAAAACTTGTTATTTTTATATCACACAAATAGTATATTACATTTTTTATATTTACAATATTATTTTCAAAGATCAAGTTTCTCTCTCGATGTCGCACGATTGTTCGATTCCCTCGCGACCAAGTGCTCAAGTCGACAAGTCCGTGCGAAGCCTCGCTAGAGCATCCGGCACACGTTTTCCTGACTCCCCGGGGACGACGATCGCCGGGACCGAAGTGAATGCCGCGCGTAAGATAGAAAAGGACGGCAGGAGAGGGAGAGACAGAGAAAGATATATAGAAACGAGCTCTCGAGTGAAACTCCTCGCACCCGGTATCCGGTATCCACGGCCAATTAGCCGCGCCTCTCTTACCACTTTGGCGTTTCTGTTGCTTTCTTTGTTATCCGCTGCTATAAACGCCACCGAGGATGCACCACGGTGTGCACGCTGCACCAATTTATAGGCCGTGGCTACCGGAAGTATGTGGACCGGGTGATCTTCTCGAAAGCGATATTGTCATCTCTCGATCGAGGCTTTATCGAAGATTTATTGTATGTTCTTTATTTTTTCGTTTTTCCGCAGAGATTAAAATTATCATGAAAAAGTTTTCTGTGTTCTATATTTCACAAAAATAATATATTGTATAGATATAGATTTTTACATTAAAAAACAAAATTTAAAAAGATCGAAAATATTTAATGTAGAATAAAATAGGTCATTTATATTTCGATTTTCTAAATATTGTAAAGAGCACAATGGAAAATATTACGTGAAAATGTTTGTTTGCTCGAGAAATCTATATACATGCATGAATATTTTATGTCTCGCGCATACTTCGATGCGATGGTGTTCCACGACGTAACCCCAAATCGCTATTTATGGAGTGTCCGGCTGTCGCTGCATACGGCAACTACTCCGACGTACATTCCGACATATACATAATAGGAGCTTGAAACGCGTATGCCGTAAGAACTTGTCTAACTCCAACCGCGAAGTCCCAAACTGGGGGCCTGTTTCTGACCGAGACCTGGCATGATTTACTACAGGCTCACGCGAAGCGAGATCGTCGACCTTGGAAAAGAGGTAGCGGATCGTTTATGGCTCGTCATGCCGAGAATGTGTTCCGGGAACTTTCATTGATTCCAGTGGTCGACTGGAAGTCCATTGTGTTTCCCGCTCACCGTGCGGATTTTCGCCAAATGCCTCGCTTTTCTCTATTCCCTGGACCCACCTCTGTTTCGCAGTTTTGTTTGTCAGCCTGCACGTGACCGGCGCGGGATTAGGATTCAAACTGATTGTGAGCGTATCAATCGGTCATGCTACTCTCTTCATTAAGGCAAGTAAATCCCGACGTATCTTTCAAATCTTTACTCGGACCGGGCTTTACTTAACGGCTTCGCGTCTGGAATACATTGAAAGGCTGCGAAATGTCAAACCAGGCAGCTATTTCCGCAAATCTGTCGGTGGTGTGCGGCCATGTGCGGCCATGTGCGTAGGCGGCGATTGTGGCGTGTGCTTGTTCGTCGAACTAATCACTCGAGCGGCGCAATTAACCGTGCATTTATGGATCGGGTTTCGCGATAAAACGCGCCGCTCCAAAATTACGGCCGGACTGTCGCGATTATTCCGCAGCGCGATTAAGCGCGTCGAGAATGTGTGCGATTATTTTTAACACGGGCGAGAAAATATATATATATATGTGTATGTATATATATATATACACATACATATATACGCTGTCAAACTTGCATTTTCGCGCCTATTGGCTATAATCACTATAAGCGCTTGGTAATAGGACGATCGTTACATTTTTCATTCGACTATCGAATCGATATTCGATAACGCCTTATCCGGCACTTTCGCGCCGCCAGCATCGTCTGCGTTATCGCGAGACGATCTGTGTAAAATGTATAAACGATAACACGCGGATGTATATATATATATATATATATATATATATATATATATATATATATATGTATGTATGTATGTATGTATGTATGTATGTATGTATGTATGTATGTATGTATGTATGTATGTATGTATGTATGTATGTATGTATGTATGTATGTATGTATGTATGTATGTAGGTATACATGTGTATAGTTATCGGAGCCGAATGTGACTCTCGCCGCCGCTACCGCTGCCGCCGCCCGGAATTATCTCCCTCGACAACGATATCGATTGTCCCGTCAGATAGCGCGCCGCGTGAGTCGGCACTTGGTCGTTCCGCTTCTTTCCTTTTTGATCCGCCGGCGGGATAAGCGGGGCCGGGCCGGGCCGGGCAGGCCGTTCCGTTCCATTCCGTTCCGGACGGACTTCACCATCGCGACATGATCGATTTTCGCATCGTGCGACCGCTCCCGCGGCGAGATATTATTCCTTCGTCGGCGCGTTGTTCGTGCGGCGACGAGCGCGATCGATACGCCCGGCGATCTGTCGCCGCGAAACTAAACGAAACGAAACGGAGCGAGAGACGAGAGACGAGAGACGAGAAGCAGGAGAGGCAGGAGAGCCAGGCGCGCCGCAATTTTCTTCGACCATTTAACCGACCGCGACAAACTTTCTTCGAATTCTCGGCTCGACTCGGCGCGACCGCCGGCTGGTACTTGGCCCGTCTCGTTTCGCTCGTTTTCTTTTGCAGCCAGCGTGAAACGAGCGAAAACTCGCCGATCGTCGTGCCGGAGTCACGCAGCCGGCGATTTTCAACGAGTTTTCGTCCACGTAATCCGTTCTCGAGGGAAAAAAAAAAAAAAAAAAAAAACCCTTTGTCCCCGAAATGTCTGTTCAAAATATATCGGAGAAATATTGACTTTTCCCTTCGAACTCCCTGTATTTTCGCAGCGTATTGAATTTTTGTTTCGATATTACAAATCCTGAAAATATACTGGATTTTTATTTTTATACTCGAGCTAAAATATGTTTGACTACCAATTTAATATTGGGAGGCAATTTTTTTTCACATTTCGGAAATTTGTATTGTAGTTGCATAATCACTGATTGAAACGCAAGATTTATATGTTCATGTTTCACGTTATTAATTAACTAACGTGACATAAGTAGAGTATAGATATTACATGGATTTATTAAGATCGTTTTCACAAAATATTCCTATCTTATCACAATTAAGTAGTAATAGTAGTCATTCTCGCGATTGATACTTACTAAAATAATATCTACTAAATCCTTATTTTTATTTTCAAGTTGAAAGTCGTTGTGTGACATGGTATTATCTTGTCACGATTTAAAGAGATTAAGAGCAACTATGCTCGTTATTTTATTATATATTACAGTCACAAAAATATTGAAATATTTCATAGAGATCAATTTATTTAAAAAGAACGCGAGTAAATGCATACAATTTTAAAGATGCATCTTTCGCTAAATATGTCATTTCATTCAAATTCATTCAGACGGAAAGCTCGATCACACAGTTTTCATATAAAAAGAAGTTGACATATAAAAAAAACTATAAAACTATTTGCATAAAAAATCATTAATATATAATCAATTAATATATATTCTACAGTGACAAACGCATTAAATAGCGAGCAAGATTAGGAATTAAAACGCGTGGAAATTCACACCGGGAAGCCTTACATGATCGGTCTCCCTCCCGTCGTTATTCGCCGGCGGCGCTTCCGTTCTATTCGATCCACTAGCTGAGCGAGTTCGCGCGAACGAGTTTCACATAGGGCGACGGGACCATCGATTTCCCAGGCGGCGTCCCACGGCGGCGATGGCGATGGCGGTGGCGGCGGCGGCGGCGGCGGCGGCTGCGATGGTTCGTGGCGCCATGAAAGAAGTCGGGGCACGGACATTTAAATCTAAAAACGGTCGGGCAAAACTCCCGACCCCGGGGTAATTGGAGGGTCGCGGAATTTGTTGCTTCGCCGACGTGGTATGAGGGAGAAGAACGACGAGGGAGGAAGAAGAGGAGAGGAGGAGAAAGGGGGATGGAACACTAAAATACGAGCGCCCGGTTAACGCAAACGGGCAGGCAGGTAGAAAAACTGAGGGGACGAGGGAAAGAACACGTGCGTGTGTATACGTATGTACACGAAAGGGAAGAAAGAGAATGAAGAGAGAGAGAAGGAAATATATATGTAGAGAGGAATCGGAGAAGGAAAACTATAAAAAAAAAAACGCAAAAGAAAGAAAGACAGAGAGAAAAACAAGTGGCCGACGATGTGATGAGAAATCGCAGAGCGGTTGGCGAAGAGAGAGCGAACTCGGGTAAAACGGATGCGCCGCAAATCCGCCCGCGTATAAGCGAGTTAGAAACGCGGAGTCGTCGGTGGTCGAGATAAAGAGCAGCGGAAGCGGAATGCGTGGAAGGAGGGACCGAGAAGAGAAGAGAAGAGAGACGAAGGAACGGGAAGCGTATGCACGGGCCGGCTGCGTCCGGAAAAAGCGGTACTCTGTACTCCGGCTATCCACGGTCCAAAGCGCCGGCACGGACGTAGCGAACCACACGAAGAAAAAAAGAAAGGGGGAAAAAAAAAAAAAAAAGAGGAAGGAGACGCTCTCTCGCGCGCACTAGCTGGCTATAAGATAAAGACGGCGGGACGACGTAATGGGTCGTAGGCGCGAGGTTTGCGTGTAATTGGATTCATCCCCCAGGCGTTAAACGCGTCCTGCGTCCTTCCGTTCTCGTTCTCGTTCTCCTTCCTCGCACTTTGCCGTCCCTCGGCTAAACCCCGAGGTGCGAACCCCTGCTGTCTCCCGCTCCCCTTCTCCCCCCCCCCCCCGTCTTCATCTCCCGCGTTCGCCTCTCGACCGAATTAACCCCGCACTATCGCGAGACAGGCGACACGAGGTGGAGGCGAGCGGCGTGGCGGGTGCCGAGAGCCACTCTGCCGTCGCCTTCGCTCTTATCTTCGTAACTTTTCCGCGGTCGCACCCGCCAACGTCCCTCGGTGCTTTCCACGCCCTCCGTCCCGCGCCCTTCGTCGCGTCTACCTTAACGTGCGAAATTTCCAACTTCCGCCGCCGCGGCGGGTCGTAAAACTCACGGTAGTCGCGGGAGCCCCGGCTTTAAGCTAAAGAGTAGGAGAGAGAAAGAAGTGCGATAGGGAAGAGGGAGACAGAAACATCGCGTGCGAGCGAGCGAGCTCGACGAAAATAGAGCTTGGTGCGTGATAAAAGAGAGAGAGAGAGAGAGAAAGAAAGCGCGCTCGAGTATTCTAAAGTATGTACTCTGGCATCGAATCGAAACGGATGTGAAAGATTACGTTGCATTACGTCTCGCGGAATCGCTCGTGGATATTCTTCAACGTGGACGCGTAACACAGCGTTCGCGCGTGAATGATGTTAGATCGCTTAACTGTACTTCAAAGTTCGTTAACCAACTTTAGTTTTTCAGTCGTTCTTTGCATGGTCGAGATCTCGATTCTTACTACTTGTTCGTCTCGCCAACTCCATTCCATTCCTCCACGTGCTTTTATTATAGATTAGTAATGTAAACTATATCGAAACTGGATTGGATCAGTTCTAGGTGTGACGTTGCGATGCTGAAATATTTCTTAATGATAAATCCAATAAAGAGAATAAATTGAGTTGTTAAATTAAAATGTCAAAATTTGAGAAACTTTATTTTCTGACGAGGACGGATATACACACATGCGATATTTGAACTCATAATTCCGGCAAAATAAAAACGATGTTCTGTTCAGGATTTGTTGGATTCTAAAGCGAAGTTCTAAATATGTACAATCTCGAGAGTCTATATCCGACATGGCTATTGTAAAACGCCGCTGGATCGACGGCGACGAATCCCTCTTTGAAATCCGAACCGGCGTTGAGACCCCGAACGCTTTCCAAACGATCGATTCGGGTGAACGGGCGTACGTGATCCTCGGGTACACCCAGTATAATCATCGTGCCGTTCGCGGGACCGTTCAGTGGCTCTGGGCTTTTAGCGGGCGACGATCGGCCAGCTGGTGTGTCGTCGATTCGCCGATACAGGGGAAGCCAAGCCGGGAAAAGAGCCGAGCGTGTGGCGATGTAGAGGGATTCGGGAAAAGGGGTTATGCGCGAAAGCGAACGAGAGAGTGAGGAAAAAAAGAGAAGAATTATCCAACAGAGAGCGAGAGAGAAAGAAAGAGACAGTTGGAGGATGCGAAGGTGAGAAAAGGAAGGAAAAAGCGAGAGACGCAAAATTCAGAGCTTGGCTCAAAGCGGCGCGGCTCTGCCCGGTTTGGCTTGGTTTGGCTTGGCTTAGCTTGGCTTGGCTTGGCTTGGCTTGGCTTGGCTTGGCTTGGCTTGGCTTGGCTTGGCCCGGCTCGGCCTCGTGCTCGACCCTGCCTGGCCTACAGCGCCTCGTCCTCCTCGTTCTCCTCGTCCTCTTCGTCTCTTTCTCTCCCCATCTCTGCTATCCCCTTTTTCCCCTCTTCCCCGCCTACCTCCTCTCCTGCAATTTCCAACTCCTCTTCCTTCTCTCTCGCTAGAATGCCGAACGCGAGCGTCTGGTTAATGAGGCGCACGCACACACGCCCGCGCGCACGCGCAGCCCGCTCGTCATCGTCCCCCCCCCCCCTTCTCCCCTGCTTTGCCGCCGGTCTCCCTCCTTCGACGTTTCCCTCCGCTGCCGCCCGCTTCTTTCTCTCCGCCGTCGCCGCCGCCGCCGCCGCGGCCTCGAACACAATGCGCCACGTCGCGCTGCCTAGGCGTCACGGTAATGACATACTCCCACATGCATGCGCGCCGTCCGATATCGCACCATCTACTAGCAACAGCAGCGGCAGCGGTAGCAGCGGCAGCGACAGCATCCGCGGTAGCAGCTGCAACCGGCTGCCGTTGCCCGCCAGGAAGCTACCGCGAGCGAGCGACGAGAGTGGTGATTGATCGCGCCGCCAAATCGCGCGGCTATCACATAACCCACGGTGAAAACTGACGTCGCGATTTTTCGGGAATTCTTTTTTGTTTGTTTGTTTGTTTTTTTTCGAGCAATTTATTTATTTATTTTTTTTTTTTTTTCATCTGAAATAATCGATCGACCGACTTCGCGATTCATAAGACACGTGAAACGCTCTTAGTTGGTCGAACGCGATGGACTTGAAGTGATAAAATTGATTAAATTTTGTCACGGTCTAAAAACTAACATATAAGTGGAGAACTTATTAGACAGGAGAATTAGAAATTTTTAGCGTTTAGGGAAAAAGCGCTGTATTTCGTACCACAGTTCCAGTGACTAAAGACAAATGTAGTGGAACGTGGGGGGAAAACGATATCTATATGTATAAAAATATCAAGCAGAACATTTTGCAGCACTTTTCAGACTACAATCTCCACGTTAAATATTTTTTTCGCTTAAAGCAACTTTTTCGACGCATGAAATAAATACAATGTAGCTGAAGCGGAAACGACCGTAGAGTTTGTTAAACTTTGGATATTTAAACTGCTGTTGTTATCGTTTCGAACGGTTGTAGAGCGAGTTTGTCGATGCCGAGAGGAAAGCATTTAAAAATCCGCGGAAAGACACTTCGATCCACCGATATTACGTACAGGTCGATACCACTCTGTACTGGATCGGCCATAAGTCCGGAGGGACCGATATTCCCGTATGCAATCAGATATCGTAGTACCTAGCAACAGCTATATACCAATGACTGCGGCGACAACAGCATCACATATCGATACAACTGACCGTTTGAAGATAGGAAGCTATTCTACGGATCATTTAATACGCCGCTAATCTTAACAATGAAACAATCGAGATTAAATGGTCTCCAGGAACAAATAGTTTTTCATCTTTTTCATCGCGTAATTATAAAACAGACATTTATGTGTAATGTGCGTATCGATTGTTCCAGTCATTGATTTCATATTTTCGAACTCTACTTTTGTCGGCTATTAATCCTTCATCATGTAGATGAAATTCTTACTACAATGGACAAATGTAGATTTTAACTATAATAAACAAATATACGTAGTACATTTTTTTATTTTTACTCGCAAAAAAGTACTGGACTTTATATGACTTGGATAAAAATTAAAATATACATATATCTGATTCTACGAGGGATTATATCTTCTCTCTTTCTCTTGTTCTTTCACAGTTCAATTGCGGTTTCTATCGCATTCTAACTCTATTTTTCTGCGGTATGTTGGTCGTCTCGCGGCGGTCGTATCGTAGCACCGAGCGGGAGCATAAAGGCCGCGATAACGTTGGAAAGCGGAAAAACAAAGCGTGCAGCGTCGAGTAAGCGAGTGGCTGATGCCGCGGCGAGAAACGCGAGTAAGAGAGAGAGAGAGAGAGAGAGAGAGAGAGAGAAAGAAAAAGAGTGCAAAATGCAAATGCGTGAGTGCGCGAATAGACGGATAGCCGAGGCCTTTTCTGGAGAGGAGGCGCGCCGCGGCTTTTACATCTTGCGAGTCGTTTCCATCAACTTTTCAAATCATGCGCGAACGAAACCCCCGACCCTCTTCCTCTCTCCCCCCTTCAAGTACCGTGCCCGGGAATCCGTGTCGGTACGTATCATGCGACTCGCCGCGCACGCGAGAATATCTCTCTCTTTCTCTTTCTCTCTCTCTCTCTCTCTCTCTCTCTCTCTCTCTCTCTCTCTCTTTCTCTTGACGCCGCGCATGCCGCGAACAGCGCGCAACAGCTACCGTTTTACTGGATAGGAGAGGAGAGAGAGAGAGAGAGAGAGAGAGAAAGAGAGAGAGAGAGAGATCCCCGAGACCGGATAACGAGATATAGGCGAAGCCACTTCCGAAGCTGCGCAACTTGGGCGCATCGAACACGCCCGATGATCGCGTCGGCTTTCCCATTCAGGCGCCGGCTGGATATTTCCGGCGCAATGTTAACCGCGCAAAATGTACGCTTCCATCAGGTTCAATTATGGTCGCGTGCGAATAGAGAGCAAAGGATCCGCTTACGTATCGGAGACGCCAGGGCGTCTCGGTTTCTTTCTCTTTATCTGTGTAAACTCTCCTTGATTCTCGTCTCATATTGGCTCTTGATATAGATTTCATTTAGAAAAGTAAATTAGAGCGATTGTGATGAATAGGAGCGTTTTATTTAGAATTCTGATAACGATGATAATTATGTTTTATCGATCATTATGTTGACGCGTGTATGATTTCTGTCTTGTCGGGTTGCTGCGGGTTTTATGTCTGATCAAACTGGGTGCGAAATGATATTAATGCTGTAATTGATTGGCGCTTTTATAATGAAATGACATAAATGAGAGCAACTTTCAACGGTTTCACCGTTCCATATATTATATACACGCAAAACACGCACACGTATGTACGTGTGTACCGACTTTGCGTATTATACGGGCGGATGGGTTTATGGCGTATACTCGTGGGATGACTTGTGCCCTTTAATTTCGCGATAGACATCCACCCCATGTATTACATTTGTAATTCAATAATTAAAACAAAGATTAAAGATTGTACACGCGTCAAGCTTTCTTTCTCCACTGCTTAACGATTTCATGACATATCTTTGTGAATTGAAATTTTTTTCAAAGTCATAAGAGTAAAATGACGAAATATAAATATAAATCTAATCAAGAAAAAGAAAGTGATACAATATTTACAAAATATCATTTAATGAAATATATAAAGAAAATGGCCGTATATACACTTGTTAGTAAACGATATAAATGTGACAACTTAAAGAAAAGTCTCATTATTATTTCTTATTACAAAATTTTTATTAACAAGAAAAGTGTATCTAAACGTATAATATATTGCACTTAATTATCCGAAATATCGCAAGCGTTATTTCGCAATGATTAGAAATACCGAAGAGTGTTGTAAGCGCGATGCGTAATCGCACTCGTGACTCGCTTTATCGAAAAATCCGTTTGGAACGAGCTAGTGAACGAGCGGTCTGACGAGCATTCTCACGATTTACGGCAATAAGGAATTATTAGCCGGCTTGTCTCGCTGGAGAGAGACTCCTGGATTACACACGTACCGCGGGAAGAGCGGGTGGGGCGGGGCGGGAGGGGCTCGAATGGGAAAGCGTGTGTGACGCGGCATCAGCCGTGGAGAGCGGACAGCGGGAACGGGAACACCATCGAATTCGAAGCGACGAGGCTCGATGCGTGACACGGTAACGCAAACAGAAATCCGACACGCCAGGCGGACAGAGAGGACGGACGGACGGACGGACGGACGGACGGACGACGCTGGGGGGTTGGGAGAGCGTCCCGGGGGAAAGGGAGGACGAATCGGGTAGACAGACGGCGACAGAGAGGACGAGCGCTACGGGGGTGGACGCGAGGGGGCTTATATCGTTTGCGTTGACTGCGGATCGTGCTCTCTACCCCGTGGTCTCCGGCTTCCAATGTCGACGAGGGTGGAAACGCGAGCTCGTACACAGTGGAGATCCTCTCCTCTTTTTCGCTCTTTTTTTTTTGTCGCTAACCATAGGAGGACACGCAAACACGCGCACTCGCTTGATGAACGAGAGAGAGAGAGAGGCGGAAAGATAAAGTAAGAGAGAGAGAGAGAGAGAGAGAGAGAGAGAGAGAGAGAATGAGAGCGAGAAGGACAGTAGCGCGGTCACTTCCGTAATACGTTTGTCGCCCCGCCGGCGTTTTCACGTAAATCGGGGTTGAACAACGGGAACCCGTCCCTCGTGATTCGCTATCGACGGCTGCTGGGAAACCGCCAGCTGCCAACTGACTTCGCTTTTAAGTACCGTAAGATAGGGTAAGATTGCACCAATGGGACTGACTTTACTATGATAGATGTAAGGTAATTTTAAAGATTAATTCTCCTTTTCTAAAATTTTTCTACGGTCCGAAACAATTTTGAAAATTGGTAAAAATGTCAAATACACTGTTTTCACTTGAAATCGATTATATTGTTAATATATAGATTATATCAAACTATCTTGTAATATTTTCTTTTTTAAATGGTTAGAAAAATATTTATACAATTTTCATAAATTATTACGAAATTATGACTCGATATAAACAAATAAGTAATAAATAATGAAAATTTCGTATACCTCGAATCTATAGATTATTTTCTTAATAATTAATTTTCTATTACAGGTGCAATCTTGACTTACAAGTTCGCATAGCATTTTCGTAATCTAATAAAAAATCTTGGAAATGTTCGCTAACATTGATATTGTCTAGGATAAGTACATATAACGATTATGTCTTTCGATGACTAATCAGACCGTTTCAAGATATTTCAGAATATCACAGGATAGTGCCACAGACGACAGTTTTCTTTTTCTCCTTCTAGCGCATCGCGAGATTCTACCGCATTACCGTAAACTTTCGGTCCTAAATGTTTCGCTTCGAAAGAAATAGTGGATTCCGCATTCGGAAAGTTCCTGGTACCGTTCCAGGATTGCGAATTCATCCGTACCAGACGCAGTCTAAGAGTTCGCGACCCTTCCTTCCGTCGGCGGATGACCCCGTTGACTCCTGCAAATCATACAATAATGCTAAGTTCAATTTTGTCGATTCAATTAGCCTTAGTTTTCATGTCGGAAACAAGTTGTATCTGTGAAACAAATATTCTTCCGTTTTATGATTTAGATAGTTAAGATTTTAACTATTGTTAAATAATTCATTTTCGTTATTTATAGCGTTTTATAAAGGAATCGAAAATGTATAAATGTTGTGTAAAATATAACGTAAAGATTTTATTTTTTCTATATTTTATTACTATTTAGTTCGTTATCGTTTTATTTATACATATAAGTTATTATGTTATAAAAGAACTTTACTCTAAGAAATGGAAATATAGATAGATTATACTTACATAGATACATTGTATCAAAGCATGCTATCAATCACTGTATCGTCGGTCAATTCATTGATTTCCAATATTTAACTACTAATTAGAGCCTGCAGGTCACATTAGAATGGCGACATATTTCGAAAATAGAAATACAAGTGGAAATACAAATAGTTGTTGACAATTTTTTAGAATACATTCTTAATCGACTAGGAATAGTATTCGATGGCATTGTTAATTAGAAATATGTAATGAATTACTTTTTTCTGCTGGGGAAACAGCAAGCTTTTTGGTGAAATATGTCATAAAAAGAAGTAGAGGTATAAAAAAAGAAAATTCTAAAGCGCATTATATTTTATCTTCTCTAAACATATTTTTAAGCGGTTGCGAGAGCGTAGTATAATCGCCCAGTACATTAATTTCAAATCGCCAATTAGACTCGATCGGTGCGATTAGTGACATTTGCGATGAGCGATATGTCCAAGAAATAGAAATAGATGCGCTAGTCAGCGACGAGTCGCGCTTTACCTTTTACCGAGACACGCTCTTAATCGACCGCGGGAGTACTATATCGGCACGACGGCCACGCCGTCATCGATTTCCGATATGGAGCCGCTAATTAGAGCCGGCGGGCCGCGACGCGACGCGACGGGACGGGGCGGCGCGACGGGATGGGGTTTATCGCAATTCCAGGCGTCGCTGGATATTATATTAGCCGGCCGACCGAGATGGAGAGAACAGTCTCGGCATAACGCGGTCTCTCCCGCATGATTTAGGTTTCACGCAGTCGGGTTTCTTTAAGCGCATGCTTTTTACGGCGAGGAGGCTTACGGTCCGGTCGGCAGCTCGGGGGCCTCTCCACGGAGACTCGCCACTCGCCACGACTCTTTTCACGCGATCTTGCTATCCCCCTCTGTCTCCCCTTTCGAAATGTTCCATGCTTCGACTCTCTCTCTCTCTCTCTCTCTCTCTCTCTCTCTCTCTCTCTCTCTCTCTCTCTCTCTCTCTCTCTCTCTCTCTCTCTCTCTCTCTCTCGTCTCCTATAATGCGCGGCGGCGGTAAGCCGGCTGGCAGCTGCCTGCCTTCCGTGCAACCAACAAGGCTGGCGGCCTGGTCTGGCTGGCCTGTTCCTCCACGGCTCCCCCATGCATGGAATCTCCGGAGATTCTCTCCCCCGCCTCCCTACCATCTCTCTCCTCCTCCACTATCGCGCACCGTCACACCACTTGGTCGTCGACTACTTATACCAACGCTCACCACGTCGCACCGACGGTATGCTTTTTTTCCGTCTCGCTCGGTCTCTCTCTTTCCGCGGTTCTCTCTGCGCGTCCTCTTTCCTCCTTCTCTCGAAACACGGATACGGAGCCGCCGCGTGTGTAGTATCTCCTCGTGGCTTCCAGTCTGTCGCGAACTCCATCCTTGTTTCTTCTTTATACCTGTCCGTTATCGTTTTCTCGCTCGCACCAACAACTTCCCACTCGTGTTCCCCATTTTACATCGTTCCCCCTTTAAGCTCTGGCTATCCCGCTTGCTCCGTTCCGACACCGCAGGCGGCTTCGAGCGACGCCTGCGCGAGAGCGAGGGGGAGCGCGCTCAGTGAACGCGAGCATGAGGAAGATGGAACGCGACGGAGAGAAAGAGAGAGAGAGAGTCGACGAGAGGCATAGAATCAGAGAATGCCGAAGTTTAGTCCGCGGCCGTCGTCGCGTCGAGCGGACGGATAAGTATTGTCCGGATCCCGTCCCGCTCCAGGCTTAGGGTCCCGTTCGAAGGCGCAGCTGGGGGGAGGCTCGGGGGATCTTCCGAGTCAGATATGAATCTTTGTGCCGGGAGGGCGGCCCGCACACTCGACTGCTAACGGCGGGGTGGCATCCGTTCTTAGAGAAAGAAGGGGGGAATGAAGGGACGAGAGGGAAGGCCACGACGACGACGAGCTCGCGTAATAATTTATTCCGTTTAGGCTCGCTGTCAAGTCTCTTCGACGCTGGATCCGGGCTCTCCTCCTCCTTTTCCTCTTTCTCTTCGTCTCCGCGTTCTCTGCCTCTCTCTCTCTCTCTCTCTCTCTCTACAATTCTTGGGGGCCTGCACTTTGCAAACGTATATGCGTATGATCGTTGTGGTTTCTCAAGGTCGAATATGTTGCTCGACGACGTTACCGTGTCCGGTACCGAGAGCATACGCATGCTAATAAAAAAGAGAGAAAGATCTTCTGAAAGTTTCTCTCGCATACGCTATATCGAGTTCGAGAATCTGTTCTTCTCGTTTCGCGACCATGGTCGATGTGCGAGGAGTACCGGGGAATCCGTGGCAGACTGGGAGCCACGAGGAGATAGATGGAGGATCGTGATCTCTCTTCACGTGTTGAAGGGAGGGAAGAAGAAGATACGGAGCGACCGCGCTTCGTTTCACTTTGCGTCAGCATGACGGTACATCGAGAGAGCGAATAGCCGATAACGCGACGTCTTCTTGTCGGGAATCGGATGACAGTTTAGCGTGACCCTACTCGACGCGATTCAGAGCGAAATAATAAACTGCAGCGAGAAATATTGCGTCGTAAATGGAAAGTTAACTGATATATTAATATATATATATATATATATATATATATATATATATATATATATATATATATATATATATATTTTTTTTTTTCTTTGCAATTTCTCTTTTTTATACATATAATAAAATTATGATTATACAATCTTTATTATATAACATCAATTATTATTATGATTGTATTATCAGTTATATAATTTACTCAGTTGTCTTATTTCTTGAATCTGATATCACTTTTGGCACTTGAGACATACATAAGAAATTCACTACAGCATACTACATTAGTGACGATTAATGTGGCATTAGTCATATGAAAGAATTATAAGAGAACTAATGAAGAAATTAAGATTGTACCACTTTTTGAGGAGAGCTATGAAAGTAATTGTACGTTCGATAGGATACTAAAATGATGAGTTAAATGCTGATATTTCGCATCGTCATTGTGATTGTATAAAACGTCACGATGAAACGTAATAACGTTGTAATAAAACGCGACCGTTCGTTCATGCCACACGTCGGCTTGACTTTAACGTCGCGGTCATCTGACATTTCGTGACACCGGGTTACGCAAGCGTGATACTGCCCATCGGTTATAATTATTCGACCGCCAATTAAACGTGTTAGAGCGTCGGTATTTCGCTCATTCATTTTAGTCACATCACCGTGCAACTTACAATTAGACTCATTCAATGAGACGCGTTGTCTACAGAAAATAAAGCGTGATAAAAGATTTAGTTTTATTTGATACATCAATTTAAACGTTGACAAGAAAAATAAGAAATTGATATTTAATCATATGTCATAATAATATGTCAATCAATATATAGTCATGTATTATGAAATACCTACGATGATTTTAATTAACAACGTGAGCTGATTAAATTTTTGGATCTAATAGATTGCTGGCTATCTTTGAAAAATTCTTTCGATGCAAAAATTTTGATTTAATATTTTGATAAAGTAAAGGACTACTTTCTTTCCTTTAGACAAAGTTTCCTTTTGCACAAAGTTTCAAATTGTTAATCGATCAAAGTTTCAAATTATTAATCGATCAAATGTTTTTCCAATCACTAGGCGTGATTAAAGAGAATTAGACAAAAAATATGTAATAATATAATTATATGCGAGCCTTCATAAAATCGTCAATTCCTAAACTGCTAAATCGTAAAAATGAATGTCAATGACTCGGGAACTACTGAGTGTAAATTTACATGATCGTTTATCGGCTCATTAAGGCGTATTCGACGTTCGTAGGCGGCATTTCTGGTCGGACATTTCGGTTTTCCGGGATCGTTGGGTTTGCAAGTGTGGCTTTTCGGATGATTGGCCGCGCGATCGGCGCGCGATCGGTTTCCGGTCACGGGCCGTCCCGGATTCCAGGTCGGCATGCTGGTATGAGTTGCCGTTGCCTACCTCCTCTCTTATCGATTCGCGCGCTTCGTCGTCGTCGTCGTCGTCGTCGTCGTCGTTTGTCGTTAGCGATGCGACAAGGAGCCACTCGGACGGACGGCTCTCGGGTCGACGACGAGTGGTTTTACGAGTGGACAGTTAGGGTCGGCCGAGAGAGCGATGAAAGTTTCCCTCCCGCGTTTCCGCAGAGGGGGGTCCGACAGGCCTTCTCCTCGCGTCGCAGCCCGAGCTCGTACGGTATTCCAAGAAGGTGTCGGGACACTTTATGACAGCTACGATCGCGATAAAGCGGTCCCCGTTACTGACGAAAGTGCTGGAAATGGAGTTTTTGGGAAAACCGTTCTTCATTCCTTTTATCGGATGAAAAATATTACTGCGAAGAGACTAATGTACTGCGTCTAAATTGCGTTTTCATAGATAATGCTAATTGCTCGATACTAAAACAAGAGAATAAATATCCTTCCTTTGTCATTTAGATAAAATGCCCATTAGCATTCCGCACGTTTCAATAATTAATTTTAACATTAAATATTTTTTACATATATAATAATACATTCTAAGGCTGGTATTAATTGTCCGTGTTTATATATAAGATCATCTTAAGTAATTTAAATCGTGTTAAGACTCCGTTCAATTAATCAGATAGTTGAATGGAATTTTAAGACCATCTTAAATATAAGACTGAATTATGAATACCAAAGATTTGCGAACGATGACGTAATTTCCATTGTATGTGTATTACAATACTTATTTGTTTTAATGAATGTGAAAATTTAGTATTTTTTTTTCTTTATTAAGATATCTGTTTATATGAAAGATATCGGGCAGTAGAATTAAAGTTTTGAAAGATATGAAAGATAAGTGCATGCAATAAAATGCGTACAGTTAGAATGGACGATGCGAAGAAAGTTCTGCTCGCATTTTTCTGTATCGATTTTCCGTAGCATAGTTTGTGGGTGTAACGTGAGTACGCCTGGAGCTAATGGGACGCTTTATGGTGGGTATGACCTCGATAACGCGGTTCGCGGGATGTACCAAGAGAAGTATCGGAAAAATCCACAGAGTCGGCGCTTTTGGATTTAAAAAGCGCGAATAAAACGACCGCGGAAAAAATCGCTGTCAGTAAACAAAAAACAAAGAAAAAAAAACAATCGTGATTAGCGTAGTGCGATTTCGCGCGGCAGCGGGAATTGTATCGTCAATAATATGAAACGACATCAATCGCGTGCGCGCTTTATTCCGCGAGCACGAGCTTGTTGTGAATTATTTCCGCTGCTCGAGTTACCAAAGAAGCCATGGCCGTTGGAGAAGTTCGAAATTGCTTCGGAGCGATTTCGGAGGATAGATTCGATATTGCGTCTACTCGGTTCAAACCGATATCTCTCCGCCCAATATCGAAATCTGGCTCTCTTTCTATAATATCTGCCTTTAGATTATAAAGGTATTACGCCGACGTGAAATATTTCGATAAAGTATGTCGAGGGATACTTTCAACTATATATCGTACGTGTCAAGAACAGTTAACATTGCCAGAAATATTTTGCATAAAATTCTTAATTTGTTAAATATTTTTATCTATAACAATTTTATAATTGTAATAATATAACAATGGAGTTGATTTATAATTCTTCTGCATTTACTACTTCATTTTTCATCAATATTATTTTGACGTATTGCAAATATAGCTTAAATTTTTATTAAAATATTTATTTGAGGTATAGCTATATTATTTCTTTCAAATTTCTGTAAAATTTGCTTGGAAATAATCTTACTTGAGAATCTCTCTGATTTCTTGAGCAGCACTGCGAATAAAAAAATCAGAACTTTGTTATTTAAAATCCTGCAATTATAAAAAAAATGAATATGTTTTTCAATGTAAACGCGCGTTTACATATATAATTTGCTTATTTAATTTTTAATCGAAAATTCTACAATCACTACAATACGGAAAAATGCCGGAAGAAATTTGATTCTCTTTTTCCGGGGACTCGAGCGAACCACCGCGATCTGTTTTGTCACGTCTCTTTGTTCCGTCATCCGATCTCGAATACCTTTTCTGCTCTGATACCGAGTATGACCGAGTTGAGACCAGAGCTTTTCTTCTCGCAAGTCTATCCCTGCTGTTAACACCGTCGCCTCTCTTTCTCTCTCTCTCTCTCTCTCTCTCTCTCTATACTTCATCCTCCCATTCCTCTTCTCCGGATTCTCTCTCCGGCACTGGCATCCCGCGGCACTCAACAAGGGGTCGCTCGTTTATCTAAATGGCTACTGGGTGGCCTGGGCTCAACCGTGTCCCGTCCCAACAAACCAAAACTAACCCAATCACACGCCTCCCGGGCTCCGGCGCGTCGAAGAAACGATTCCGAGGAGGGCTGATATATCCTAAGCTCGGCGATTGTTGTGCCAGCAAAACTGCGCCAGGACTTCTCGGTACTACGGTCAGGCCTGTCTGCTTGCCTGCCTCGGATCGTCATATTGCCATTGTCGTTATCATCGCCACTTGTCGGGTGAAATGGAGGTAATCCGACCTCGTTGAGAGAATATTTAACGGTCGTTGTCTTCCCTGCCCGCGCGCGCGCGCGCGCGCACATACACGATGCCGTGCTACTTTCCCGCTGCTTCCTAGTATCATTATTATGCAACGTTATTACGATGCCACTTCGGTACTGTTTGAATAGCCGAGACTAGCGCAGAGCGGTCATCCTCGGCTCATTGATACGCACTCTCCGAGCAAGACCAAACTCGCGGATCGTGTTTTACAGCCGCTAGCAACGACGCGGTTATTCAGCCTTGCGATCCCGCGAAATTATCGTATAAGTAGCAAGCAGTCGTATCGAAGACATTTCTAAGCTCTATATATCGCTCTAGGAAGTGATAAGACGTTTGCTATAAAAATCATTCCTCCCGTTTCAAATCTTTCGTTATTGCGATTACGAAAGAGAGTTTATGGATGGAACAAAATTGCAGTTAATATAATTAAGTGTCGCAATGAAAATAAATATAGAACATTTTAGGCGTGAGTGTGAATTATAAAATTAGATTTTACATAACGCTAAATATAATATTTTAAACATTGCAATTAAACTTTTTCTGTTTCTCACGCTAATCCGCAAACGACGCATTCGTCGGTGAAAACGGAGTTGGCGGAAAACTTTCAAGCATTTAGATAGCTCGTTGATATCTCGAGGACGGAAACATCTAAAAGTACTCGGCAGTGAGAGACGACACGGCCGTTCCGAGCTCTCTTGCTCGGTACCTCTTTTATTCGTGTCAAGTATACTCGCCGTATCTGTTATCTACGCCGGAAGAGGAAACGATTCCCGCGGACCACCCGGTACGTGACTGCTCTCTCTCCCGCCCGCGCGAGATTCGCGGGCGTCCCGACGCCGAGCGGCGCGACTCCCTCGTGAATTTTTTTAATCCGCTTCGCCGGTCGCCGTGTCGCGCTGTTTTCTCCCCTCGGCATTGCCACGGCGCGGCGGCAACGCAACGTTCGCGTTCGTTTAAAATGCAAACTCGCTCGCGGTCCGCGGGGGCTTTAAAAACAGCCGCTATACCCGGATTTTCGTTGCGTACCCGGTCGGGGTATACGAACTTGGTCCCGCCGAGTCTTATGCGCCTCATATAGGGATTTATGGCGAAACGCTGACGCGTTTCTATTCTGGATCGCATCGCCTCGTCTCGTCAAGGAACATCGTGACGTGTTCTTTCTTCATCGCTCCATCGCTCGTTGCCGCGTCTTGGCGATCTATTTTTTCGACGAATTGCTCGATTGAAACGAACGACTGTACTTGAAACAGTAATTACGCCCCAAACTATTATTTCAGTCTTGTATTGACCAGACGCTGTGATTTGAACTGTAAATTCAAGATTTTAATTTTTTATTCTATCAAATTTTCAATCTGATTAAATTTCCTTCTTCGGATTACATGGATAGTAGCTTTACCTATATATGTAGTTTAATGAATTCATCGAAATCGTTAAATAAAAGAGCGCACACAGATGGTAGATAATAGTAGAATTTTTATTTCACCTCCGATAATTTATTGCTTAATTAACATTGAAAAAAGATATTTGCTGAAATTTTCCGATTAATTTTTAATTTTTGCAGCGCAAACATTTTTCTACTGCATCGTCTCTTTATACGCGCAAATATCAAATTAATTAGTTATGTCAGATTTTTTACATCTTGTATGATGTAATTGCAGATTTTCTTTTGAAATTTTTTTTTTAGATAAAAGAATTTTTTTTTTCGGTCTTTTTAACATTTTAGATTTTAGATTTACATATCCTGTGTCAAAAGATTACGTTCTTTTCATTTATTATTCTTTTCTGTAATTGTGCTGTTTTCGAAAAACGTTTAGTCTGTATTATAGTTCTAATTTTCACTTCATACTTTTTCATAATCTTTGCAAAAAAGATTTATAATTAAACGGTTCTTTAACATTAAAGTGAATGTAGAGCTCTGATCTTTATGCAGAGACAGAAATCAGTTTTATATTTTGAAAATATAAAAAACCTGTCTCTCTCTCACACACAGACACATACACGCAGAATGCATTGAGAATTATAAGTTTTTTAATATCTTGAAAATATAGAACTAATCTACTTACAGAGATCTGTGTGCACTTTTATTTCGACAAAGATATTCATGACAAGGAAGATCTTTTCTGCTGGCTTGACAAGGTCAATAACAGTCAGTTCTATGTTCCTTTATAATTATGGAAGATGTTGATTTAATAGGCATAATTAATACATCAGATGAAGTCAAAATCATTGAAGTAAATATACATCATCAGCAAAGGTAGGATGAGATGCTTAGCTTGACTGTGTAACACGAAGCAGTACTGAGGGCAGCTCGGATAAAAGGCTAAATTTATCCCGGATAGTCCTTTGAGCCCCTTTGGTGGGCGCCTATCGTGTGCGTGCACGCACTTCCGCGTTTCAACCCTCTGATGCACTCATTGTCAGTGTTCATCGTATCTGAAAGTTACATATGTGCGTATGTGAATATTATATTTATATATATATATATATATATATATATATATATATATATATGTATATATGTATATATGTATATATAAAACTCTAATAATTTTAAAATTATTTATCAATTAAAATATATTAATGCTGTAATGTGAAAATTATCTGTTATCGTACAAAGATTTTTTGTTTGTCAAAATATGGGAGAATTAATAACATTAATGGGTATTTTATAACAATAGATGTTACCAATGTGGTTAAATAATAAAGCGAAGAATAATTTCAGGCTTTTTATAAAAGAGACAGAGGCGATTCAAAAATTATATTTTAGGAGTTTTATTTCTATTCGAACTTGCTTAACGCATTTCATGATGATGTCCGTCAGAAAACGGCGAAATATCGCATAGACTAAGATATATTAGATAATAAAATGGTTTCCGGTCTGTTCAACTCTACTTATAAATTTTCGAGTAAATCCTCACATATGTGTGCTCGTGACATATAATCAAGATAACATTAGTGCCAATTTTCTGTTAGTCCATTTTCATTCTGTGTCACATATGTTCATTTCTCAGAATTTCTTTACGAAAGCATAAACTCATGGCAGTTGATAAATTCCTTCTGCGTAATCGAAATTCATTTAAATCACGAATTTACATCATTATATCTATGTTATGATAACATAAATTTAATATTTTGACTAATAATTATTAATTCACACAAGCGCAATTTTTTTATACCTGAAAAATCGTCCGCTTTGCGAATATGATCAGCTACGCATCGCTATTGTTATCCCGCTTGACCACAGCCACTTAGCCCGAGCACTAAACTCCACGAGTTCAACTTTACCCTTCAACAGGTGTTTAGGGAAATACAATAATGTCGCGCATGCGCGCCGAACTTCTTGAGGTCGCAAAGTTCGCCGGAACAATCTGACCGCGACCATGCCCGCGGGCGATGCCGGTACTTAGGACGAGATTAATTAAGATTACGCGGGACGCCGCGGTTCTCAACCCGTCCGGATAAACTTAACATGAACAAGTGAATTTCGCGTGGTTAATGAGAAATTTTGTTAATGTGTTCGAGATGGAAAATGATAAGACTTAATTTGAAGGACGTAATATGAAATAAATTCCAAAATTTTACACAATTTTACTTAATCGAAAAAATTTCAGTTTGACACATATATTTTATTTTCAAAAAAACTACATTATTATTTGCATTGATCAAATATAGTTTATAATTATTCTGACATATATATTTTTATCAATCCTTTATAACTAAAAATAAAGATAAGTTTTTTGACAAAAATTTTATTTTACAATTGTAATTGTATAAATATAAAAATCTATTTTTATATAAGATATTTATGACATAGAAGGAAGACCGACAGAGCATATTGTTTTAATATATATTTTTGCAGTTTAAGAAAAATTGCAAATTTATGTATAAAGCTGAGAAGATTGCAATTATAAATTTTTAATAATTTTTTATATTAACGTAATATTGAATGAGATCTACCTTATCGATAGAGAATATTATTATCTTGGAGAACTCTAACATGATTGTAGTCGATAAAGTAGAGTCAGAGTCAGCGTCGGTAACGAATGATAAACTAAACACGCTTCTCGACTGGTAAACTCGAAGGGAAATAGCCCTTACGAGTTGTGCTTCAAATGCTAGGTGGCGTTTGAACATAGTATACCTTGCGAATAAGGAGTTTTTTCAAATAAAAAAAAATGTATACATATACTTATAAGATTTAATGTAACTTTGTACAACATGTAAATGATTTACATGTTATATCTGTTTTTGCTAAAATTATAAAACAAACTTTCACGGCATTATCATAGTCTTCCTCGTCTGGTTTTATTACTCTAATTATAAATAAGAATGTTTTATTATATATTATATGTAAATAAATTTATTGTATTCACGTAATAATAAAATATATTATATACAATTTTTTTATCTTATTGTGTTCATAGGCGTTAAATGGAGCCGAAGGTACAATCCCACCTGGAAGAGTATACAAGAAAGTCGCGATTGTAGAGAACTTCTTCGACATTATTCACGCCGTTCACGTTGATCTCGAAGGACGTCCTGGGAAGCATGCCGGGCAGAAACGCACCTATAGAACGGTAAGAAAATTCTCTTTTATTTCAAAAAATTTATATTTTTATCTTTACTAAAAATATCGCTCATCGAAAAAACGCATACAATATATATATATATATATATATATAAAAAAAAAAAAACATCTCTTATTAGCTTAGAAATAGAAATTTGTTAAATGTCAAATTTATATAAGTAAATATAGATTATAGATTAATGTGTATGAAAAACAAAATTCACGACTGAAATTAAAAATATAGAAGTAGAGGTGCAGAGATATATTTGTTTTTGCGCATAAACTGCATTTGAGTTTGATCCAACATGTGTTAGAATCGGCGTTAAACGAAGCATCCGCCGATCCGCGAACAATCGAATTCTGAATTTGAGTTACTATCGGCAGCAGAGCGCGATGAATTCTTGCATGGTTACTCGCGACACGCGATATTTACCGTTCCCGAAGGAAGGCATCGAGGCGTTCAAGCGTCGAACACTCGATACCACACGTCATCTCACATGTTCCGGCGCGCATTCGCGTAAACCTCTCTTCGGGATATCATATCTGTTCTTTTTTGCTCCGTCTTTCTTTTTCCATCCCGCATCCCCAGCACGTGATCTCTTTCTATCCTTTAACGTCGGCCCCTGCGACCAATCTCCCACTCTTGGCTCTTCCATCCTCTCTCCTCTCTCTCTCTCGTTCTCTTTCTCTCTCTTTCTCGCACGTCGCGATCTGCTTGTGATTCAAAACCTCAGGACACTTGTTGCATTGCCTGCTTACTCACACACTCGAGCGTTTGCGCGACGGTGGAACTGTTTTACGTTCAAGTCGGCGTTAGGCGGCGGGATTCATCGGCTCCAGAGGAGCCCGCGTTATGTCACGGCTCGCGTTGCGCAACTCGATACCACCGCTATTGCTACTGCGTCGGGAGTGGTGTATTTCGCATTGTGCTGTTATTACGTAGTAAGAGGGTTGCGAGTTGACCGATCTGTATACAGTTATACAGTATCGTAGTTTCTCTTTGATAATTCGCGTCTTTAAAGCACGACCGTTCGGCACGTTATGCATTACGATGCGAGTTGTCGTTCAAAGTTGAAAGTTAATCCTCTCGTAATATCGCGAGAATAATATCTAAGGCTACTGAAACTTGTTAGAATTCCCCTTAAAGTGATTTAATCATTAAAATCACAAGGTTTGATCTAAAAGTAAAGAATAAGTGATGACAAAGAGAAGGAACATTTTATTTTCTAACTTATAATTACTCTACAATAATTTGTCATTGTTATACATCTGAATATATAATTTTTCAGTAAAACATTGATATTTGTTAGGTAAAAGCAGTCATCATTTAAATCATGTAAATAATATACATGTTATACTATATTATTGTTATGAAAATATATTATATTATTGGACACATTTATCTCTTCGCGTTGCAATTGTCATAGTATAACAAACTTTTAAAGTGTAATATCGAAGTATCGGAGCGAACCGCGATAAATTGCCATATCAATTTAAAGTACATTGTCTCGATTCCTTTCTCTTTTTTCTTATTTGACGCTCTTTTTTTTTATTCCGCGACTCGAAGTCGCGGATAAATCTTATCGAATTACCATCCCTTTGGAATCGTGCAGTTACACATACACATCAACCTCCGTCGGTTTTCTCGACACTCCGGCGGAGGCTGCCATCCTCCTTGATTAAGTTATGCCACTCCCTCCATCTCCTTAGAGAGAAACGTTTCCTATTAAGAGGCGGAGAACATCCCTCCGGTTAGGTTGAACGCCTTCTCTCGCAGAAGACATCAAAAAGTTCCGTTATATCGACTCGTGAATTTTCCCCGGTCGAATTTTCTCCGCGTAAAACGACGCCACGTGACAACGATACGCGGAGATGAGAGAAAGCGAAAGGCCATTCGCGTGCACATTAATACGTCAATTGACAATATTGCAATTGCGTATTATTGCACGAACGTGGGTGCGACGCTTCGGTCGCATAAAATTGGTTAATTGCCTGACTGACGATATTCAAATGTAACAATGTCGCGAAGCAATGTACGAGAAATTAGACACGGAGAACGGCAATCTGGTCAATGGGCGCTATCTCGATAGATCTCGCCGATATCTTTGTTGCACTTTCAGTATCGCTTAATGACTTATTAAATCTATACAATTCACACAATGAAGCTTTTAAAAGATCACCTGTAATTATATCTTAAAGTCCTTTGCATAAAATTATTTTCTCGTAAAAGCGTTTTCATCTATAATGATCGTATCAACAATAGAAGTTTATCTATTCTCATCTCTTGTTCTGAAATTAGATTACAAAAAAAAAAATGAAATTTAAATGTTTTTTTAAAATTAAAATAATAGTATATAGTAGTCTTTAAAATTAAAATTAAAATTAACGTATGAAGAAGAGCCGTGGATTTTTCCAAATCTGAAGCATTCTGAAGAATACGATTTTCTTTTTCTCTCTGTTACAGATTACAGAGACGTACGCATTTCTACCTCGAGAAGCGGTAACGCGATTTCTGCTGGGCTGCACGGAATGCCAACGTCGTCCGCGGACGCCCAGTCCGACGAACTTATCCAATCAGTCGCAATCCACGGCTACGACGTTGGCGTCGACGCCAACTCCACTGAGCCCGAATCGTGGTGCTAGCAACGCCGCTCTCGCCACCTCATCGTTATCGTCGTCCTCGACGGTACAGAGTAATTCCAAGTCGCGCGATAGTAGTCACCACCCGCCGTCAGAGGCAAAGAATTTGCACAATTATAGGCATCAGAAGCAGCATAAAAATGGTGGCGTAGCTACAACGGATAAGCTCGAAAAGGATAAGGAGGAGAAATATAATCCGTTGAGCATCACGAATTTATTGAAGAAAGAACCGGCGAACGGTAGTTTTCTCGCCAACTCGGACGCTCTCCCGGAATCGAGAAGGACGCCGGAATCGGACCGAGCGAGTTCGAGAAGCTCGGCATCGTCGAAGAGGAAGCGGATGCTGCCGGAGGGACGTACGCCCTCGCCTCAACCCAGCCAGCCGTTGCCGAGGCCCTGGAGCCCCGGGCTGGATCCCAAGAACACGCCCATCGACTATAGTCTCCCCATCACGACCTCATACTTAAAGCATCAGCAAAGGCTACTCCAGGCGGAGAAGAGCAAGGCCGCCGCTATCGCAGGAAGGGAGACGTTTGAGATATCGGAACCCAAGACCGTTGTGACGCCGCTTGTCGAGGAAACGGAGAGCGAGAAGGAGAGATATTCGCCGGCTACCGGTCTGATCGACACAAACCTCAATCTACTAGCGACTATTCAGCACCTGCATTGCCAAGTGATGCTGGCGCTCACCGAGCGACTGAGACCATCGATCGCGTGTCCTTTAGTTCTGCCATCGACACCGACAAATGTTCTCGCGGGCTCAATGATGATGGGCACAGAAGTGTCAGTTCAAACAGGAGAGACTCATTTGTAAACTGATCGGCCCGAAGAAGACAGGATTGTTGACAGGCGTGAATTGATTTAACGGCTTTCCTGGGAGATGCGTGTAAAGGCTATTAACTATATTATAATCCAGATGAAAAGTTGATATCTTTGCGACCAGGAGTATTTCGCGTATATAATCCCGACTGCTTGAACGTAATCTCGTTAATCATTCATTTCAGATCAATTTTTCTCGATCAATTCATTTATTAAAGTGAGACAATAGACGTCTGAATAATATTTTACAAAAGTATTAAAGTTTGTTTTATTTATGTTTCCGACGAAATCAAACGGTTGAGATTTCTTGTACAAAATGTCGATCACGGCGGCTCCCTTCATCTTTAATTCGTCCTTAAATACTTATAACCGATTGACGCGCATTTGCGAACGCGATTCGCCCTCGTCTCGTCTTCCGTCAGCGAAACGATAGATGGACGCAATTACATATTGAACCGGACGGGATCGATTATTGTTGTCGCGCTCGTGTCACACATTTCATCCGATTGAGCCGGTGGCCGCTGCTTGCTTGCGTTCCGACGCCAGTCGATGCCCGATATAGACGACGGGCCAAGCGAGCGGGATAATTCCCGAGTCTGTCGAAATACGGGTCGATGTGTCAGGGATTCGCGCACCGCCTCCTCTATGTCCGATATTTAGGGATCCGTTACGCGGAGAGCGGATCTTGCGATATTTGGTCGCCGCCGGACTCGACTCCGATCGATCCATCCAGGGCAAAAGCGGCAGTCCACGCGACGACACCGCCAAGGTCCTGAATATTCAACGAGATAGAGGGAAAGAGAAAGAGTGAGAAGGAAATCCAATTTCTCGTTTTCGACTGTCATCTGATGAATTCGACATCCGGCGTCGTTGTCGACCTGACGAATTGTCTTTCATATTTCGCGAATTCGATCGTGCGCGACGATTCGCTCCGACTAATTATAACATGCCCCAGAATGGGCGAATAATACTCTCCAACTGAATAATTAATTATTTTTGAATTTAGCACGTACTTTTCTCGGCTCTAATAATTTTTTAGTTACAAGTTATAAAAATAAGTTGAATTAAATTCAATTAAATAAACGACTTGGAGCGATAAATAAATAACGAAATATAATTTGGCAGTATTATCAAGTGGACTTAATTTTATTTTAATAGAATTTTATTTAAAACTCAAATAGCCGTTAATATTCGAGAAATTAAAATTATCCGCGGGCAGCGTTTGTTAGTCAAAGACATGCGTCTTATCTTGTTGTCCGAGCGAGCAATGCAAAGTTCACACAATCTCTGGATGTCAGTTAATACGTGATCAGATAATATTTCACTGACGCGCGAAACTGCATCTAGTCGGCGTCTCGACCTATCTTGTAATATAAATAAAATAATATTATCGCGTATAATTACACAACCGAGATATATCAAGTTGATCGAGGCCGAGCAGGATTGATTTGTCTCGTCTAATTTTGTTTTGTAAAATTGGTCGATCTGGTATTATTCGTGCGCTGCCTTTACATTATATTAATTATTGCATTGTTAATACTATCGATTTGGCGCGATATTTAATGATATCGCGACGCGACCGCATAATTGAACATGTTATTTTCGCAGAATTGAATTTAGAATTAGGGGCAAATCATGAGTGTTGCCATTTTGATAGTATATAATCTTCTTTTAAGATTTTTTTTTGTAAACAAAATGATGTTTAATTTTAGAATGGACCTCAATCCTCAAGAATTTCGAATTTATTTTGTTCCTTTTAAAAGTGCGCGCGATTTAGCCTTCTAAGATATTTAAGACTTACTTGGATAATATATAAGGAAATGACAAGATTCTTTCTTTCCTATTTTATGAAAAACTTCAACTAATTAAATTAGATTTTGTAAAATAATTTGTTTGGCAATTATCGGACTCGACTATATACCAAAGGCAGTATCACTTCAAGAGCGATCTGCGTCTTTATAGATTACAGATAAGATGAAATCGACTGCAATTAAAAATCGATTGTTTCTCGTATCGAGACGATGACTCGGGCGGTGAAACCTATTTCGTATCTGACTGTGTACGTAGCCTAGCCTCGTGTACGATATTACTCGAAGTAGCTTGTCTTTCGTGTACGATATAGCGTGTCGTTAGTCGGTGGAAAGAAAGATATACCGCTAACGCGATAGACCTTAAGGTGTGCTTGCACAAAAAAATGTTTACTAGAAGTTCGATAATCGTCGTGAAAGTAGACGAGGTTAAAAACCCTCGAGAGTGTCGTCAGATATACATATATGCATATATATATATATATATATATAATATGTATATATATATATATATATATATATATATATATATATATTATTTTGTATATAATCGTTGTATCATAGTGCGTGCAGCCGAATAAAATGCGCGATTATGTTAATTGATAGCGATCGTTCTTTTATATGACGATATTATATATCATTATAGCGAATATTATATATCGTTATTATTATTGTAATGATTATAGATACTACTATTTTTACGACTGCTACTTATTACTCTAATTATTATTAATTATTTTTATTATGTGAGTAATATATATATATATATATGTATATATATTTATATATATATATATATATATATTTATATATATATTACATTGTATTATTATTGTATTTAAATTGCGCGCGAGAGCTAGACGAGAAAATATATAAAATTGAAATACTCGAGAATTGTTATACATAATTTGCACCGTATCCAAGAGAAAGATATTTTTCTCTTTTTTCTTCCGATGTATTTCAATTTTTACAATCCCCTTGTTTCTCTGCTTCACCTTATTATTATTATTATTATTATCACTCAAAATTGATTCATTGTGTTTTAGGAAAAAAATCTATAAGAATTAACAACAATAATTAATTTCTCTCATAATATTACATTATCATATCGTGATAACAAGTCGTGCCTAAGACATCCTGCATAGAATATTATGTGAATATATATAATCAATAGAATTTACATAAGGAAGAAATACAGAATCCTCTCGCGAATATGTTGACTTCCGTCACATTATCAATGTCAATATGAAAATTACGCAATCATTTAAATGCACGAAAAAGTTTGCTCGGATGATGATTCCATCAAGGAGTACGATCGATCTCGTCCTCCGTGCATGAACAAGAAACGAAATTGACACCTCTTTCCTCTTCCTTTTTCAACCCTCCCGGTAGATAGAAGCAGTCGCTTTGGCGTCTGACGTACTTTAATATCGCGAACAAAGAGGACGAAATGATCGTGTTGCCTTTAACAAAGGAGAGAGGAGGTGGCGTCCCGACGACTCACCTGCTCTCTCGCCGTGAAGCGAGGATCGTTTCTCGCAGAGGAGGTAGGTACCATAGGTAATGCAGTCTTTACTCATCCGGCTGTTGCCAACGTTGTAGCGACCTCGTTCCATCAACTTCTATGTTTCCCCTAGCTAGCTATCTCCTTCGTTTCCTCTTTCCTTTCTCTCCGCTTACTCTCCGCTTCTTTCTCTTCCTCAGCCCTCAGGAAAACTCGACTTTCTCCCCCCGGTTCCAATAAGGCTGCCGCCCTCCGCCTCCTAGTCTAGTTGGTGCTCTCCCTCTCTGCTTTTCACCCTCTGCTTCCCTCACGTGTTCGCTTTACCGTTCTCTCTCTCTCTCTCTCTCTCTCTCTCTCTCTCTCTCTCTCTCTCTCTCTCTCTCTCTCTGTCTCTCTCTATACCTTCCTCCCTCTCGCTCCCTTAACCCTCCGGCGGCGAACCCTAAAGCTCCGCTTCCACTGGAGGGCCAGGCCTCTCTTGCGCTCTCTTCGCCACGGCATTGTGCTATCGATTCGGACTTGGGAACGTGTTTTTCTTCGGATATCTCGTGGCTACCGTCGGTTACGACCACCTATCCGGTCGACCGGATAACGAGAATTCAAGAAAGGTAGTGTATATGTGTCCGACCCTCGTTCACCCTTTTTCACGTCTCTTTCTCCGTCTCTCTGAGTTTCTCCGCATTACTACCTCCGCGCTGTTATATTTCCCGCATCGTGCCTTTTGCGCCCGTAATAAATAGTTTGGTTTTCATGCGCAAGGTTCATACGTTTGCTCCTTTCGTTTCTATCTATACTATACTATTTTTTACTTGTCCTGAAAACCGTTTATTTCATCTTTATTTGTACATTCATAATATTTGCATAAAAATTAATTTTGTAATTGATGTGTCGAAAGTATGAATTAGAAGATAAACTCATATAACGAAATTGATACAAAGACTCGAATGTATTTTGTAGCTACTGCAAATAATATACTGTTTGCTAAACGCATTGCAATGAGAAAATTAATGCAGTTGGTTTGTTTAATTAAAAATTCTTTTTTTAAATTTGCATTCTTTTTTTTCTTTCAAAACTTGCTTCTCGTGTCTTAAATTATATTATTTCTAATAGTGTTAAATTACTAAAATTACCTCTCCCCTAATATTCACACGTAAAAAAGGGTATGATTATTTCGAATTGCAGTAAATTTTTTTCATCGCTCTACAAATTGCCCGTCTTACTTTATCGATTTTTAGTTACTTTACTCCCGGTGTCCGCCTCTCTATATCAGGTTGCGAGTCGCGATCTGACAACTCGATGCAGATAAGTCGTCGGTAGAGTTTGACGCGATGAGAAACTCCCATTAGACTCGATGGCCGTAAGCTGCGTTCCCTTAGAGATAGACTCGAACCACTTTCGTCGTCTTTGTTACACCGAGATGTTCGCCGGCTTGGCTTCGATTGTTTCGCAAAGACCATTGAGGAACCCGTGCCACTTTACGAAGCTGACACGTCGTCGCTGCAAATAGACAACTAGGACGCCCGGCGGCGAAGTAAGGAAATCGCACGAGAGATTTCAACGAACGTTATATACGATATTAAGCTGCATGTCCTAAATGTTAACTGCATTAACGTGCGATGTTTCATCAGATGTTTGGACATTCGGACACACTTTTACGTTCATTGAAATTTCGCTTTATTTGCAAAAAAGGTTCAAGTATCATTTGCAATAAATCGAGAACACAATACGTAACGTCCTTAAGTATTTACATAAATTTTGCATTCATTATAAAGTTATTTTATATTTAGAAACCACTGTGTGTATTTAACTATATTTTTCTATCTGCATAAAAGCTCCTACTACTAAAACATATATTTGCATATCATTCACAAAATTGTGCATTTTACTTTATTCACATGAATTTTATCGATTAAAGTAGACTATAGTTTCATAACTTCGGATTGAGATCAAGCAACGTCGAAGCGCGTCGGAGATTTCAACGATCGGTCATACTTTCGTCGGTGCGCACGTACGTGCAATCCGTCGATGCGTCGCGACGGCTCTTGCGTCGCGAAAGAGAGCGGGGCCATTGTCTCGCAATAAACTCACCCTCCCCCCGCCTCCCCCGCCACCCCTGTACACTCGCGTCCCCGTAAACTCTCGTTTTCGATGGGCCGGGATCGGCCGATTAAGGCGTCCCCCGCGGTCCCTTGCGGCCCGCGGTGGCGATATTACCGGGGGCTTAACTCGATCGAACGGCGATTTAACATTTCACCCTCGCTGGCTTGCGCGATGTATGTGACGTCCATTGTCCTTCGGGGATTCCGATAAAAAGAGAGGAAAAAGGTTTTCACGGACGGCGAGAGCCGGAAGAGTTTTGCGAGCGACGCGATTTCAAATCGATTGTGCATGAAAAGATAAGTGATGGAATTACGTTATTGCATCGTGATGTTCTGCGATGCATTAACAAATATCGATAATATTCACGATGATCGCGATGCATTGGAAACAATTTCTTTTCTTCTCTTTTAATGCGGAAAACTCGATTGGTTGGAACGGTGACTCTTTCGTACATCAAGGATGCGATGTATAATTATAAGAAATATTTTGAAATTTAAATTGATGTTATGCAATGTCAATTACTTAAAGAAAAAAAAATCGCGTTTATATCAGCAAAGATGATATTTGCAAACGACAGTTTTTTTAGAATACTTCAAAAGAGGAACAGGAAATGAGCACGCGACACACAATCGACATTTCACAGCTTTGGCCTTTTCGCTTCCCGGAATATCGTCATGGTGTTTTCGAGAATTCGCGAAGAACATCTCGAGGATTGTCGATATCGATTGCTGCTGCGTCGAACAAACAGAACTATATTGCACGGTCATTTGCGAGCTCAGACTCGAGCTTTTGCGCTACGCTTTTCTACTGTGACTTTAACACGCGATAACTTAACGAACGCTGACCGAAAAATTCTAGCGAGTCTACTAAAACTTTTCGCCGTTACAACTCAATAACGAACTTTCAGTTATGATATAACGATAAAAACAATGTAGGACTCAGATTAAATCACAGTTTTCTCACTAGTTGAAGAAATTTTTCACAGGGAACATGAACTATAGTATCTTATAAATACTAAAATATATTTTCTTATGCATCATAAGAATAGTATAATATTTGATTCAATTGCACAAAAAATTGGCGATACATTGTTTATAATTGAAATCATTAAGAATTCATATTTTCTTATCATTTCTAGAGTATCATCATAACGCACGTGTTGAATATTTATAAAATAAGCTGGTTTGAGACACGATTTTTCAGATCCGAAATTCGACAAAATCACTGCGCACCCTGCGGTCGACGAAGGGTGAAAATGGGGAGAAGACTCGGATGGCTCGTCAGCGCCACCGTTGGTTTTGCTATTGCAATTCGTATCGCGAGTCGTGCGGGAAGATCTCTTATTTTCTCGTTGTATCCGATGAAACCTACCTATATCCCGGAGCGTCTACCCTCATTCCGAACCGCCATCCCGTCGTGCCCTAGTAGCAGCAGCAGTAGCAGCAGCAAGTCCTCCCCGTGTTCTCCCGACGTCCGACTGCGGCTCTATCCTCTACGGAGGAGGAGGAGAAAGAGGGGGAGGATACCATGCCGAGCTCTAGAATGTAAGGGATGATTTTGGAGATAGCTCGAGGGTCGCTCCGGTACGTAGGAGTTGTAGGTTGGTGGACGGAGTGGCGCGCGGGGGCGAGAATAGTCGGGTCGAGACGAGTGGTGTAGGAGAGAGCTGCCACGGTTAGAGAGAACGGAGAGAAGGTAGAGGGACGGGGGTGAGAGAGGGAGAGGTCGGAGGATACCGGGGAGTATGAAGGGTGTGGGTTTGCGAAACGGGGGCTGCGATTGGGATGCCTCGCGCGCGCGGAGCCAGGAGGGGACGGGTGGTTGAAGCTTGGGGAAGAGCGCGGGGATGGAGGTGAGTCTGTGGAGTCTCAGGAGGGTGAGTTTGGCGCCGAGGTGTCGGCCTTTCTCTCCGTTGCTGCATGTGTACGGGCCCTTTGTGTATGTGTGGATTTCTGTGTGCTCGACACGCGCACGCGCGCGCGCGTAAATGCTTATGGTTCTGCGGTACTAGCTTGTTTAACTTTAAATAAATAATCTGCAAATGTGTATGTGTATGTATACTGATTATGAGTACACGGACGACGCGACGCGACGCGACGACGTGCGTTACGCAACGACATTGATCTCGGTGATCGCTTGCGGTTACCGTAATTGGCATTCGCGAGCGACAATGAGCAGGCCGATAGCGAGCGATATTGACCGGGAACCAATGAACGCGATGTAGGTTATGGGATATAGCGGGCAGACGTGCACATGTCGAGCGCGAGCGGGTAGATACAGTTGGCGAGGAAGTTTATTGGGATTTAAGGAGATCAAATCGGGAAACCTATTTCGCACTTTTTGATCTTTTAGGTTGCGCGCTGTTGTTTTACTCTTTCAACAGAACGTGTGAATGTAAACACATTCAGTACGTCACGATTTAAATCTTTACATCCTAAATCATCAATTACATATTATTAGAATAATTCTGGATACATTTGGTATAATTTATGAAATTATCAGAGGTAAAAAAGATAAACAAAATACATTATATTATTCATTTGCAGTGCATAAAAAGATACATTAAATTATCACAAAATAAGCATGTTGTCGTTCTGATTAGAATTTCGATAAATTAATCGAAACATTTATTTTGAACGTAATTTATATTGTATATAGCGATTTATTAATCATATAGCGATATTATTTACAATTATATACAAATATAGACATTACAGAAGTTTTTGACAAAAAGCAACAGTTTTTGTTGGAAATGATGCAACCTTGTAAATTGTGAATTTCCACGGGTAGCGACGGAAAGTCATGAATATATTATAAGACGAGTAACAAGATGCGCTTTACAGATAGACTTCGAATCGTATTTTGTAAATGTCACCTGGCCATCTGCCGCGCAGACGTGATTAAAAAGTATCGGAAAAATATCGGATACACAAATCAGGTTACTACAAATCCTTTACTTCTGACATCTCTGTCTTACCTCGCATTTTTATCGCAATGGATTTTTTTTTTTTTTTGAGGGGGCTAGCTTGTTTAATTATTTCCAAGTTATTTCTCACGTTAAACTCGATATTAAGAATTTAAGAAGTTTGGATAATACTTTTGTTAACAAAATTTTTTATTACTTTTCGATTGCATCGTGACCAATATAGTTTTCTTCTCAACTCTCGTGCATGTGCTAAATATCGAATTTATTCTTGCTATGTGGTATAATTCTTAAAAAAGAGGATACATTAATGATATTTGCTTACTTGCGGAAATTTAATAAGCACTTCAATTCTAGAACGTGCCAGAAACAATATGTGGTAGATATGATAAGTTTTATTTTTAATTCACTTTCCGCACGAACTGTCTTTGATCAGAATACGAAACTTTATTACGAAGATATTCAACACTGAAAAAGTTATTTGTTAAGCAAGATCGATTATCTGTCCGCTGAAAAGACTATATTTATCTCTATTTTATTATATATATATATATATATATATATATATATATATATATATATACGAAGTCTTAATATATTTGACTTTTTTTTTTTTTTTATTAAAAACCGTATTTATGTTAAATAAATGTCTCAAATTTTTTGCAGTTAAATCAGGGAGCAGTTAACTGCAAATCTCTATAAGAATAGAAACTTGCCATTATATGTAGATTATTTTAGTTTTGTCTCGACTTCTCGCGAGTTGCATTAAATAAGTTATGAATGCGAAATATGCCATGGCTTAAAAACAGGTATCTATTTTCGCCTCATCGCAAGGAAGGTAGTCTAGTTGATACCGGTAATATACAAGCAAGACATTTCAAAATATACGAAAGCGCGTGGTCGTTGTTGAAATCGGTTTAACGTTTACCCCCATTAACGTCGTTTCGAACAATGCAACGACGGAAAAGGCAGTCACGAACATCGAGATAAAGGGGTCAGAGTGCGGCAAGAAAGGGAGCGGATGGTGGGGAGGAGAAGGAGGTGAGTCGGAGAAAGGGGAGAAAGATCGAAACGGGGTTACTAATTCTCGAATAATGAAGGGATGAATCGTCAGCCCCTCGTACACTTTACGAAAGGGACCGCCACTCTCGCGCGTCGCGCATTGTTGGCGCTTTATTTTCTTCTTCGACCGCATGTTACGCATTATTAGCGGAAACAATGTCATCCCGAAACAAGTTGTCTCTTCCATGTCTTTATCCAGGACCGAATCTTTTTTTCTCGGAAGGTACTGAGAGATTACATTTGTGACGCAATTGAAAATCTTTCTTAAACATATTTTTTTAATTTTGCTATCACTATCGGATAATATTAATTTCTTGTAGAGAGAAAATTAATCTTCATTAATATGTTAATTATTATTTATTATTTTATTAATACATCAATTATTAATTTATCATATTATTTAATATGAATTATATTTTTCTAAAAAAAATAAATGAATAAAAATATCTACTCCGAGAAGAATGTGCAAATGTAAATGACCGCAATAGGATGAGAAACACTTTGATATTATGATATTATTGATTTTACGATGCAAGTTATAAGTGGCAAAAACTTTTCGAGATATTATCGGAGGGTGGGCGTTTAAACAAACGTGTTACTCCTTTTTCCGAGAGCAACTGTCCTCAGGACAAGTGGATTCCGCAAGGCAGACTGTTTGCACATCGCTTTATTCTTCGTTTCGCCCCTCCGGCGAACTCGTTCTTTCACTCGCGACGCCCACTTATGTTATGTAATTTATCTTGGCCACCCCCGGCACGAAGGAATGCGCGCCCTTCGGAGCGTCGGGGCATTAACGGCACCGAGGGGGTGCCTTTACTTTTCACTCTCGCTAATTTCGTACCGCGAGAAGCGACCCGCCGGGTTTACAGGACGACGCACAATTTCGCACTTTCCCGTTTGACAAACGCGCCAGCTTATCCGAAACTTTGGCACTCCGCGAAAGTTTGCGTCGCGAAGAGGGAAAGAGACGGAGAGCGAGAACGGGAACGACACGCGAGGCTGTGTATCGATACTCTCCGTTGGGAGAGATTAATTGAAATCGCGGCGGGAATCGCGCGAACCGTTGTTGAAAAAAACCAATCCATTAGGAATTAAGCCTTCCCCCTGTTGCTCGCTGGTTATTTATTTGAAAGCGTATGAGCTAAACAAAATTTGTTTAGAGTATTATACTCACGTTTTTATTTGATTATAAGATTTTTCTCGCGCTATTAGTAGGAAAATAATTTTTCTGTCTTTTTATTTCATTTTCTTAAGATTTTTCAACAATTCCTGATGAAATAATAATTTAGAGAATTAGAAAAGCAAACTTGTCGATGAAGTAGTAAAATAAAAGTAGCGCATGCAACAACTACAAATCCATATTCATAAAGACTAAGAGGCGCTTACATACGTAAAAAGGTTAAAAAACATTCTTAATACCGTTATTTATAGTGTCTTCTACGCACCACGAAGAGAAACCATATTTATTAAGAATCGAAGCCATACCATTGACGTGCATACGTCGACTTCACATATGTAGATAATTTTGTGTTGAAAGCAAACTGCTGCCAGGAACTAGACGTAAAAAGATCTCATCTGACATTATGTATGTAGAAATTAACAAGTATACTATTTCGGTTTGTTGGTAATGAAAAATCCTTTTATTTATTAATTAAATTAATGTTTGTTATTTTTTCTCAATTGTGTGAGAAATCTATCGTTTTTAATTTTGCCATAAAAAAATTTTATTATAGATTATAATTTTAAAAGATAAAATGTAATATAAAATATAATTTCAGAAAATAAAATTATAATATATAATTGAAAAATTGATTAAATAATTTAGATTGCAACAAAATCTTTATTAATTAGAATATCATTATTCAATGCTCTTAATCTTTTATTAAACATATTGGCTAAGATGTTAAATAATTGAGTTTTTTGGAGTAATCTCAATGCTTAAAATAAATCCAACGATTCTGTGATTCGCCGACTTTCTGAATTAGGTTATCAAATTACACTACATCTCTCCTCGCTTAATAAAATTGGTATCGATTTAAAATTTCAGATTTCATAGAATAGAAAATTTGAGATTTCAAATATGTATGTAAGATAAGGGTGAGATGTATAAATTGCCAAGTTATCCTGTTGTGAGAATATGCATCTAATTTACCCTGCATCATATACATGTCGACATGTTTACATGTTCTATATGTTTGCAAAATAAACGAAAGTTAAACGTATGTACATCCGTGATATGATATAGAATGGTGACGTATAAGAAGCATATGAACTTTGCGGTACAACCATCGGCTATACTTTCATTGTTGATTCTTTGTCGATGGATACACTACACTCGAATCGAAGTGTTGAAACTCGTCTTACTATCGTTTCCACACTTTTCGCAAACCTCTCCCGGAAAGTGCGACCATTTACATGCGCACCCTCCGATGTCTAGCGTTTCCTTCGGGAAAAAGATTGTTCCATTGAAACGCGGACTTTAAGGTGCAGCACGATTCTCTACTGGCGCATATATATGTTGGAATACGTGTTTCACGTATATGTAAGACGCATTCTTTTCTTTGTATTTTTCCTAACACGGCAAGGCCAATCACGTGTTGTTCGTTCGACTTATCATCTCGGCTTTTACATCATTTTGCTTAGAAAATAATATTTACTTTTTTCCAGGCTGTTTTATGACACTCTTTTTAATATTCACGAATAATTTATTAGAGAAGTTGGTTAAAAGACAAGAAAGGCAAATAAATATAAATAAGGTAAAACAATTATTATTTCCAAAATTAATATAGAAATCAAATATATAATGTCATAATCATATACATATATATAATTCCGTTATTACTTTGCGTAATTTAATGTATGGAATTCACATATTAATAATATTGTAATACTATTATATGATGATGTATTTGGAGTGATGAGTACCATGTAGATGAGAAAGAGAGAAAGAGAGAGGAGCCTCGAATATAATATAAGAGACGCGCAAGAAGAGACGCGAGTCTACGAATGTTGAGACAAATATACAAATGCATTTGTCCGCTAAAATGTCATCCTCGTCAGAGTCACTTGATAATAAGCAGCTAGCGATATTCATCCGTTACTTAACTCCCCGCGTAGCCGTCAGCATAACAAAGCTAACCCTATCCGCACAAAGCAACCCTATTCCCCTCGAGGATGCATCTCGCGACGTGCACCTGCGCTGAGGCTACGATGCACGCCGATGGCAGAGACGAAGGGTGAAAGGGTGGTGAAGATAAAGCGAGAGTGCAAGACGCGGATGAAGCGCAGCGAGCGAGGGAGTCGTAGCGAAAGGAAGAGAGCCACCAGGCGAGGAAGGAAAGGCGGCAGGATAGACAAATAGAGCGAGAGTGTGGTAGGGCGTGAGCGAGCGAGAGGAACGGAGAAAGTACCCGGGGATGATGTTAGGGTGAGAGGGGATCTGGAGAAAGATAGAGCTTCACGTAGCACTTTTCCTTGTATTACTTAGCCCAGGGTATAACCCACCGCGGCGTCGGCGGTGCCTATATCTCAGCCGTGGAAAACCACCCTCCCGTGTGCGCGTATCTCTCCCTCGGCCTCTCCCCAACCCCCCTAGCACTACGTTCGCCCCGTTCCACCGCACTCTCAATCCACCTTCTGGCAGCTCACTCTCGTCCCCCGCCTTCTAACCACCCCCTGCGTGCTCGCTCTCACTCTCCCCTTCCGCACTTCCTCGCTTCGCTGTACCACCGCAGTCCCCCGACATACTCTGTTCTCTCTATCTCTCCCTCCCCCTCTCCCCTCCCCCTCCCCCCGCCCAATCTCACCCACCCTAAGACCCCCCTGACACCCACCTACTCATCCCACCCTTCTCTCTACTCTATACCCGGTGCTCTACCGTTCCCGCGCACTCGCTCCTGCCCCCGCCAACCCGCCCTCACTGCTACCTCCATCCGGCGCTCCGACTCACCCCAACGCCAACCACCCGCTGAAGGTGGGTGCGCCCTACTGGCGCCTGAATCATCCCGCCCGAGGCCGCTTTGAGGGCGAGGGGATGGGCCGGGGAGGGCAGAGAGGAGGGTGGGTGCCTGACTGAGCTAGGGTTTTGGCGGTAGAATGGTAGTAGTGGCGGCTGCTGCTGCTGCTGCTGTTCGGGAGAGTTGGTGAGGGGACAGGAGGGTGATTCGTTGGTTGGTTGGGTTGGCAGGGAAACGGGGGCGCGGGGAAGGGGTAGAGGAGAGCGAGAGAGAATACGAGCGCAAGGTACGTACCCGTGGGGTTGAAAGGGGGCGTCGAGCCGTCGTCGTCGTCGTCGTCGTCGTCATCGTCGTCCTCGTCGTCGTCGTCGTCGTCGTCGTCGTCGTCGTCGTCGTCGTCGTCGGGGGTTGAAGCCTACAGGGGAGGGAAGAAACGAGGTGCCACGGGGGTGTAAGGCTTCACTAATTATTTTTTGTCGGTCGCACGACAGGGGGGTGCGACTGCCGGCAATGACTGAAATTAAATGAATGAGCACCCCGCCTGCGTCACGGAGGATAGCACGGTGGATGATGGGGGAACGGATAGCTTCTGGCGGGATTTCGCTATAAGGGTGATATACAGGGGAAAGTCAATGCCGGGATGGTATGCGCAACGAGGGAAGTCGCAGGAGAGGAAAAGGATTATGAATAGGCTGTTCATTTTTTGTTCAAGTGTGAAAATTATTAAGGATGATGTGTCCAATGAAGTTCTCGATTTCTTTTTTCATCATCGCGTTATGTATGCCGCGAGTATCAGCATGGGAATACTTCATGTTTTGTTGTTGTTGTTATAATCTGTTTTCACTTGCAACTGTCGCATATTTATCACACATATCACATTATATGTGAGATATATCCTTTTCGTGTTCACAAAAATGTATTTTTTATTTTTCACAAAAAATATTTTATTTTTACAATAATTTGTCATATGCGTGAGATTAATTAGAGAGAGAGTGAGAGAGAGAGAGAGAGAGAGAGAGAGAGAGAGAGAGAATTACTTCTAATTTTTCATTAATAAAAAATTTTAAAAATGCTTTTATAAAAGCGCTAAATATATCAAATTTAGTAAAAATTTGAAAGAGAGAAGGGAACGGTGTTTAATGAAATATTATAAAAGTATCATTTATTGCACATATGATATACGTCGAAGCGCAAATAATATTATATATAAACTATTCCGAATAAAAGATGAATTTATATTCATTCTGATTGAATTAATTTAATATCTGAAAACGCATAATTTTATTCCAGTATATATATTAATTTTTTAGTATCAACATTTATACATTTCTGTAATAATGCGCGCTTCTCTTTAACGACATCAGGACAAGCATTTTGTGGGATATCTTGACACCTAAATGGGTGATTAAAAAAGAAAATGAAAGAAACGGAAAACCTGGAACTGATGTAGCAATGTCGCGAGCTGGAACTAACAAGAATCTCAAGTGGGAAAACTTCTTTGCGTTCATCGAAAAACGTCGGATATTATAGCAAGGATTAAAGAAGTCGCGCGTGGAAAGCGGGTGGGCACGGTAAATGTTTTAAAGTATGGATTCACCCGTTAGAAAACTGCGAGAGTTTTCAAACTCTCACGTCTTATCGGAGCAAGATTTAAATAGTTGCAGTCTGTCGAACTGACAAAAACTTTGCGTGATAATTCAGCGGCAGTTTATATAATATATACAGTTTTATTTATTTATCTATAAAACTTAAATTGCGTCTTAAAATTGTTTGTAAGATACGAAATGTGATCACATTTGAAAAAAGGTGGATAAAATTTATGAAATTTATTTTGATTAAATTGACTGTAAATTGATAAAAGAATGTGCACATAAATTTTACTAGTAAATAAATTTTTATTATTTAATATAAATATTTTTATCTACAAAAACTGAAATTATTTTCTAAAATTATTTGTACAAAATACATAATGTATTTGAAAAAAGGCGCACAAAATTTATGAAATTTATTTTGATTAAATTGACTATAAATTGATCAAAGACTATTCGTAAATTTGATTATTAAATAAATTTTTATAAAAATTATTATATACATTTTTTATACTCTGTTTCTCTCTCTCTCTCTCTCTCTCTCTCTTTATATATATATATATATATATATATATATAATTTACTTAGATTATTTAATTCTATTTTATATATATATAGCACAATTGTATGTATGTATATATATGTATAACGAAATTGAATAATCATAATCAAATAAATTAAAATTTATATTTACACTTTGCCAACAGTTTCCAAATTAATTGCATATTTTGCAACTGAAAAATCAACGATTTTGCAAATTGCGTTAATCTATTCTAAATCAATTAATTTCGCGCGCATATGTATTACTGCGCATGGCTCGTTGTTACTTCTTCGTGAATGCATGTGTGTGTGTGTGTGTGTGTGTGTGTGTGTGTGTCTCGCAACTTAACAAGTAGGAAAGGTAGATTTGAGAATTGCAGATAATACTACGGAAAGAGACGTGCGTGGTGAAGTCGGGGATGGATCTAAGGCTTGACGCAAACACGCTACATCCAGCCATAAATACGCGGAACGAGGTGGGAAACGGTACAAGGGTCGTTCCTTCCTTTCCAGAGCGTGTTTCAGCAACGGCCTTAAATATCAAGCGTTCACACGTGTACGCGGTTTCAGCTAGTGGAGAGCATTCGTGAAATTAGGACGAGGGGTTGTGACTGACGGAATTAAAATCACCCTGCTTATTACGACGTGCGGCTTTCCGGCCGTTGTTGAGAGATCAACCGATATACGGTATAAAAGAGAGAGGGGCCTATTTGTTGTGTATGGGCACCTAATAATTTTAGAGGGGTTGCTAGCCTTGCGTGGTCTGTAAAAGTGAATGCCGCCAATTTGGTTCACGTTCCGCGAGGGCAGAACGCGGCTTTATGTATAGCGACATGCCATGTTTTGTTAAATATGATTTTTTATGGTTACGTAATTTTTGTATTGTAATTATATTTTTTAAAAACTGATGTGTGAAAAAAAAGAGAGAGAGAAAATGATATAAATGTAAATGTAAATTAAGAGATCTAAATACAGTAAAAAAATTAAGATTCTTTTGTTTTTAAATCCAAATAAGACTTAGAAAAAGTTCGAACCTAGTAGTTTATGATTTTTGTTATTTTTATTATCAAATCCGTAATTTATGTTCGTGCGATATAAATCCGCATTTCTTTTATAGGGAGTGGCAACAAAATTCGGACAAAAGTAACAAGTGTACAGTAATTTAGAATTTCGGATAACATTGAAACAAATATACACGTTGTATTATTTATGAATTTCCTTTCGATATGGGAGACGTACTCCAATTTTGGCGGATCAATGCGACTTATACGATTACGATTGAATCGCGTAAGAGTTCAATTCGTGAAATGACTTTCCGCAAGGACAGAAAACTATTGCGGCATTGCCGAAAACAACTCCGTACAACCCCTGGCCATCGAGGCCAACCTTTTCGGGGGAGAAGGGGGAGAGGGTACCGGTCTCCCCTCGAATCACATTCTGCCTAGGTCAGCCGCGTTCCCTGGCTGCTGTCGCTTTTTCTCGCGGCATAACTTTCCATCTTGGGAAAACATCCCCTATGTAAGAATCGATATGTTCGTGGTGGAAAACTACGAATAAGAGAAAGAGAGAAAGACAGGGAGAGCTTTGGTGTGCGCTAAAAGTACCAGCGTTCCGGAGTTCCCTCGGCGATGCTTCTCAAGCGCCGGAAACATCTCTTATCCTCGAGACGGTGCTGGGAGATCTTTCCTGCCGTTCGACTGCACCCTCGACTTCCATCTCTACTCCTTTAACTCTGTTTCTGTCTTCCTCTTACTACATATATACTCTCTCTCTCTCTCTCTCTCTCTCTCTGTCTCTGTCTCTCTCTCTCTCTCTCTCTCTCTCTCTCTCTCACTCTCTCTCTCTCTCTCTCACTATTCCTTTCCATCTACCCTTTCTTCATCGGGGTTCTCTTCCGTCTCTCGCTCGGAGGAAGACCGAGTAGATCGTCTCCGAGAGACGACCTACACGTCCCGTGACGTGCACGTGGAGACGTGCTTTGCAGGATGCTTGAAGGTTGGCCCAGGGTAGAAAGTGTGGGCGGCGAAGAGCGAGGGTGGAGGTAAGAGGAAAGGAAAGGAGGCGAGGCGAGGCAAGGACGAGGGAAACGACGTCGGTGGTACGACGTCGTAGCGGAGCCGGGCGAGGGTGTTTGTTCGGGACGATAGTGTAAGACGGTGACGTGCACATCCCCTGCCAGCCAGCCTGCCAGTCTGCCAGGCAGAGGAGAGTCTGCTTGCTTCTGCCTTCGCTACCACTGGAAATGGAGGGTGGTTTCAACCCTTAGGTCGGGTGCGGAGCTTCAGTGTGAGTGTGCTTGCAGGGGGCCGGGGGATGAGAAGGGTGAGAAGAGGGTGGTTTGAGGTGGCGAGGCCGAGGAGAAACGATGGTACGAGGACGACGGTGGGTGGATGGGTGGATGGTTGGTTGGTTGGGCGGAAAGGGCGGACTGCGGCGAGAGAGAGTGGCGGAAGGGTAACGAATAGAACGAGGGGGAGAAAGAGAGTAACGGACTCACTCGCCACCCTGTACGCCACGTAGTAGTAGCCAGGGGCCGAGGAGACTTTCGAGGTCGCTCTCGGCAGGGCCGCCTTAATTATCCTTCGAGCTCGCTGAAAACTTTCCCGCGTCCACCCCTGGTCGTTGAAAGACTTCTTCTTCGGGATCGCTTCGTCGTTCTTACGTCCCGTTGGCTTTGTTACCGCAAAAAGGTGTAGCGATCTCATCGTCGAGTTTGCCGATCGATGACGAGAAAGACGGCCGCTTCGGTTCAAACGGATAATGTCGTCGTCTTTATGCTCGTAGAATTATTTTGCGGTGAACGGTGTCGGTCTCGATAATGGACGGTGATTATGCGCCCGGATACGAGGATGGAGATTAATGCAGCGGGGCGCTTAGGCGAGACGCTCCGCTGGTTGGCCTATTGTCGTAGTTTGGCTAAAATAGATAGGAACGAACCGCTCCCGCGCGAATACCACCGCCACATTGTAGAGATAATGTTACACTGCGACGATAGAATTAACTTTGCACGCGTTTGCATTGTGTGTTTACGAGGAAAGACGTGCAAATTCCAAGCAAATTAGTTTCAAAGAGACCGAACAATTTGACTATTAGTTTATGTGCGTGAACATTTCTTCAACAATTCCATTTTTCCGCAGAATTATTACAGAAATTTAAGCCAAAGATTATATTTATAAATAAAAATTTAATTTCTTAAGAAATAAATTAATTAATATTTTGATTATAATATCATACAGGAGCAATGAGATACCATTCTAACAACAATATTAAAGTAATCTATCTGGTATAAAGGATCTTGTATCTTTAATATTTCCAAACTTTCGATTTTAATTACGATGTAAATGATATGGTTAAATCCAAAGTAATTTTTCATTCTCTTTAAGATATTTTGCAATATTTACTATTCTCATCTTTTATATAACTTTACAAACCTAAAATGTAATAAAACGTTTGTTATGGCAATAATGCTCAGCGCACGAAGGACAGTAATTGGTAGCAGCAACAAGATCGATCCCTAATTTTCATTTCCGAGCTTTAACTAGCTCGAAGCTCGAATAAAACAGTGCGAAGCGATCCGAAGACTGAACAATAAAGAAAAGAGAAACGCGAGAAACGAAGGAAGAACAAGTCTCGGTGTCGCAGCGCAATATTTCACTGCGCGTTAACGAGGGCATGCCGAAGAAACGTCCATCCCGAGAGAAGCGTAAGAGACCACCCTCGACGGTGTCGGTGTTACGTTTCTACGGTCGCAAAATTATTAATATCTCAAGTAATTGCCCCGGTACTTCTATTCACGTTATTCCTTCCTCCTCTCACCGGGTTCTCAAAGATTCCTGGAATTTTCAGGAAAGGACGCTTAACCTTCGGGACTTCGGTAGAAAAGTTGCGCCACGATCCAACCCCTCATTGCCGTTCGTTGCAGAAGGAGCGTGGGCAGGATGAAAGAGACTGGGGGGGGGGGACGGCGGGGCGGGAGGAAAGGGATACCGGAGATGGTAGCGCTGTTGGAAGCGTACAACCTTCCTTGGATTTTGGAATTTTACAGCGACGTCGTGCGTCCCTGAAGCTAAGCGAGAGAGAGCGTTGGAAGGTACGATGTTGGCGACGAGGGTGGTAGGATGGGATTGCGCTCGTAAGGCTGGAATGAAAGAAGGAGGGAGAGAGAGTGAAAGGAAGAACGAGAGGATGAGAAAAAGAGAGAGAGAGAGAGAGAGAGACAGAGAGAAAGAGGTAGCAAGCTTTAGTGGATCGAGCGAGAGGGCGGATCAGAGTTCTGGCGATGCTCTCTACGTTGGAGGGTGAGTTACCGAGGACTCGGGGACCCAACCCTCTTTTCTGGACTCATACCCTCGCTCATCTTTCGCTTGCCTCCGACCACCTGCAACTCACCCTGCCTCCCCCGCGCCCCCGTACACCCTTGTCGTACCTACTGCCGCCTTTCCTGCCTTCTACGGTACTCCAACTCCTTCCATCCCATCCCCAACGGCAGACACGGCACATTGCCCGGAGTGTTGCGTTGTTGCCTCGTCGGGCGTCCTCCCCCCCTCCCTCCTCCTCCCTCTCGCCCTTTCCGCCCGTCCTCCACGTTCAATTTTGTATAACTATCCGGCGTACATTACGAAAGTTGCCGCGAAACTTTTCCCTCCCCCGCGCGAGACCGCCCCTTTCAACCCCCTGCTGGCCAACTCAGAGCCGGTTCGATTAACTCTCTTTCTCTCTTCGCGCGCGCCACTCGCGCGAATGCGATTCATCGGACTTGTTTTTCGTCCTTGTCGTTTCCAGTACCAGTATGCCAGCTTTTCAACAGTATAACGTTTTCGCATCGTGCGTCATCATATCGTGCATTTTTATTAATTATAAAATACATACGTGAATCTACGATGAATCTAAAAGAAATTTATTTACAAAATAAGATCATTTTTCAGACAGAAGATGCAGAATTGAATGTGCGTGTGACGTACGAATATTTATATATGTATATATGTATGTACACATAGCATAGTTAAGGATGTATTTATATCTTTTTTATTTATATTCCATAATTAAAGCAATTCTAAAAATCCTTTTACTCAACATGTAATTATCAATTGAATTTTGATAGACCCATCAAGATATAATATAGAAATTTTGAATAATAAATTTTGAGGTCATTATTCATGCCAGAATCTAAAGTATCTTTCAGAGATATTGTACCAAGGTTGAGTAAATTATCCGGCTTGCGTACGCGATATCTTGTATGTATTATCTAAATTACGCATCTGATGTGTCAGGTATACTAACTGCATTAGGTTGCTTGATATCTGAGTCAACTGATGTGCTTTGCCGTTCAACCTACGTCAAGTCGTTCATAATAAAATCTGACCTGCCGAACATCAACGAATTATGTGATTGTCATTTATGTATCTGTCACATTGATGTCATTATGCACACGTCGCGAATATATCCCTACTTCTCTTATGAAATATCTATTTTGCAATTAAAGCATATGTTGTAAATTAAAGTAGAATCTTAAGACAAACTAGAAACATTTATAGAGAATTTTATTTCCTAAGAGATACTATTTATCTTGAATTTTTTTCTTTGCGTTAAATCTAATTAAAATTTAATTAATTATTTTAATAGATTAAGTCAAATTAATTTCCTATAAATTTAAAAATATCTAAAAAAATCCCGAATAAATGTGACGTATATTATTATTTAAACTGATTTAATAAAATTATCGCGCGTTGAAAAATCAAATTTATATAATCTATATAAAGAAAGTTCCGCAAGACATCAATTAAAATCAATTTTATTTATCGATTTATATTGATTATTCTCCGTGGGACTGAAACGAAACCGCCAGACTTGACTGAGTACGTGACGCTTCCATGTCCATCCCACGCGTTCCAAGAATGCACCGATGTACTGTGCGCCCGAGAATTCACCTGCAAAAAATTCTCAGCTGCATCATTTCTCTCTTTCTCTCTCTCTCTCTCTCTCTCTCTCTCTTTCATTTTCTCTCTCCCGGTATATATAAGCGTACTGTATAAGCCACGCGCGGCTACATACACACGAGAGGGGTTGCCTCAATGGTGTGCACGGCCGATCATCGTTGCAAGTTCGCGCGATGATGCACGCGAGGGTATAGTCCAACTCCACTGTAATCCCCTTTCGATCCAGCGAGAAAGCGAGAGGAGAAAGGGGGATAGGGAAGAAGAGAGAGAGCACTACCCTTTGGAGGGTAGCGCCTCCGCCCTTCGTAACCGGCCTCGTATCCGTGACAAACCCTTTCCCTCGCGAACGCATGTCAACCTTATATGCACGCGCGCGCACAAGCGCACCTGTGCGCTTGTATGCGTGCTGCTCGAGCGTCCGTTCGACTAAATGCACCCTAGCAAGCCGCAGAGCAGCAGCAGCACCAGCAGCAGCAGTAGCAGCAGCAACTGTGGTGGTAACGGGGTAGCAATAGCAACAGCAGCAACAGCAGCATGAGTTTCCTCGCAGTAGTAGTGGCAGCGGAGGGTCTCCTCTGACAGCAAATCGATTGAACGGTATAATTTATACCACCCCCTGGCTCGTTTCCCTTTGGGTGCCCACCTACGTGTGGCATACACACACCCCCTCCCCTTCACCCGTCCGTCCCTCCCTCCCCCTCCCACCGTACACTTCAGGGGTGCCTGACGTATACCCTCCACTTTTGCAAAACCATCCCGTTACCGCGACTCCCCTCGAATAGTCATCGCGCGAGTATTCCGCCTGTCGGCGATCGAGTGGGCGAGCGGCGGATAATCGCCGAATATATGTCACTGTGTGCACGTGGACGCGTGGGAAGCTACCTAGGTAAGTGTTTAATGTGCTTCCGTGACTGTTGTCGGTGAAAGAGGACTCGGTGGACGAACGAGCTCGCTCTATCTTTGCGTGTCCGCATACGAGTGTCTACGCGGACAGCATGTGTATATTTGAAGGTCTACACATGTGTCTGCTGGGTGAACTGCGGCGGTTAGAAATGTCATAGATGTGGCACCGACCGTCGCACTTAGCTAACGACACGAACTGAATCTGAGGTCGCTATAGATAGGCGTGTATACGTGTATATGCGTGCGTGCGTACGTGCGTGCGTGCATGCGTAACGTGTATACAGTACATATACGCGCAAGGCCGCTTACTTGCCGCCGGAACTGTTGATTGCGGTCGGTTGAATACGAGGAAAAGCGCACCCACTATCCAACTACCCACCGTCGCGACGCCCACCCTTCCCGCGCGAATTCACGCTCGCGAAAATGCACCCACTCACGCGTCCTTCGGCCGATTTAAACAGACTTTCGAATATGGTGCTTATTTTCGAGAGCTGAGATAAATTTGTACGATAAGATAAAATAATGTATACATATTACGTTCGTTCGTTAATAAATAAAATAGATAAAAATGTTAATAAACATTTTTATTTATTTTTTTTCGTCGAATAGAAAAATATTATTTTGTGTAGACGTTTATATATAACTTTCAATTAAATTTTATTCACTTTTTTTGCAAATTGCAACTCGAGGGATTATAGTCATATCGCTATTTTTCGAATACTGCGTATTTTAAATCTAGGTGAAAAGTGCGCTATTTAAAATTATTGCAAGGATTAGCATTTACGACACATTTACATTAGCATTTATATTACGTCGAGGATGATATTATAGCTTTTAGTTTTCGATGACATAGTTCTTGGATAAAATTCTAGATAGGAGTCGGTATATCGGTAATATGTTTAATAAAATAATATGTGTAGTATATTTATATACGCAGTGTGATGTCACTGTGCATGTGTGTTAAAATATAAAATGTTCTTAATTAAATAAATTTAAGTAGATGTCATTTTAGTTCATTTTACTAACATATTTTTGTTGCAGATGATTCTACTGGTGCGTCACATTACTTGTAATGCAATCCTTAATGTGTCCATCTGCCCCTAAATGAAGCAATCTATAAACGACGAGACGCAGAAATTGCAGATATGACAATGATCATATAAAAGTTGTATTAATTAACAAAAATTCGAGATGTCTGTCATATGTTTTTTAAATATTTTAGAGCGCAAGTTTCTTATCGCAACACCGTAACACGCAGTGTAATATGTTAAAATGTAGAAAGTGGGTCAGAAGGAATCGATACTATATAAGCGAAATCATTTTTTGGGTTTGTAATTTTGACGTATATGTACAGCCTAATTACGCTTATTTGTATCATATGTGTGACCTTTATTTCAAGTTAATTAATTCTTGAAATTATTCTATTGAAAATTATAGTCTTAATGATATATTTCGCTGAAGAAAAGAATAAACGCATACTTAATGTGCAAAATAGCAGATGTTTTTTTTTTTTTTTTTTTTTTTTTTTTTGCAAAGTAAGCTTATCACGATTTTAGTGATAAGCTTTGCTAATACTTGAAAATACGAATTTTGTTTACATTTGTTTGAAAATCTGCTGCTTGAGTATCTGGCGAATGAACGATAATGTGACTATTGCACGTTCTAGATTTATTTTCGTATATATCCAGATTAGTCGGTCGCACGTTCGTCCGCGGCTTCATTGTTTGTAATGCCCGGAGCAATGCGTTATCACGCGCCGGCGCTTGACATAGAATCAACCTGAAAAAGCTGCCGCAACAAAATTGCGCAACATCGATACCTCGCTTGTATTTTATTACCCGGACTACGCCGCGTCGATGTGTGATGATGGCTTGACGCATCGGCCGATAATCGATGGCAACCAGAAAAAAAGATGTCCAACAAGAATCAACGGTAAACGACTCGCGCGGTGTTTACACGTGAGTTTTTTTTTTAATTTTTGTACGGGAATTTTTATTCGCGTACGCGCGCATCAGTCAGTCAGGTGAGGAAAATATTACAATGACTCGTTAACAGTGAAAATTCTCATGACACGCCCTGTTGATGCACGACGGCTCGTTACAGCGAGAACACCAGGCTGACCTGAAATATTTTGATGACGCTCGATAATAGTGTCTCGCAGCCGGAAGCTCGCTCATCGATCTAGTTATCGCATGCACGTGTAATTTAAAAACTGCAGGTGACCGGTTTAATGGTTTTTAATGATGGAACGGCGACATCGCGGCGCAGTCGGATTTCCTGCTGTCAAATCGATCGCGGAACAAGAAAATACAATTAATAAAAGCAGACCGTGTGTAACGATCATTAAATGCGTCGCAAATATTCGTATTTCGGGAATGATGGACTCCCAAATTTTGTGGATTTACAGTATATATTAATTGCCATTTCGCGATTTGCGCAAATATATATAAAATGGTTCGTATCTTTCATTTTCTGTAGTAATAGTATCAAAGTCAATAAAAAAGATCAACGGAAAAAACTTCATGAATTGAATTTAAAAACAAGACAATATTTGTCACTACGATGCGTCACGATCGCGTGTTGCGAGCATAAACAATCCGACTGCATCGTGCGACGTATTTCGACGATTCGCAGTCGGTTTCAGGAATTTTGGTTCGTAATGGAACTATAGAATCATCGGCGCCCGTGACGTCAGCGCGAAACCGTCGGGAGCCCTTTTTGCGAAATCGAACCAGCAGTTCGCCCCAGTTGGTCCCGTACACCCGGTACGCCCGATGAACGTGGATAGATTTGCAGGCGCGCGAGTCGGTGTAATTCAGATCATTTCTGTGAGTGTGCGTGATATGCACACGTGCATGTGCACGATATGCATATGTGCATGTTCGCGCAAGGCGCGCGCCGCAATATCAGAACCAAAAGATAGATTCGCCCTGACATAGGAACAGCCGCTTAAAATAGCTCCCAACATGAACAAACTCTTACTTTGTACAAGCAAAATGATATCAAATCATATTATTACGTGTGTTTTGATCGCGCTTAATTATTAGCACATGTTTTGACACATTATTATTTTTATAGATTAATTTACTAAATCTAATAAAAAAATCTCTTTCCTCTCTTATTGTCAGTAGAATCGAGATTTAGAAAATATCGTATATCCGTTAAAAGTACGGCAAAAAATATTAAATTAGAATTTTGCAGAGAGACCGCTATCACTTTCACTAATTTCATCAGTTTGCGTTTTTCATAATATATTCGATATATTTTGTACTTTTATTTTCGAAGGAGGAGAGAAAGAAAGAATGTATATATTTCGGCACATGTTTTATTGAAATTAGAAAACATTATCTTTATATTAATTTTAACGCCTCTATTTTTTATTCCATAATCGTTCTTGTTAATCAATCATTTTATCTCAACATCTCTTGAGAACGATCGACATTTAGCTAATTACGACAGATCCGATTACAAATTTATTCGACTCAGCTGATACAGTTGGCACAGAGATCTCGGTCTTTATCGACCCTTTTATCGTCTGAGCATTGTAGCGAGGATGCCACGATTAAAACGGAAATTTATCGTCCATTAATAATTAAAGGATAGCGAAGGGAAGAAGAGGTTGCAGAGCGCCTTCGATGTATGCGATATGTATAAATTTGTGTGCGTGTATAACACATTTATACATCTCGTCGTAACAATCTAACAGTTGTAACTCTGTTTTCATCACCTCGTTTTATAACGTCGGCATCGTTATCATAAAGTGACAGTAAAATCTCGCGTAGTTGTGCCATTCTTTTTGATGCAATTTATTATATTCGGTCCGATACTTTTCGTCTGCTTTAAACGGCAAATAGAACTTGCGTGCATCTTACTAAATGCATATATTCTTCGATTCAAAGGTTATTTATGCAATGATATAAACACATAAATTAAAAAAAAAAAGATAATTATGGATTTCTAAATAATATAATAAAAAAAAGAGTTTTTATTTTAGCACGCAGTTTTTAAATCTTTTTCTCAAAATTTCATTATATTATATTTCAGAGTAAAACACAATCTGAGCAATAATTCTTTTTTCCGTATTATGTTTTTTTAAAAATGAAATAATTCATCCAAAGAATATATAATGCATTTCTATTTAAGCCCTCCGGTATGAATACGTGACAAAATTTGCAACATCGGAGATAATCTTTAGAAGTACAATAACGTCACAGAATTATGATTAGGGTTTAAAGGGCGCTTGTAACGGTAGACACAGTACATCGCGCGACTTTCCCTGCCATTTTGATTCCATCGTCAGCTAATAATCTCTTCCACGTTCAGCCACCGTGGGGTGCCAGGTGAAACTGGAGGGTGTGGGCGCACCGTAATTATGAATATAAATCGGCGAATGATGGCGGGTGGTGGTTTGGGTGGAGGACAGGACGACGACGAGGGTGGGAATGGGCGGCGAGCGAAAGGGTGGAATGGAAGTGGTGGTCCTGGAGGAACGGGGTGGAGGATGAAAATGTGACGCCGGGAATCCGGCGTTTGCCGTCTTTTAATTTTAATTAAAGGAAGGTTGGGACGCGCGAATCTAGCGAGGCTCCGACGATGGTAGTGGCTCGCGGTGGAAAAACAGATGCCTGCCATTAAGGTAAAGGGGTGACTATTGGAGCTTTCGTGTTTCGCGACCGTTGACCGCGTTACAATTTTTTTTTATCTTCCCTTTTTATAATCCTTCTCAATAAAATTAGTGCCACATTTATTTTAGTTATGAGTTTAGTTAAAAGATTAATACCATGTTAGATTGTTTAAGGAATCTCTTTGTTATTAAAATTAAAATCGGATATTCTGATATTATATACAAAATGTTACATCATTAGTATAATCTTTCTCCCGCCATACATTTCGAAGGATGAGATTTCTTTCAACGAAAATATGATTAATATTAATTCGCTTTCATCGCGATCTTTTAATATTCGATATTAAACATTAAAAATTAAATTGCAAAATATATATGTAATATAATTTATTATATTAAATCTTTGAAATTTAAATTCTTCAGTTTTTTTCTCTGATAATATAATATTAAATATTATATATTCTTCCAATTATTTTCATCAAATCTTTGCAATATAAAAATCGAATCCAAAAATTCGTTAAAAAGTATATGGTTGAAATATAATATACGATGGTCGTAGATATAATAGTTCTATATAGTGATCTCCGTTGGGAGTAGTACGTGTCGCATGATCCTGTTCGCATCCGCTAGCGTGGGTGAATGTTTAATAATACAGCAAATTTATCGCGTGTGCGCGTCTGTGCTCCGATATTTTTAAATCGAACAGGATGCCGCTTCTCACTTTCCATGCGTGCTGCGTGGAAATTCAATTGACCGGCGCTCTAGTTTTTTTCTTTTTTTTCCTTTTATTTTTTTTTTCATTCCCACTTCGCGGGAAATTGTTCGAATCGAGAGATAAATTTCTAGCGGCACAATAGCTACCGGCAGCCTCTCGACATTAAGCCTCATTCACAACGGCCATTATCACTAACGTGATTGCAGCGTTGTACGCTGTATAGAATGCAACGCGTTCCTAGCCGATGGCCATTGCCACCCCTCGGAGGAAGGACTCGTTCACACCCCTCCCTAGTAACGCACCCTTCGTCAGATAGGTCGATACACGTACAAGAGCGCGAAAGTTCACAGTACTCGTGCAATAAAAGCAAAATGTTTCATACAAAGAAACTCGATTCTTAATGCTAATTAGTGTATGATATAAAAGGAGGTAAAATGAAAATTCAAAAACTTAAAAAATTTCCCTTTCTAAATAATTGCTTTTATTGAGAAGCAGAATACATTTAGAAAATTAATTATGTACACATACATCATTATATCGCTATAAAAATTGTATACCTTTGTTTTTTAGATAGCGAAGGGGAGAGAAAGAAAGAAAAGAAAACTGAATACAAATTGATAATTTTTATTTACGAATTAATATTATTATAGATAATTATTTAATAATCTTTGATTTGCGCTCCTCACAGCATTTTAATATCATGTTTTTTTTCGAAAAACTTTAATAAATTCTATTACGAACAAGAAATTGGATAACACTATTACGCGTAGAATGCAGCAACCTTGAGAGATTTTAAACGTTCAACGAAGTTCATAGAAACGATATCTCAGATTTGGGATTTGTCGTAAAATGTACGTACACACTCGCCACTTGTCGAGTGTCTATGATTCGAAGTACGATAGCAACAAAGATAGATCGAATATTCAAAAATGCATCGCGGCACCATCGCGCAACGCCCATTCTTATTCTCCACTCTCGTAAAACCGCAAAGTATTCTGCACTATAAATCCTTCCGAAGTACAGCCCGCCTTCGCGCGTCGACGTAGTCAATTTCATTCTGTTATTCCTCTTCCGGCATTCCTTCACAGAGAGACATACCGATGCACACATAAAAGATACGTTGTGATTTTTTTCGAAACTGTATTCTCTCTTTAACACTTCATTTTCTACTTATGCTAAATATGTATATATGCACAGAATACTTTTCGTGTTATTTTTAATAATCAAATAAATAGATTGAGAAATAATTTTCGAACGGAGATTTGTCAAATAAAATGAAAAGTAAAAAAAAATTGCAAAATTTTTATTAACTAAAAATATTATCATCAATTATATCAATTATTTTATTATTGTGTTATTATTGTTATAATTCAGTTGCACGTCTTTTATTATTAACAATAGTAATTTAGAAATTAACGTAAATAACTTCGAAAGAAAAAATTTTGATTAATAAAGAGATGTTTTACACACACACACACACACACACACACACACACACACACACACACACACACACACACACACACAATGCGATGATATCAATTGTCGGAAATATTTATTGATCTCTGCCGGTTTTACTCGGTATATTTTCGAAGCGCGACGTTTCTATCTTTGACCGCCCTCATCGGCGAGTTCTTCCTTCTAAAAAAAGAAGCCAAACGGGCGTCGTCGTCCTTTGACATTCCACCGTTGTTGCTTGCCGGAGTTTCGCTTAACGATCCGCCTGAACACCATCATGAAGGGTGAATCTAGCGCGTCAAACTTCCGGCTTCTTAGAGAAGGAAGAGAGAACCTCTCTCTTTCTTGCGCGATTCTCGAAGGAACGAGGACGAGAAGAAGCAAGGAAGCGAGGAAGTAAGGAAGAGTTAGCACACGTCGCAGGAAGGTCGAGAGATGTAGTTCCTCGCGTTCACCCTCTCTCCTTTCCCTCGTCATCATCGCGGGGAGCGTTTAATCCGTAACTTTGGTGCTCGCGTCCCCCGAGGGAACGTTCTCTTTGGTTTTCCGCGCGCAACAATAAGTTTTCCCCCGATGCAGGCCTGTCAACGACGCACAATTGGCGGCGGCGGCAGCAGCGGCGGTGACGGGGATCGGGGGGTGGTTCGCTCGGCTCCGGTTGCACCCGCCGCCCCTTGTGTCCCCTTTCTCCTCCTCGTCCTCCGAGCCACACTATCCAGCCCATCCTCTTTGGATGGGACTCATCCCATTCTCTGTACGCCGTGATTGCACGGCCCGGGGGCGATATTGGGGTGCGTATAGATCGGCGAGGGGGTGCACCACTCACTCTTTGCCTCCTCTCTCCATCTATCCGTTTCCCCTTCCCGTCGCGTACCTACCGTTCTATCGTTCGTACGTGCGCATCCCGTCTGTTTCTGCTTTTCCCGTTCCATCGGCTCAAGCTCTTCATCGCCCACGCTCTCTCTCTCTTTCTCTCTCTCTCTCTCTCTCTCTCTCTCTCTCTCTCTCTCTCTCTCTTTTTCTCTCTCCCCCCTTCCTTTCTCTCTCTCTCTCTCTCTTTCTCTTCTGCGTCACTCGTTTTCTCTCGATCCTCTTTCGAGTACGGAGAGAGATTAGAGGCGCACGCTTTATGGACGTGGGTGACCTGAGAAACTCCGCTATTGAGGAATTACCGATATTGGATATGTGAGTAAACGCGTATACACTAATATCCGCAACGCGTCTTGGGATCTATGCGTTTGCATGAGAGATAATTCGGCGGTGGTATAAAAAAAAAAAAAAATAGCACTTTTGATAAATAAACATATAAGATACAATAAATCTGCGCGCGTTTTCTCTGGAGCATTTTTTAACAAATTATAAATTCTTCAGACATTTAAAACTGAATTTACAAAAAAGGAAGTTTAAAGGAAAATCTTTTACACGACAATTTGCGAATTTTTAACACTGCTTCATACCCATGGCTATTCCGGATATTATGGAATTTCCGATGATTTGCGATATTCTGTTTTTCCTTTTTTTTTATATATTTATTTCCTCTTTTTTTTTTTTTTTTGAAAAATATAACTGCGTCCCACGCATCGAGCATCAGGGATTCGCATTTTTTTCGGAAGCGAAAATATGTGGCGGCACGTATCAGTTTGTAAATTCGTGCCGGCCGTTTTAGGGTACACACAATGGGCGAGGTCAAAAACGCAACTTGCTGCGGCGAAATGAAATATATGATGTTCAAAATTGAAGCGCGTAATTTGCGCGGCCGGGCGCGGTGTGTATTTTTATTTTCTCTGTGGCGAAATTACAATTTTACCGTGCACGCGATTTATTCCCCGCGGTGCGCCGCGCCCATCGGAACCGCTGTAAATGATTTTCCGCAGTCATCGTTTTTGTGCGCCCGCGCCCGCCCACCCCTCCACTCTGCAGCCCGGGTAAAGTCATTGATATTTAGACAACGCGGTTAATCATCGAATTCGGACGGACCAATCCAGTTACCATCCAATAGTGGCGCGGATTGAAACGCATTCGACCGACTGTGTTCCCGGGCGAGATGTGCGGGGGTAGGAGGCTAAACGAAAAACGGGGGTTGTATCGCCCGGGAACCCTTCTCGACTTTTACCCGTGATCCCCTCGCACGCAAGCCCGACTACTGCGCACCCGGAAACGAGGGAACCAACCGAACGACGATTAGATCTTTCTCCGGCGATGACGGATGCATCCTCGGAATTGCTGATATTGGATACTTGTGGACTCGTCAACGTCATCTCGAGACAAGAGCGAAATCTCCTATGTCTTTGGATCTCAAGATCCGAATCTTCGAGATGGACGTTTGGAATCGGAAAAGATTAACGAAATTCTGAAAATAATATAAGCTTATAACAAAAAAAAAAAAATGAGAATAAAGAGAAGTTAGAATATTATTATATTATTATATAAAATGTTATAGAGTTATATTTTCGCTGTTGAATATATATGTATATATATATATATATATATATATATTTTTTTTTATTTTTTCACTTTTTACGACGAAATTGTATCAGGCGTTTAATTTTGAGCAAAATTGTCGATTGTTTTATTATTTATAAATCGCCCACTAATACATTATATTGTATATTGCATTAAATGAGATAATAGTAATTGGGTATATATATTCGCGGCGAGCGCATAACCACGTCACATTATTGTATTTCACTTTTCTACTCCTTTTTTTTCTTTCTTTTTGTGCTTATTTTAGACAGTTGCTGTTAGATAAAGATAAATTATATCAGACGGTAATCCGTCGCATAATCACATCAAATCGCAAAGGGCAGAATCTTTGTTGACCATTCGATGAGAAACGTAGAAATCTGTTGATACTAGATAATTTCAAGTAAAGTAAACAATATAGCTTTTAAAAGAAAACATTACTGACATGAAATATTGATAAAGTATTTTTAAAAAATTAGAATGTGTGTAACTTCTCCGAATTTTTATATTCAAGATTACCAAACAAAGAGTCATTTATTATACACAAATAAGATGGACTTATTAGAAAAAATATATAATTATTATAAAGCAAATAATTTCATATTTATATATATATATATATATATATGTATATATACAAAATTTAATAGACTAATTTTTTGAGATATAGTGAGCAACTTTGCACAAATTAGTTCATTGATCCTTAAGACAAAGTTAAAGTCGTAATTAATAATTTCGCAATGCCTCGTAAATCATAATTCTTCGTGACGATCTCGCTCGCGTCTTGTCGTAAAAATCTCCGTAATGCGCAAGATCAAAGCGGTTTACGGTCGCAATAAGTGTCTCACCATAACTAACGGCCATCGTTATATAACAGCAACCACCAGTCTTCTATGTACGAGCCTTCCTCATTATTCCCATATAGGATGCGATCTGCGCCGGACATTAGTAATATTGTACATCAGCAGGCTCTCCAACAGTAGGACGTACAATTTAGTCGTTTACCAGTGACAAAGGGTACCTTCACTACGCATTCATGGTTACATTTACACCACGCATCGGTAGATACAGGATCATTGCCCAACATGGGAAACTTGTGCTCGCACAAACACACATACATACACGTGCGCGCGCAAGCTCGTACACACATTGATATTCGTATACTCGTGGTCCGTTTCCATCCTGACCCAACCACCCCCTCAAACCATCAGCCCCTAACCGTCCGCACTTTGTGCGGCGTCCAAGGGGTGAGAAGGAGGCCAGGGACGTAGGGGCAGACACGGGGGCGGGAGAAGGGCGCCAGGCAACCCTCCTAACTCTCTGGCCCCCCGGGGGTGAACGTGGGCTGGTTCGCTGCGAGTAAATGGGGCTACGGGAGAGTGGGTGGGTAGGGTGAGTTAGGTGGAAGCAAGAGGACTAGGGATATTACGGACAGGACGCCCGAGATATCCAGCCCTCTTCCCGTCCCCGCCGCTCTCTTTCCCCTCGCACGACTATCTCGAGGGGCTCGACTATTCGGGGGAGGAAAGGCGCCCGAGAGGCGGCTAAGGGTAGCGACAGATATAACCGTAACGCACACACGTTCAAGAAGCAGAATTCTGAGTGGAATTTCGTGCGAGCCGAATAGACGACGGTCTCTGCCGAGACGCCGTCGTCAGTTGAAAAGAGAGAAGCACGAGGCACGTGGGGGTTCTCTCTGCGAGACGAGGACTCTGTAAGGGCACGAAGGGTGCGCGACCGAGACGGAGAGATTAGCTTCCTTGGTTATTAATAAACGCTTCGCGCGGACCTTGATAGCGCGCGTAATGGAACGAGAGTAGTTTACCCTTATTACCTCCCGTACCGCTCTTTGACTACCACCGGCCCACGAACCACGATTCTCGTGATCGTGCCCTTCCTTCCATCCCTCTCCTTTACTCTCTCCTTCCTGCGTCTCTACCCAAACTGACACCTACGCCGCCAAGGAATCCGCCGTTTCCTACCACCCTCTTTCCTCTCTCTCTCTCTCTCTCTCTCTCTCTCTCTCTCTCTCTCTCTCTCTCTCTCTCTCTCTCTCTCTCTCTCTCTCTCTCTCTTTCTCTCTCTCTCTTTCTCGTAACGGTCGAAGTTATTTACTTTTCCATTACGTGGATGAGGTAACCCATCCTGTTTCGCCGCCCATCCGTCCTATTGTCGAACTACGGTAATCCGAGAATTCGTGTAAGAGCGAATTGACGGCTCGCAAACGTCCACTTGGTCCTCCAAGTGCTTCGATAGACACGAGGAACTATACCAAGTACACGACAAGTTCTTATCTATATGTACTTATCTTGTACAAAGCAGAATGTATACGATATATCGTCGTATATAGCACCGTTTCAAAAAATTCTGAACCGAATTTGCTGTTTTACACTATAGTTTTTTACTAGAGATTTCACGCGATATTCCGATTAGTTTCTAAATTTAGAAATTTAGTAAGAGCTGATTAGTAATATTTTAAATAAATTTTATGTTTTAGTGAGTATTTAAACAAATTCGAAAACAATTTATTATTTTCATTGAAATAATATTGTAATAAATATAAGGCTTTATTATTAAAGAGAAATAAGATTTGTTTTTGAAAAAATTGCTTAGCATATTTCATAAAAAATGCTACATTTTTAATTAAAGCTATATCTACTTGAAAATTTGTAGTATTTATTGAATATATGTGCATTTTTTAGAATAGTATGTAAGAAACGCTGGGTTTTACATTTTTTACATTAACATTAACAGTGCTTTTTACTTGGGACTTACATTTACCTTTATATAGCGGAAGCTTCACGTTTGTTATTACATAGTGTTCTAATTGGCTGCTACTAGTATTACGACTTATATACACTTTCCTCGTCCAGCAGTAGCAAGTCAGGACAATGTTTCGAAACTCCGTTGGTGCTCTTTGTCATCCAAACACCCCGTCGTTATGGTCTCACACTCTGGCTAACCCCCTTCGAGGTTCGTTATGGTTTTAGTTTGAGATGAGATGTTCTCATAGTCCTTCTACTTCCCTGAGGTGGCTTCTCCGAGAAGTATCTATCGCTGTGTAAAACGATCTATATATAAATAACCCATCTTGTCATCATATTAATTATTGCAATACAAAAGAAAATTTATGCATTGACTTTTGGTGTATGATAATAAGTAAATTTAAATTACATTTAGAATAATTGAAGTTCTTATATAATTACTGCTCACAAAATTTATTTTCAGTTTTCATTTAATCGTAATATTACATTAGAAAATCTTCATTTCTATTTATATGAAATGTTTATTTAAAATAAGTAGCGTAATACAAATTTGGAAATGATAATTTTGTAAAATATAAAAAATTTAAATTTTATTATATATCCGTTATTTTTATATCTGTAGATATTAAGAAATGTTATATGATTGTAATTTTACTAAAATATCTATATTGCATTTTTGCATATACAATACGTCATTATTAATTTTCTAATTAAACGCAGATGAAAAATCTTTGGTGCCAGGTAATTTTGCATTTCTCTTTTTCTCTTGTTTTGCAAATCTTCCCGTACTTAGGTCGGTCCAAATTGTTTCTTAAAATTTCAAAAGTTCAACGTTAATTACTTGATTACTTGAACAAAAAAAAAGGTAGAGGGATGTAAGATTAAAAAATTTATAGCGGCGTTTCGTGACGCGCAATTTCCATCATAAACGTCAACGATCTAATTAAATGTTTTTTTTTCAGCTTGCGTATGGTCACTCGCAATCTTTCGAATCGATCCCTGCGCGACGATAATCGATTTCCACGTCGCGAAAAACGTCGGAATGATAAGTGCGCAATTCGAGAAAAACGCCGCATTGTTACCGCTAACAGCGCGCGATTGGTATCCTTATTAATTTCGACACTTTCGGTGTCTCTCCCTATTTCTCTCCACTCCCCCTGTCTCCCGTGTTCAATTCCCCAGGCGTTTCGTTTCTCTCGTTATCGACGGTGGCTTCGGTTCGCCTGCTCCCCATCTCCGTGCTGTTCCATCTTCATCCTCTCTTACCAGTCCTTTGTACGCCCCGCCTGGACGAAGAAAAGAGCCGTGAGAGTCTAAGAGCGAGACACCGCGAAAATACATCGGTGTTGTATATCTTCCTTGACCGTCCGGGGCATAACTCCGGGGATGAATCAGTGCTTCTTGGACCGCACCGGACCCACACCCTCGCAGACTGTCTTCCTACCTCCGTAGCCGCTTCTCTCTCTCTTCTCTTCTTCTCTTTTCCCTTCCTTTCTCTTCCCTTCCCTTCCCTTCCCTCCCCTTCCTCCGTTGTCGGTTCGCCCGCCTTGGAACCATCAGGGTAGAAGAGCGGAGAGTAACCCTCTTGCCTGAACCTTCATCAACGGATCTACCAACCCCACCTTTATCAAGAGCCCCCAGTGCTACGAAGCCCCGTCACCCGCTTCTCCGCAAGCGTCCCTCATCCCATCCGCAGCCGTTCTCCGTTCGTCCCTTTTCCTCTCCGCCCACTCTTTCTCCCTCAACCATCTTCTCGACTCTACCCTCGTAGTCTCTTTTGGTCCTTCCAGTTCCCTCGTCGTTCTGTCCGCCCCTCCGTCAACCTTCCCTCCGCCCGCTCGCCCCCGCGCACCCCCGTTCCACCCCACGGATCGTAGATTAACGGAACCCTTGCCGTCGCCGGGAGAAGGAAGCTGGGTCGACTCACCTACTGCAAAGGTGTCATCGAGATGGCGAGATATAGCACGTGTCGTGATAAAAGTAGGACGAATTTCCGATTATTTTCGCCAAGTGCAATCGAACCGCAAAAGTTCTTTATTAATCCTGTCACTTTATCAAAATTTTTTATAACTTTTAATTAAACATTAGAGAGAGAGAAAGAGAGGAATCTATCATAGAGTAATTTAATTACTTTCAATAGGAGAATCAGGCCTTTTCCAACAACTGGTTAATCGCTATACGAGTAAAGTAGCCATGTTAAATGCCCGACTTAATTAAATTTAAACGTTAAAATTCCATTCGCGATGTAATCATTAAATTTACAGAATAATAAAATATTGGATTTACTGTTTTTGCGATAGATATATATATATATATATATATATATATACATATACATATATATATATATTTTATATATATATATATATATATATATATATATACATGCGACTGCACGCCGCCTGTTGTAATCGATTATTCTGCACAATGCCGCGCTGTAGCGTCGTATCCGAATTCACATGAAATTACATCTCTCGGCCTCAGCGTTACATTCAAATCCAAATTAAACTTTAATCATCTCTTTGTAAAAACGTAAGAAGATTCAGTTTGTATCGCGTCATCACTCGCCGTGTATGAGATGTAAATGCAAAGTTTGGAGACGGACGACGCTGCAGCGGTCCGTTACTCATACAATAACGATATTGGTAATTAGTTACGTTTTACATAGAATGTGTGCGGTCTCACATAGGGGGTAGGAGGAGAGGGGGAGGGGGGTGGGGGTGGAGAAAGCGCGGTCCGCGCTGTATCGGTTTATCGTATGTATGGGAATGCGTGTGCGGGATGGGGGATCGGGAGCAAAGGGAATTTCCAGCAGACCGCCGGATCGATTGGCTCGAAATTGGAAAAGAATATTAGGTTTCTGATTGAAACGACTCTTCCGAAAATTTCGTCATCCCCGGCCGCGTCGTCCATGCTGCGCTTTTGTCCGTAAGCGCGAAGAGTCGTTCTCGCAGTCGTTGCCGCATCGTCGATACCCGCCGCCGATACCGGCACGGCCGATTCCGCGATTGTTTTAATGCTCCATTGAGAGCCGATTAATTACCACCCGGGTGGACCTTTAAATATTTACGAAAGTATCCGGCCGGAACGGCCGGCTTGGCACGATACATGCTCGGCGACCGTCAATATTTGCGGGACCTGTACCGACGGTCGCGCCGGTGAAATATGAATGGTCGAAATTTTAAATAACATTGTGCAGTATCTGCGGCCGCGCTCACGCACGCATGCACGCATGCACGCATCTATGCACGCGCGTATCCGCACACGTACACGCGCACGCACGTTATACGGACAACCGGGGAGAAGAACCGCGCGACGCGGCACGACCCGCGCGAATATTTCCAAATAAATCCGCACAACGACATGGCGTGGCCCGGCCGGGCCGCGACTGCGAATATTTAATGTTTGTACGAACTAAAAATTCGAGGGTTGCGTTATGGGCCGAGTTGCAGCTTGCAAGCTGCCTGCAATGCGTTACAATTCCGAGACATCCAGGATCGTGATTGCGATTACGGAGATAAATTATTAGGAAACGATCTAGTTTTATCCGAAAGGTTACAATTGCAGGACATCAATTCATTTATCGTTAACATAATTGTGACAAAAAAGGCTACAAGTATTTTTTCAACAAGTTGCGTCCTATCGTAGGTTTAATGATAGAAAGCTATTTCCGACACGAAAGTTATTTCAGTCTCGAAAAAATCCTGTATAATTTATTCAGATATGAAATCGATATAATTGCAATGAATTTATTCTTCGATAATTTAGAATTTAGATGATAGAATGTACAATGTTATATATGTACATATCGCTAATTGTTACATTTCTATTAGAATCTTATTTTGGTTGAAACATTCAAATTTAAACTCCAACTAAATTTTATATTTTAGTGCTTATAATATAAGAATATGTAAAATATATTTCTCTACAAGAGATTTCTATTTCTGTACGTGTTACAAAAATAGTACATCAATTTTGATTATTATTATTGCATATTCTATATATTTTATCTGTCTATTTATCAATAGTCATTAAGTTATCATTATCAATCAACTTAGTTGATTCATATCTATGCCATTCATTATATAATTGATCCATTGATTTTTTGGATAATACAGATTTAGGATAAATTTAGGATAAAGCAAAAATAAATCTTTTATTTTGAGCAATTTGAAAATGTGCATTAATAAGTACCATGATACGTGTGAAGGATTACATTTGGACAATGCGTGTGGCAAACGAGGAACGATACAGACTACCTTGGTACGGACAGAGTCTGGTCTGTATCGGCTGTTCAACCAGCCGTGACCATATCTCAAAGTCCCTTTAGGGCGACCCATGTCTCGGACAGAGCGAACGGGGGCCGATTCCACGGCGATGAATCGCTACCTGTGATTATCGGCGCATAGCCGTGTTGCCGTGTAGCCGTGTAGCCGTGCAGCCGAGGCCCAATTTCGCACAAGTCCACAATCAGCCGAGGCTGGCGATACGCAATCCGCGTGTACGTTCGCGTTTGTATCTGTGCGCAACAACGACAATGACGACGACGACGACGACGACGACGACGACGACGACGACGACGATGACGAAGTTTCTGTACATAAGACACACGCAAGCGCGCGCGAAGACGCGTCACGAAGATGCGTAACACATACAAGTAGTCGTGGTAGTCGTTACCATGTAATAGGGAGTGTACTATATAATTGTTTAATACATTATATATATATATATATATACATACATATATGTACATATGTATATATGTTTGTGCGTGTGAGTGTGTGGGTGTGGGTGTGGGTGTGTGTGTGTGTGAATGCGGTTTGTCGTATTCGCGCGAACCCGTGTATATGTATACGTATGTATTTACATATATGTACATATGTGTGCGTGCATGCGTCCGTATCTAGCACGGTGCCCACTGGCGTAGGTTGCGTCCATTTTGATACCATACCTCGGTTTATGTACCAGATGTATGTAAACGAGGTACATGGGGCACATAGAGAGCGTATGTACGAGCGAGCGCGGCTACGTACGATAGGGTCGACCGGTAGAGTGGTTAGAGGGTTCGGCGGGACGGAGATCGGCGAGAGCGCGAGGGGACAGAGGGAGAGCGGGGGAGGGGGGGACGGAAAAGGGCGAGAGAGGGTGGCGTAGGTCGGAGGTGGGTCGAGAGGGTAAAATAGAGGGGAAGGTAGTGAACGCAAGGGTGGATAGAGGTGTGGTTGCTTTAGAGGTGCGTTGAACCCAACCAACGCAGGTAGGTTGACATCAACGTGCCTTGTTCCATTGAAACGTGCGAAATCCATGCGGAATCCACCCCTTCTCCACTCTCTCCTCCCTTGCTCCTCTCGGCCGTGTCACCCGTATCCTCTTTCCCCCCCCGCCGGCTCTCTCTCTCTCTCTCTCTCTCTCTCTCTCTTTCTCTCTCTGTGTCCTCTGCTACCGGTGGGTGGCGTGCTCGGGGGGGGGGGGGGAGGGATGGAGTGATGGTGGCTGGATTTCCGCGATGCGAGGCTGATTTCATAGTGGAGAGAAATACCCGGTGCACGTATCGCGCGATTCTCCGTTTCTCTCTTTCTCTGTCTCCCTTTCTCTCTTTCCTCTTTCCTCGCTCTCTGAATCGGGCGGCAGAGTCTTGATGAAAAAAGGTCGGTCATGTGGTAGATATAAAATCGACAAGACCGAGCTGCATCGCCACAGATAGCACAGAGAGTGACCTTTCTACACAGAGAGATTGGCTTGCGTCGCCGAGTAAAATTCCGGTTTGCACACGTACCGTTACCAGACGATGCGAATCCATTAGGCTTGTTTCCGCAAAAGGTGCTGATAACTATTTATGTCCGTCGCGTGTACGGCTTATAACGCCGTCCTTGCCTTCACGCGGTTATTCGGCGCCCATGTGCGCGCGCTTTGTCGCTTGTAGCTTTTTGCGGTAACAATCCCTGCGATCCGGGACCAGAAATGTTTTGCCATGCTCTCGCTTTGCTTCGTTCCATGTTATGTAATAGTAAAAAAAAAAGTATTTTGAAAAAAGCCCCAAATCGTAATTTTTTTCGGCCATATAAAATATTTACATATAAAATTTCGTAAATGTAATATTCAGGAAAGTTTTAAATCGTAAATATATTGGCGGGACAATTCTAAGTCGTGAATGATTTAGATATTTTAGTACAAGAGACAGGACAATTAAGCTAAGCGAAAACTTAATTACGCACGACTGTAATATAGTGTTGTTTCATGTTTCTAGATACATATTGAATATACACAGAAGGTGTGAATGCATCATATGTTTTCTCTTGTTAGTTATATTTTCTGATAAATGTTTAATAGTTCATTTTTCTATGCAAATAATAAAAAATGCGATCGTAAACCTACACAGCTTTTCTATAATTTTCTAAATTGTCAACAACTTTTATGATTCGTTATATTTTAATTCTACTCGAGTATAACTTTCATTTGACATTAAATCAGTATTATCATTCTTTGCAATATTTACATTGGAGAAGAAGAACTATGAGTGGTGTATTTTCGATATTTTATATATTGACAACTATCACTATATCAAGCATCGATAATCAATACCTTCGTTTATTCCTTAAAATTAGAGGTAAAAAACTTAACTCGTAGGTTCAACACGTATCTTGTGTTATACTGGTATCAATAGTCGATTCGCATACCACTCACGTGTGTCCGACTTTTCCCTCGACGCACGGGAAACGCGCAGCCTCGAGACGCGCGAACTTTCTCTCCTTGTCACGCGTTTTTTGTTTTTGCGAACCTTTCCCTCGTACGCATCACGTAAATCACGACGAATTCGGGTCATCTCGTTTCTAGTTTTTGGCAGGATTCGCAGGACATATCTGATCTCTATTGACAAAAAAGCGGAAAAATTGGCTCGTAGAAATTTCCCCTAATTTTTGCGTGCTTATTGTGTTTCATCGTTTTTTCGTTCGCGGCAATTTGTGCGCATTTTAAACGCATCCCGCGGGCATCAGGCGGAATTCGCAGGATGCAGGACGTGGTTGGCCCGTCCGTCGCGACGAAAGACGGAAAATGTTGGCTCATTTTCCCATAATTTTCCACGTTCGTTCGTCGGTGCGCGTTTGCCCGTTGGTTCCGCATTCGCATCGGAGTGCGTAATTCAGCTGTACCTAACGCTGGTTAAGGGTGGCTCCGGGCGGTCGGTCGGTGGGTGGGTGGCGATGGGTCGGTTGCGAGAGTGTGGGCAGGGGTGGACAGGCGTTGGGGTGGTCGACGGGTTGGCTGGTTGCTAGTGCGGGGGTGGACGGGTGGGTGGATAGAGACCCGGGGGGACGGTTGCGGGGGCGGGGGGGGAGCGAGGGTGGATCGGAGGGAAGAGGTGGCTCGGTTGTTTGTGTGTCAGCCGCGTTGGGACCCTCTGCCCATACACTCCTCCTCCCCCATTCCTCGCTACCTCGGCCACCGCACCCGCTCGACCCGCGCTCTTCCCGTTCAACTACCCCCGCAAAACGCTCCGCACAGGGACGACGTCTATGGATGTGTTCGCAGGGTTTGCTATATATATATACGTGTATGTATTTGTATATATGTGTACGCGTGTGAACGCTCGCGCGCTCTTATATACGTCGCGCCTATGTGTTACACCTTACAAACATCACCTCCATTTACTCTGGGCTACTCTATGTGCCGGATATGTAGCTAATACATAGAGAATATTGTACCTCTCTCCCCCGCTTTCTCTCTCTCTCTCTCTCTCTCTCTCTCTCTCTCTCTCTCTCTCTTTCTCTCTCTCTCTATCCTTCTCTTCTGTTCTCTCAACCCCTCTGACACACGCACGACGAGGGTCGGTGCGATTTTGCGCGCGGGTGTACACATACTTGAGAGACGGAGTGAAGTAGAAAGGGAGAGAGAAAGAGAAAGAACGGTATAAACTCTTTCTCGCTCTCCCTATCTCTATCTTACACGGTCTCTGCGGGGGTGACTTGCAAGGTGGGGCTTAGAGGGGGAAGAGAAAGGCAGATAAGGACATACATACGGAATACCCGCTTTACGCGGAGACAGGTATTCTCGGAGACATACACATATGTGATATCAGGTACCAGTTACGTAAGTATGTGTGAAACAGGGGAGAGGACAGTCTCAAGGGATGATACAAAGGGGGTGGTGACTAGTCGCACATATGTTCGCCTGACCGCTTTGGCCGGCCAAACGCGTTTCTACGCACGTAGGTTTTAAGGGATAATTGGGAACGTGAGACATACACACGTGGCGATCGATGCGTTTGATAGTAAATATCAGCTTACTCTTAGAATTAATTGATTAATTGACCTATTGCTCATTAATGAAAAATTCCCATAATTATATAATACATAACGAGATGCGCGACATCAACCTTTAATAAATACATTTTTCTTTGAATATATATATATATATATAAATATATATTTTTAAAAGTGCTTCAAATTTATTCGCTTTAGATATCAAAAAGTTGATGATTTATCTTGGACTGTTAATTTTTTTTATAATTATTTTGTTATAAAATTGTTATAGATTTATTGTACTCTATTGCATTCTATTATAAAATTCGTGTCATTTGAATTCATACATTTCTCATAAATTAATTTATTTATACATAGAGAATTTCTATTTCTGTTACGAGAGAGTTATGAAGGGAAAAATAAATTTCTAATTTATCTTGTTTTTATAAGAAAGTACAGATAACATGCTTGGTCGGCTGTACGATGCTCTACACAGGCTTTAGGATGGTCGAGAACGTCAGGTGTATATCGACGCATCGATCGCGTGTACCCTAAGCTAAGTACGTGTTTAACGTTACAGCCAGTTGGATTAATTGTTTATTAATTGATCGCTAATACCTTTCACGCAACGGTAGTATCGGAGGACCGTTCGAACACTGTAGCTATTCTGCATGGAATTAACAAACTGAAATTCGAAGCGATACCGCACGAACGAAACGCAAATTCTACCGGATAATTTAAAAATATCGCCCGATTGTGCGCGAATTAATTGTTTCAGTGACAAAGGGATACAAAACAAAATGTCGGCTTATTAATGAATCGCTCGAATACACGGACAAAGAACGGAAGGAAATAAATGGACTAATCGTTCGAGTGCGCGATTATGTAAAGAATTGCATTTCTATGTTGTACAGTATGTTCATTACGTATGTATGTAGGAAATAAGGCACGGAAACGATAATCGAGAACCGCGAGAAGTCCAATACGAAACACGAAATCAAAGTGTCGATATCTTGAAAAGAGGACAATCAATTCCGTTCTGCAAGTTAGTCAGAGCTACAGAAAAGACAAATATGCTTTACACATATGCAAACATATATCCATTTAGCTTTTCTTCACATTTTAAATGAAGAATTTATAAGAATTAAGAATATGTAAGAAATTGAACGATTTTATTACGATTTTATTCGGTTTGATTTTAAATCATAATGAAACAAATAGACACCGAGTATACAAACATGTTCCATATATTGTTTTTAGAAGCTTAAATATCTTTTTTATCATTAGACAACTGTATTCGATTCGATTAATTATAATTAATAACGTGTAATTGGGCTTGTATCGTGAGAAACGCATGGAAGGTTCAAGCCGCGAATGAAATTACCTCGCGAACAAAACGCGGACACAACAAACGACGAAAGAGGCACTAACCATCGAAATAAACGCCACTTGGGAGCGGCGGGTGAGTTATATGCTGTGTAACGTTGTGTCTGCATACGGTCGGACTTGTTTCTCGGTTAGGGGACACACGGCAAGAGGAAAGAGAAGCAACTGCGCGCAACGCGAGACCGTTACGGAGGATGTACTCGCTAAAATATTCGCGGACTGAGTTGCCGTGTTCGTGGTGGACATGTATATACCTATAACATCTGTTAGCTATTACAGAGGCGATAATCAAAGAACAGAAAAGTGAAAACAGAAGAAAAGACAGTACGTAGTATTACACACATTGTATTTTCAATTATTTTTATCAGTTGTGTATTACATATCGTACGAGGAATAAGAGCCGGGACGTCAACGGCAGAAGGAAGGTCGAGAAACGAGGAACGAAAAGGAGACAGGACGGCGGAAAGGAGGTAGAAGGGGGAGGGGGAGTGGAATGGGGAATGTGAAGCGGGCGGAAGGTGGGTGCGCGGAAAGCGAAGCAAGACACTCTTCCCTCTGAAAGGTGGAAGGCATTTCAGCCCGAGAGCACGTTGGCTCAGCTGTGTTTTCTGTTCGGGGGTGGTTGCGGCGTAGCAGGCAGGGTTGGTGCGCGTCAAGGGGATGGGTCGAAAGGGGGGCACAGAGTGTGGGTGGTTGGTAGTAGCGTAGTCGGGAGAGAGTGGGTGGTTGGGTTAGGTGGATGGCTGGCAGGCAGGCAGGCAGGCAGGCAGGCAGGCAGGCAGGCAGGCAGGCAGGCAGGCAGGCAGGCAGGCAGGCAGGCAGGCAGGCAAGCAGGCAAGCAGGCAGGCAGGCAGGCTGGCAGGCAGGCAAGCACGCAAGGGTACTGCTAGGGGGTGGCGGGTAGATGGGTGGCTAGAGAGCGAGTGGGCGAGGGAGCGGTAAAGGGGCGGAGGGAGGGAGAGAGAGTCGGATGAGGGTGGCGGGTTGCTGGGCTGCTTTGAACTAAGCCGGGCTGGAGGTGGAGTACACTCGGTGGTTGGCGAAGGGCAAAGGGGATAGGAGAGGCTGGATGGTTGGCTGGCACGGGGGCAGAAGGGTGGCCGGGGGTTGGTGGCAAGGGGAAGTAGGGGGAAGGGTGAGTAGGATGGTTGAACATCGGGGTCCGCTCGTGGTGTGGGACGGCAAAGGTAGGGTGGCTATAGGGTGGTAGTCCTGGACACCGCAGCCAACCTAACTACAACGTGGCTACTATCCACTGTTCTAAATAATTCCGTGGTACGATTGCTGAGGGCTTCGGTTGCCTCCACCTGCTTGGTAAATCCGAAATCCACATACCCGTGCGACGGTTCAAGGGGACGGCAAAGAGGGTGAAATGAAGAGAAAAAGACGGGAAAGAAAATATGACGCGCGAGCGTGGTGAAACTCCGACGTCCGACGACGATGCCTGAACCGGTTTTTAACTATTGGGATCTACGGAGTTCATGCGGATTACCTGATACAGAAGAGATGAAGGGGGTGGTGGTACTGCGACGGCATGAGGCGAGCGCGAGAAGGTGTACTTTGCATCAGCGGGCGCGTGAGAAGAATGATGAGAGAGCTTATGCGAGGCTTAATCTTTTTAATGTCGAAACTTGCGAGCTTGTCGTTGAATGTCTCGAAATTGTTAAAGCAATTTGATATTAGAACTTTACACTGATATACAAATGATATACAACTAATATACATATACATATATATTTTTGTTTAAAAATAACATCTTTGTCGAAAATTATTTGTATAAAACATTAAGTTTATTGTTAGATATATGCATTAAAGTAATAATGCGTAGGTAAATATTTAATGTACTATAATTTTATTATTTTAAATAAAAATAGAAATTATAGAAATTTATTTTTAGCTTTTTCAACATATAATGTCTTAATGTCCATTAATGTTAAATCTGAAACATAATATCAATAATTTGTAAAGTTTATATATAAAATTAAATTAAAAGTATAAAAATGAATTATATCGATAATAAAATAATTTCTATTATCATCAAAGATTTCATCATCTGCGAATTTGTCGTGTTAATCACTACGTTAGTAAAGAACGATAATGAAAATAACAGTGCCAGCGACATGCGGAAAAGTCAATATACTCGTTGCGAAAATCCTCGGAGCACCTATTGACCTGCGACGCGCGCGGAAAGTCCTTTGAGTGCAGCGCGAAAGAAAAATCCGACCAGTCTATATATATATATATAGAAAGAGAGAGAGAGAGAGAGAGAGAGAGAGAGGAGGTGCGCGGGTGTATCTCCGTGTAATAAACGAATCGTAGAGGACTATTATGCGCGTACACAAAGCCGGTGGGGGTGCATTCGTACGTGCACAAAGAATGGAACAAACGATTTCGCCAACTTTACACGGCCGTACACGTACGAATACTTCGTCATGCGCCAATGTGTGTGCGAGTGCGAAGTTACTGCAGCGGCAGGAATGGCCGGGTAACGTATGTAACATTCGCAAGTATAGTTCGCGTATGTCTGTATATGTGTACGTGTGCGTCCCTTACACCAATGAAGGGTATGTATGCCGCAGACAGCCTTGGTCCAGAGGATATTTCGCAGAAGGGTCGTCGTCGGTCCAGGTCGAATCCTGAGGGTTGCTCGTTCTCTCAACCCTCCGGATCTCTTAGTTCCCTTCCTCCCTCCTCCTTCACCTTCTCTTCCTTCTCGTCCTCTTCCTCCCCCCCCCCCTCTCCCGCCTTTACCGGTTGGGGTCGAAGGCGAAAGCTTCTCCTTTGCTCCACCTTCGCAGGGAACGACCCTGCAACTCGAATGAGACCCTCCCTGTTCCCGTTTATCCTGGTTCCCGTCTCAGGCGAGAGGTAAGACCCTATTCCAAACGCGTACAAGAGACGAACCCGGGCGGAGAAGCTCCGCGTTACCCGGCAAGAGCCCTCGAAAATAAGATGTTCTAATTTACTAGAACGTTATTTAAGGAAAAATAATTATTCAAATATAATTTTGATGTAATAAATCGAAATATCTGCGGAATATCTAATTCGTATCAAATGTATCTAGAGACAATATATTTTTAACTTGATTCTCTGATTTACTTAATCTTAAAGTATGAATAAATAGATAGAGTATAAATAAATATCATTATATATTAAAATGCTTGGATGATTGATAATTGAAAAGTATGGGTGAAATTTTGTGTATCTTTTAATAGTATGAAATTGTATAATTTTCAATTATTCAAATTATTTTTGAACATTTTTGTTACTTCTAAAAACAGAGCGATCAACATTATTATTTATATTCTTAATATTTTATTATTTTGAGAGTTTTCGGATTCCTATCCAACTATTGCAAAAATAGATCGTCACGTTGCAGTCTATACGATGTCAATCGCAACACCGCGGAATGGACCAGGATGCGCTAGAACGAAGGTAGACGAACTAGGACGGGCTCCGGAAATTTAATGATATCTTCCCGAAAGGTTCGTAGCCATCGCTATCTTCGTAGCCCGGGTATCTTCCGCCGACAATTTCTTCTCGTAAAGCTCTCCCTTTGCCGTCAGTTTCCACCGGAGACGGAAAGTACCTATCTTCAAGTCTGCAAGTCCAAATACTCACTCACTAACCATTCTACGATGCGCCAATCTTATATGTTACTGTCGACATGAGTGCATGCGTGCGTGCGTGTGTGTGTGTGTGTGTGTGCGTGTGTGTGTGTGTGTGTGTGTGTGTGTATTTATGTGTACCTTCGTGTCGAGTGCTTCTACTTAGAAGAGCGTATGGTCGCAGATACTTCTAACTCTCTATTAGAATCTCATACCTCTAGCGTTTCTTTATATACGAAGTGCTTTTACTTTTACAGAAGGCATGAAGTGCACGATTCATATTTTTCTATTCAACGGATTATTTAATTTTCAAATATCTTATTTTCATCGCGTTCACACTATCGCTGTAACTCATTCTCTCATTTGACGCAATAATTTCAAAACGCAATAACTAAAAATGTCTTTTTTCGAGAGATAAAAAAGCTCTTTTTCAATTATTAAAATTCTCGAAAAAATGCAATCAATATTTTAGATGTATATTGTAAAAAATATATATAGTATATTGTAATTCAAATAATATATCTGGTTCTTTGAGCCGTTGTCTCTTTTAATTGAACGCCTCGAATTGAAAATTAAACATTCTAATAATAATATTCTATAAAATAGAATAAAATGTAGGTATAGTCGCAAGTTTCTTTGTAAACTTTCAAATTTCACATAATTCTGCCATCTCTTTAAAAAAGGTTTCGATTATCCAGAAGCTTTTTCTTCTCATTTGTATGCTCGTTATTTAGAAAACGAGTAGGTTGCACCGTTGTGCGCGTTTGCTCCAACAAAACGCCTCACTGCTCTGGCTTTTTATTAATTTCTTCATTATTAAGCACTCGAAGGCATACATCGTGCTATGAAGGGCCGTGTTATTATGACCGCGCTGTCACACCCACGTATAGCGTGCGCTGCACACATTAGCTAGCTCTTTCTCTTCCCCTCTTTCACTTACGGAAAGGACGTATATTGCCGCGCACGCTTCGCGTACACACGTGAAATACCTTCGCATTGCCGTGCCGCTCTCCGGTCGGATTAAAAAGGGCGCGCGCTTTGTCAGAGCGCGAATTGGGTCATCGCAATTCAACTTTTCGATCTTAATCGGATTGCTGGCGCGAACGAGAATGGATCCACTGGGAGAGCTCGCGGTGGCTAATATGCTCATGTGACGCGAAATAAAATTATAATTAATATAACCGTGTATCTGTTGCACATGAAATCGATCTATACCCATCTTCTACGTTTCGACGAACTCGACGTAGGGTGACACTCGAGGGTAATGAATGCAATTTAAAAGTCATTTTTATAAGATCGTATAATTCTCTTAATACGACATATTGAAATGGTAATTAATCAAAATAAAAATTGCAATCGAATTGTATTACTATGATATGAATATGGCGAAACATGAGTCACTTGCACGAATAGTTTTTCTTTCTCATTGAGTTTTTATTTAAACAAATTTTTTATTTATTTCAGCCATTTTAAAGTGAACGATACGATAGTGTTTCCCAATAGAGCATTGAAACTGACATGTGAAATTGTGTAATGCTTTGGTGAACGGAAGAGGAACTGGCGCGATCTCCACGTCACCGCTGATCTTCTGATGGCGGTGACACGTTGTTCCTCGGACGGACCTTTAACACCTGAAATACAACAAGCGGTAGTAGGCGATGCATATGCATCTAGCTTCCGCTTTAACCGTTGCATATATGACCGGCAAAGTTCACCGTTGTCACTACCGCGCCGACAAAGCGACCCGTCCGGAAAATATGAGCACCGCTGGATTCGCCATGCTGGCTACCATGGCGTTGGTTGAGTTCGGGACGGAGCTGTTTCCGGTACTGGAGGGCAGAGAGCAGATATCTATATACTATATAGATATCTATATAGTATATAAAGGCACACACACACACACACACACACACACATACAAACATTCTATAGTTGTGTGCCTTCACCCCGTTTAGCCCACCTCAAACACCCCCGTATCCACCATCCCTCGTACCACCCCCGCTGCGGGAGTGCGGGTTGGAGAACCTAAAGAGAGAGAGAACGAGAGAGAGAGAGAGAGAGAGAGAGAGAGAGAGAGAGAGAGAAAGAGAGAGAGAAAGATAAATAGCAGAGATGAGCAAGAGAAAGAGGGGGGGAGGGGGCAAAATGGCCGCTCCCAACCTGACAGTGGTTCAAGGTATATCATGAACCTGCCGTTTCTATCTCTCTCTCGCATTCTCTCTTTTATTTACCCGCGAGCCAACTTCCGTCTAAGGTATCTTCAAGGACATAGATTCGTACGATGAGATCGGATAACCGGAGAGTGTGGTCGACAGCATCGAGAACTCGGTTATGCCGCATAGATGATGATGTATGCAACCCCAGTCTTTAGGAATTTGCAACTTTCGACGAGAATTCTTTGCTCTGTGGATAATGAAGTATTAACTTTTAGAAAATTGGAAGGCATTGTAACTGAAACAGTGTTTTATTTTGGAGATAATAAATTTAAAGGATATACAAAATAAAATTTTCAACATTTGAAAACACTTCTCACTGCCAATAGTACTTGTTCTCATATGTTACTTTCGAAACTAAATTTATAAAACTCAATTATAAATGATATATAAATATGTAAATATATTTCATTAATAAAACTATATTTAAATATATTTAATTAATAAATTATACATAAATACTTACATTTACTACTTATATATTATTTACTATATACCTGAGAACAAATGGACTTATGTAATTATTTAAGATGATATTTAATCATGTATAATTATATTCGAAATTTTGCACGATTGTATGTGTGCATATACAATTGTGCCAAATTTCGGATATAATTATATATGACCTTTGATCTCATATCCATTTTTCTCAAGTATTATGTATATTTAAAATTATGAATTATTAATTAATTTTAATATATTTAATATAATTAAAATGTATGGTTATTATTAATTATTATTAATATATATGTATTTTGTGTCTTTTTATTTATTTCGTTTAAGCTCTTTATTGTCTCACTATTCATTCTTCAATATGGAATGTTTATTTATTAAATTTTCTTAATGGAATTTTATATTTGCCTTGTTTGCAAAAAGAGGAACATAAAATATTTCTAATTCTTATTTTTCTTTATAAAAGGTTCTATCATTAAATTTTTAGTGGTTTATTCTATTCTAAAAATATTTTCGCGGAATGAATTTCTTTCATTCCCTTTTGTTTCGTAAGAGGGTCAGTAACACGAAGGGATCCGGAATTGATATGGGGATGAAGAACGGT